>NC_137812.1:49812403-49958924 GCF_963921795.1 Nannobrachium achirus
TTAACGGGGTACTAAAACGGCTCCACTCTCGAGTGGAGCCGTTTTAGTACCCCTATGCCAAGTGAGGCCAAATCAGTGACGTATACACGCTGCTGATACTGATTGGTCAGAGACAGAGTCTCACGGCTGACTGAGCTGTGTCTTTCAACACAACAACTTGAGACAGATTTTAGTATGCAGTCACGGCTGCAAATCAAATATAAAAGCAAAGCCTGTTTGTTTTATATATCTGTTTATAAAGAGGACGATTAGGCAGAATTGTGTTCCCCAGCCCTGCAGTTGAGATACCACGAAGCACCAAGAACATTAACCAACACAAACAGTGGACATAGGCTATATCGTCGCGAGTCGCAATTATCAACGGCAAATGCGTCGGCAATCCGTTAGTTTATATAGATCTCAGTGAGATGTCTCCTGTTTGTATTTGTAACTGCATGTGTTGAATGGGGGAACGAATCTACAGTAGCCTACGTACTGTACTGTACTGTACTGTTGCTGCGCTAGCATAGCCTCTACATTAGCTTACTTCTTTGTGTAGTTTGGCCAATAAAGTTATTATTTGACCATGAACATCCCGACGTTAGTCGTCGCTATAGTTGTAAAGACTTGATGAAGACCTGTGTGAGTGTGTGGCATCTAAAACATTGTCCACCACATCTCCGTGTTGAATGGGGAAAATAATCTACAGTAGCCTACATGTACTGTACTGTAGCTTAGCATGTATGCTAGCGCAACTAGCCTCTACTCTTCTTTGTGTAGTTTGGCCAATACATTTATTATTTGACTATGTTCACCCCGACGTTAGTCGTCGCTATAGTTGTAAAGACTCGATGAAGACCTGTGTGAGTGTGTGGCATCTAAAACATTGTCCACCACATCTCTAAAAATAATTAGCGCAAGTTAGCATCTCCGTTGTGTTTACAGACTGAGAAGATCCTATCCGAGTATCCATATGTTGAAAGGGGCGTTGATTTCTTTCGGGAGCGGAGGGGAGGAGGGGGAGAGGGGAGGAGGAGAGGAGGGGGGGGGGGTACTGTAGTGGAAAACCTACATAAAAAATGTGGTGCGGTGCGGTGTCGTGCCGTGTCGTGTAGTGTCGGGCTAAAAAGTGGTATGGAAAACCGGCTTATGCGAACACAATTGGGGGGAGGGAAGCAGGGCGGGGAGGGTGATATTGGTCTATGCATGTAGGCTACTCCTACGGTCTGGGGCGGCACCTGACAGCGGGGAGTGTTGGGTGGGAGGAGAGTAGGATGAAGGCTCTATGTCCTCCCAGTGCAGGCCCCTCACTGGCAGGTGAGTCCGTAGGATACAACAGCAGTCACAACACAGAAATGTGTGGGGGGAGAAATCAATTGGCAACTAAATAGGAGAAAAAAGGGTATTGTATTGGCTACACTAAATATATAAAAAATAAAAAAAAAGACCAATCAACTATATAATGACTGGGCTTGTTGGCTTTGTGCTTTGCATGATTACTTCTTTGCCAGTCACCCAGTGCTGGAGCACTCTTGTACTGTATGTTCCCAAACCGATATAAGTGGAAGGGGAATTTTGTATACATGTGCCCACTGATGGGAAAATTAATGCAGAAAGTCTCCAGAGCTAAATATGCCCCTTTCCTTGCCTGTGAGCTTCTGTCCCTTGATGCAAAGACAGCTGACGCAGCATAATTTGATGCCCCTGCAATCAACAGGAAGTGGTGCAATGCTGCATGTCAACAAAACCTTATTAGTTTTCCATGTACACTATGTGCAATATGCATAGTTACTAGCACTAAACTGGTTTGATTGTGATACCCGCCAGTGATGGGTGGAGTTGTGTGATGATGGGATGTACAAGTACAAGGAAGCAAGTTTGTGTTTCGGGGGCGTTGATGCAGGAAAGTTGGACCGTAGTGTGAATTGTCAGAGTGCAGTGCATGACGCATGCCAGTAGACAACCCACTGCCACCAGTATGAGGGTTAACACAGAACATAATGTCGACGGCTGTCTTGATGCACATCATGACAGCCGTCGACATTATGTTCTGTGTTCGTCGGTGCCGTAATGCTTTGGCCTTTATGCTCAACCACTATTATCTAATGATGATACAGTTGTGTATTGGTTTAATTTAGATGAAATGTGTGCCTCAGTGAGACCTTGAATAGTGCACACCCCCAACCAGATTTCTGAGCACAGAGCATTACGTTTAGACAACATAGAACGATTTTATCTACATTTAGTGGCAGATGAACAATATAATATTTACCTTGTTGGGTTTGATCATTTAAAATACATATAGACCTTTTTTCCAGAGCGCTGCCGTGTAGCTCCTCAGTTATGGCTGCCGCTCTGAGAAATCGGTCTATAGTATAGAATGTATTTTAATGTCATATTTATTCAAGGGAGATATAGGTTTGGGATAGGTGGTGCGGCACACTAGCGCCATCCATTGCAGCTGCCCCCCAACCGATTCTGACCAGCCCAAAGTCTAGTGTCCTTCCTTACCTTCATCGGTGGGGTTGAAGCCGCAGATGTCGCAGATGCAGCGCACCCACTTGTTCATGTCGTCCTCTGTGTCGGCCACCAGGTAGAAGACACGGTCGATGGTCTTGATGTCAAAGATGAAGCTATGCTCCAGGTCCTTCTTGTTGAATGTCAGCCCAGCATCCACCTGGAGTAAAAAAAAATATATCTTTATATTACAAAAGAGTAAGTGATCTACTTCCGGGTTATGTATCGCTAACTTAAATACCAAACCACTTGGCCAAGATGTACTACATATGTACTAAATATAGCTTAAAAATTCAAACACCCATGTCACCTTTGCAAGATGTCGTTTCCAAACCTCTGTATACAGTTGTATTCGTTATTACCCTCATATTTTGCCTCTGTATAAAATAGTCCGCCGGTCAAATATGTCCGACCGGAAACGTGCGCTGCGGCACAATAGTTCCGCCACAATAGTAGGGCTGACCCAAAAAATTCGAATATTCGAAGCTTCGTTCGAAGGCACGGTATTCGAATTTGAAAAATAAATTTGAATAATCGGCCGCGGCCGTTTGTCCTTTGGGGGGGCCGCGTGCCTTAGCTTGCATGCGCCTCGCTCCACTCTAGCGTGATAGCGTCACCCCCTTCTCACACACGTGTTAACATTAATAACAAGCCAACAGCAACGAGAGCATGCATGAAGCCATCAGAATGGTCGATGATGAAGGAAAAAAAAAAGAATAGACAGCGCGCTGTCACATATACACCGACATGCGTTTGGCACCGAAATGTGTGACACCAATGTAACATCACCCAATGCAACTATGCGATGCAGTCACACATTTCGTTACCAAACCATTGTCGGTGTAACATGATCCATGCATGCGTTTGCTGTCTTCCACTCGCTGACAGACACACAACTCAACGCAAGGAAACAAACAGCGAAAATTGGATTTTACAAAACGGACCCCGTCAGCGTCGATCCCGTTTTAAAGAGGAAAAAAGAGCTTAAAACCCAACTTGCTAGGGTTACGTTGTCGTGGTGTTGATGAAGTTTATATCGGATCTGCTGCAAGCTCAATAGTCGCGCCCGCATAGAGTAGGCTACGTTGTCTGAGCCTGACCATCAGCTTTCGGTTGATGAGTGTGGAACTTTAATTCAGACACACTGCAGTGCAATTATTTACTATAAAATCTACTATTACATTAGCGTGTACAACACCTTGGGACTTGGGAGTTAATCTGTTTGTTATATAGGGCTCGAGTCGCGCTGCAGTGTTTGCTGTTGCAGCCGCGCTTTGTTACATTACTGACGTGATGTGATTATGTCAATCCTACTTGTCCTGCAAAAACACCTTTCTTTAATGTAGAAAACATTCGTATCTTCTTCTTCCTCGTTGTATTGTTGTACTATTTAATGAAAATAAGGAGCATTATTATGAGGAAAAAACTGGTGTGTTTTCCCTTTTAAAATTGTGTAAATCGCACATTTTTAAACACATTTCCTTAACGGTTATCACTTATGTAACCGATAAACTTTTAACAATTTGGCCAATGTTTAATTTGTCATTTCAGAGGTATTAAAAAGTTCTCAAATTGTCACTTAAGAAATGTGCTATACACTTAAAATTTAGGTTGGTTTGATTACTGTCGAGTGAGAAAACAGTGTCACACATTAAAGTTAATCATCTGGAGACCCCACAAAATAATTTGGGGACCCCCCTGGGGGTCCCGACCCACAGGTTGAGAACCAGTGAACTAATGAAATGGAAATGATTGAGTTGTAGCACTGACTGTACAGACTGAATAGATGCCCATTGGCTAAAGGCTGGTAACAGATATTAGTTTAATGGTTTATCACTCATAACTTGCGTGTCAGAGGTAAGACAGAGACTTTAAGTGTCATGCCATCTACGTTTCTGTGTCAAAGTGGGTGGGGGTGGGGTTGGGGTCTTACCTGCTCACACAGGTTGAGGTCGATCACGCGGATGGGCTTCTTAGCGTGGTCATTCTTGTAGTACTCCAACACGTCTGGGTCGCCTGACAGACGCCCGCTGCGCAGAACAAACCACCTCTTCTTCCATGCCTGCAGGATGGGGGTCAGGGACAAAGGTCATTTGTTAGTTCTCTCACATGGGCAGCTCCATTTCTAACTGACCACAAGTTGGCTCGGGATTTTGTCTCTACAACTTGGCTCATGGTTCGTCCCGGCATCAGTGTGTGTTTTCATTGTGTGCCTGTGTGCCATGTGTGTGTACTCCCTTCCACCAGCAGCTGGCTGCAGCCAGACCTCACTGAGACACACAGGAACAGTGGGGACCGGCCCGCGACCAGAAATATGTCTGGGTCGACCATCACACTCGCCACAGTCATAGTTTGGTCTTGCACCCTGATTGGGATGAACGGCATGATCCAAAATTGGAAACAAGTAATTAGTTTCCTTTTTCGTTAACAATGGGATTAGTCTGTCTGTGGGACCTCGCAGCAGACAGAGGAGTTAAATCGAGGGCAGACAGTGGGAGAAACAAAGAAATCATAAAACACACAAGGAGATGCTCTTTGGCTTTTTACACAGTATACATGGTGTAGCTGACAGGACGTTTAAAGCCAAGTGCCTCTGTCTGGAGAACACTCCAACATACACAGTAAAATCTCTGAGAGCGTACAAATGGACCAGTAAGTAAAGAGTTTATTTATGGTGGTGCAAGTACTGTGTACTTTGTACCACCATAGTCAACAAGAGACCCGCTGTGGCATTTACAAGGACAAGCCACAGTCCTGAAATATTCATTTTATAATCTAACATATGGATAATGAAAAATGTCTTCATAAATTCTAAATCTGTCCGTCATTGAAAACAAAGGTTTGTTGTGCTGCACTTTCCAAATAATTACAAACTGCACATCTCCAGATTAAACCTTGGCCACCAAAATGCCACAACGCCACAATACTCTGCATTCCAGGTTGTTTTCATCCTGTAGCGTTCCCCAGCTCTACATAAGCAGCTGACACCTCAGATGACGGCTCATAGCACTGAAAATGTCCCCGCTTGCTGTCAAACGGAGGCTTAACAGGCAGCAATTATCTGCCTGCAAAACACAGCCAGGTCGTGAACTCTGTGTTTTGCTGAGTCAGAGTAGTTAGGAAACATTTGGATTTTCGCGTGTGTTCTTAGGAAAAATGTGCTCTTGGCTAAAACACCAGCAAGCAGTTTTAATCCACACACCTCTATTCTTTTTTTTTTTCATTTACAATGCAATGTTTCCTTTTACTGACACAACTAAAAGGTTTGAGGCCAGAGAGGTTGGAGGTTGGGAGAGCAAGGACACTTGTCAGGGGTATCTCTACAGTGAAAGCTAAATGGGAGATAAAAGGAAAATAGTGAACAACACACATCAAGACAACTTGTTGAAGAGATATGGTATAAGGCCAACCGTTATTTCCAATGCAATATTTATTCATAAAACATCTAACTGTACTGCTGGTTTGACTTCAACACCGTGCGACAGTAGATCACCTGACCTCTACTATCCGATGAATTGCTGAAGAATTCCAGTAATACCACATGAGCTGGTGAATACTATACTACGGGTGCCGTTCTCTGACCAGTACTGTTGAGTTGGTAGACTGAGAGAAGGGAGCGGGTACAATAACAACAGCCACTGAGATCAGAGGAGTTGGTAAGCGTGCCAACACAGAGCAAGGAATGCAAACTAAGGCTTTGTTCTTCTATGTTTTCCTGTTTTGTTTTGTTTTCCTTGTTGGATGGGTTAGGTTTAAACTAATTAACAATGCTGTGGGTTTTCTCTTTTTTTTTGGGGGGGGGGGGGGGGGGGGGGGGTCCCTCAGCTGTTTTTCCATCCACAGGACATCACTTTGTTAGTGGGCCAAGACCCCAGACTGAGTTCTGTATCCAGCCATAAGAATTCTCCCCATAACAAACAGAACAGGCACGGCTGAGCAATGTTTTGTTGCTTAGTCTGAAGAAGAGCAGTGTGCGCGAAACGTCGCTCAGCTCACTCAGGTTGTGCCAAATAAAGTCGTTAAAGGGAGCTACAATGTGCAAACTGATTTGCAGATATAATTAGGACACGATTCACGATTATGACATTTTACATGATGATTAGTTATCGCTCAAATAATTGCGATTAACGATTTAATTGTGTTTTTGTCGTTGACATTTCTGTTTGGCTTGTAAGTTTTGAAGTTGCACATGGCATATATGACACATAACCTAAATATACAAAGAAATTACTGACATTTGACAACTTTATACTTAAAAAATAACGTTGATAGTGGAAATAGCCGATCTACATGCTCGCGACGCGTTGTGAGCTTGTAGATCTGCCATTTCCACTACTTTTTTAAAGTGTTAACTATATTAACATTTCTCAACATGGAAACGATTATGCAAAATAATTGCGATTACCTCAAATAATTGCGATTAGACGATTATGTAATAATTGTGACATCACTAGATATAATATCACTATTCCAAAGTATAGAGCTGTCCCACTTTATGGCCCACATAATGTGAACCCTACTATTCGGGCGTAAAAGGCAATAGCCCTAGTATAACATAAAAAAAGAAAAGAAAAAAAAAAAGAAAAAAAAAAAAAAACGTTTTAATAATTCATACATTTCATTGTGAGGTAAAAGAACCTGCAAAAGTACAAAGACTTCACAACAAGACCTCCTGGTCTTCATCCTAGCACACATGGGGCGTTCCTGCAGCCAGGTTACACCCATGGTTTCTGTCAAAGCCCATCTGAGGACGGGGTTGTTGTGACGGTGCCGTGTTGCGGTCGGACAAAGAGGGGGAGTGTGGGACGGGGAACCTACCCCCCCCCCCCCACTGAAACATGACAAAGCACTCAGGGGTCAGGTTACCCGCAGGGAGTGGGTAGTGGGGTGTGGGGGGCACTGAGAGGCTTGGGTTACGCCACAAGGACTGGCACCACCCCAGAATGAGAGAGAGACAGAAACACTCTCTAGCACTGAGGCCTCCAGAGCTCATACACTGCTGCTAATCGGAACCCCTGCGTGTGCTAAAACAGTGGTTCCCATTACCTTTTAGCTCAAGACCCAAAAGAGAAATTTGAGGAATTACTTTGATTTAATTTTTTTATAACATTTAATAAAAAAAAGGGATATTTACTCGCGACCAACTGTTTTGGAAACGCTGCGCTAAAAGAACGCTGTACATAACTACTGACCATACAGGTACATACAACAAGCAGAGAAGAGTGAGCGATTGTGTCAAATAATTTAAAACAGAGGGAATTCCTTTTTTTTACTGCATGCATGGCACCTAGTGGCCAGTGTGTGTGTGTGTGTGTGTGTGTGTGTGTGTGTGTGTGTGTGTGTGTGTGTGTGTGTGTGTGTGTGTGTGTGTGTGGGTGTGATCTCGCAAACCACTACACTACAAGGATCAGCTGCCACTAGGCCAAGGAAGCAAATGCCCCACTTTTTGAGCGGTGGTCACAACGCTCCTATACGTGGCCGTGTGTGTGGGTCTGTCTGTCTCCGTCCGTGTCTGTCTGTATGTAGCCTACAGTACCTTTTATGACCACACATGTTAAGGGAGGGGCGCTGTTGTTCAGGCCAGGCCAGAACAGGCAAGGCAGACTCACACTCACACACACGCACGCACGCACGCACACACGCACATACACACACACACACGCGCAGACTCCACCGCTCAGTTCACACAAGTGTGATTTTACAAATACGACTGAAATATATAACTTTTTAAAACTTTTATTTTATACTCAAAATCAATGGAGAAGCAAACACAAGCATGCACGCACACAGATCCACGAACACACACACATTCCTAAAAGCTAAAACACAATCACTGATTCTTGAAATTGGCACTTTGCTCACACAGTGACACACATGCCCAGAAAAAAGCAACACCAACCACACAAATCCCTGTACACACTGGGCTCTATTGCCACCAAACAGCAACCTGCACACATCTAGCAGAGCAGCATTGTCTGCCTGAGCCCAGTGGCATCTCGCTGACCCACAGTCTTTCTCTCATCAACACAGCCGCTGACACCACAGCAGACCACAATGCACAGCACTGACCGACTGACCGACCGACCACACACACACACACACCACTGTGTGAGTTAGAGGAACCAAGGCTTGTTGTGACAGTTCCAGCCTATAGCGTTTTAAGTGACTGTCCCGTAACAGAAAGCCGGTCACCAATTATTCAATCTTTGCTGCAGTCATGTGTCCTGATGCACAACATGCTGAACCTCCCTTCCTGCTCAGCTCATTGTAAGCGGCTCCCCCAGATGATAGAACTACTGTACAAGTAGAGGTTGTTATAGGAGCGGCCACGAAAGGTGGACAGAAGGACAGGTGGTCCCACTCATCACCCAACCAGTCACCCCCCACACACGTCACAAGTCTCCAAGGCCCACATTTACAAAGGAACAAAGGAAACAAAATGACCCTTAGGACAGGTGTTGTCATTTCGTCACCCCTCAAGAAAAAAAAAAATAAACTTGACAGGGAAAAGAAAAGGAAGAAAGCTTGCAAAGGATCACAAAAGAAGGGACCCCCTTCAATAGGTACCAAGTGGGACATTTTCAAAAGCACTTGAAATGAAGATGTACACACAATGCACCTGACTACAATGACCTACCTTCTGCTGGGACTCTAGCGCGCTCTGGAGCTCCTAGTTCTGTGTTCACAACAGTGCTGTTCTCAATACAAAGCTGTCAGCACAAAAAAGGACAATCCCCATAAGTCCAAGCTGATCAGATTCCAGGTCTTATTCGCCGTACACAATGCACCGCACCTCTGTGAGTCAGAAGCCAAACTGATCCAGAACCAGTCACAATATTCCGACCCAACAATTACAGAGGCCAAGCGTGTGTGTACGTGTGTGTGCGTGTGTGTGTGTGTGTGTGTATGTGTGTGGTAGGGGAATGGGACAGCATGGGACGAGACAAGTAAGGAGGACTGAAGCTGGCATGGGAGCTGGCCCCTCCCCTTCTCTTAGTGTCCTGGTGTCTTCTGATAGGACGAGGGACAGGAAGAGAAGTTGCCCCCCCACCACCACCACCACCACCACCACCACCAGGGTCCATGGACAGAGAGGGCATTGAGGGGATGACTACAAGGACGGGAGAGAGACAGCTAAAGAGAGAGAGAGAGAGAGAGAGAGAGAGAGAGAGAGAGAGAGAGAGAGAGACAGAGAGAGAGACTGAAAGAAGAGGCAGAGGAGATGCCACACTGCCGTCAGAGACCTCTTAAAACCACTATCGCCATCACCACTGTGACATAGGTGAAAGAGTTACAGTGTGTGTGTGTGTGTGTGTGTGTGTGTGTGTGTGTGTGTGTGTGTGTGTGTGTGTGTGTGTGTGTGTGTGTGTGTGTGTGCGTGCGCGTGCGTGCATGCGTGTAGGAACAGCAGAGAGAAAGGCAAGGAGAGTGTAGGCTGCTTAACTGCTCACCTCTAGCCACTGTAATCTGTATGTGTTCATGTAGCGTGCCCTATATATTATGTCAAAAATCATATGGAACATGTATGGGTTGACCTAATGATATACTGTACGGTAGAACAGTGGTTCTCAACCTTTTCAGTCTGAGACCCCCAAAATAATCATCTGTTCACTGTGATAGCGTTTCATGCATAATGGTGCAGTGGTGCTTGTGAGGCACCGCATTTCTCAGCCCCTCTGCCCTACTCCCGCTCTCACCAGCTCTTTGGGCCCCACTAAGAACAGTGTCTTTTGTTTTGGGTCTTATCACAGCGCCCCTCTGGAGCATCTGGTACTCGGGGAGGGGAGGAGGGCTCCACGCGTCTATGCCAGCTGACCCATAGAAGGCTACAGAGGCCCGAGTACAGGAAGCAAACAGCTACCAACTGTTGTCTGTGCACCAACACAAGATCCCGTGCCATATAGGCTACAAAGGCATTATATGCCAGCAGGGGTCTTCAACAGGGGGTCCGGGACCCCTAGGGGGTCCTCATAGTTACTACAGAGGGTCCTCCAAATCTTTGTGTAAAAAGAGCAGATTAAGTACAGAGTGAAACGTCAAGTTTATTAAATATTGATGGTTCAAGTGGTTAAATATCTGGAAACACAAAATGACATGAATCCAAAATACACTGATGATTGTGCCATCAAACAATATATGGAATCTATGAAAAGGTTGTGGGGGTCTCTGCTTCATCTCTCTCTCTCAACTAAGGGGTCCTTGGCCTGAAAACGTTGAAGACCCCTGCAGTATACCATGCGACCGTCGTAAAAGCGCACGGTACAACTTGTCTCTCGGTGTGTATGTGGAGAATATTACAGCGGCAAGGCTCAGACCTGAGAACAGGTCATGACTCCCTTTTACCTCAAAGTCTATTTTAAAGAGAAGAAGACATTTCAACCGCATTGCATCACCCTGCAGTGAATCATGGCATGTATGCTATGCATTCGAAGATACTGACTAGATCTCATCTAATGGGAAAATGTGTTGTTACCACATTTTTGAGCGGTGGTCACACCGTCTCCATAGCGTGGCCGTGTGTGTAGGTATGTATGTTTGTTTGTATGTATGTATGTATGTATGTGGGTGGGTCTGTATGTAGCCTCAAGCCTGTGGTGTAGTACCTTTTCTGACCACACATGTTAAGGGAGGGGCGCTGTTGTTCAGGCCAGGCCAGAACAGGCAAGGCACACTCACACTCACACACACGCACGCACGCACGCACGCACGCACGCGCACACACACACACACACACACACACGCACGCACAGACTCCACCGCTCAGTTCACACGGGTGTGATTTTTCTATCAAGTTCCTCATTCCTAAACCAGTGACATACGGCTGTAAAGCATGAAATTGGCAAGTGAGGGTATAGTTATCAGCATGTGGAACATTCTTGTAGGATAAGCAAGCAGTTTGCTAGTCTGTTCCATAACACAACTCTCAAGGTCTAATACCAATCAGAAGTAGGGTTGGGATCCTTTATGATTTTAATGATTCTGGTTTAGGCCTAGAATTATTGAATGCTTTAACCAGTGAAAAATAGCAGATATACAAGCTTGTAGATCTGCTATTTTTGGAAAAAGTCGCGAAAATGTGTGCAAATCTTGAATATGTGTATTTTTTAAGCGAACGTTTGTAACTCAAATTTTGCTTCTGGGTGGTCACTGGAACTAAATATATTGAGATGCGGGTCCATGGCCAAATAAATATAATTTGGGGGGTCCTTCACATGAAAAGGTTTGAGAACCACTGACATAGTAGTCTCTCAAGAACAGACTAACTGAGCTCCAGTTAAGTGAAAATGACCTTTTCTTTGACGATGGCTAGCCAGATTGCTGGCATAGAAACAAAGGTTTTTCAAAAAACCTTAGAAGGATTCAAAAGACACTTATAGAATCGGGTCACGATTTTTCAAAAATAGCAGATCTACAAGCTCTGATCTGAGCTTGTATATCTGCTATTTTTCACTGGTTAAAACATCCAATAATTCTAGGCCTAAATGGGTTAACGATTCCCTCTGAATGTTCCGATTCCTAAGCGGTTCCCTTTAACACTTCCTATATATTTTTAAAGCATAGTTCATTTTGGCCTGCATAATAATTTTTGATAAACACACAAATCAATCATACATACAGCATTGATTACATATTATTGTAGTGCTTCTCAAAGTGAGGTACAGGGATCCTCTGGGTTACTTGAGGGATTCCAAATGGACCCCTACAGGTATGTAACTCAGAGTGTACAAATGGACTCGTTCCCATTTGTACACTCTCAGACTCTCTCAGTTATGGTGGCCCTTGAAATTAAAAAGTTTGACATCATTTTAGAGTTTTGCGTTAGCTATTCAAAAATAGCAGATATACAGTACAAGCTCACAAGCTTGTACATCTGCCATTTTTGAATATTTTTTAATTTAACACAAATCTTCTCATCTGGTAGACCCTGGCAAAAACATTTTCAGATGGGGATCTGCCGCCATATATACGGTTTTACCGTGAGTGTCGGGGCAGACACTCATGACAAAAAATGGCATTTGGAGAAGTTGATAAAAGATATATTTACATTATGTGGAATGGTTCTTGTGAAAAATATATCAGTGAAAGATTTTATCAAAACAAACTTTTGCTTAATTGGAAACATTTACACAGTATACTTGAATATCACAAATTACAAGGCTCAAACTTTTTGCATCTTAGAACATCAAAATTCACTGGTTCTTAACAGAGCAGTACACTCGAGACACGAGACAGCCAAACTGAACTGTCAGGACTACTAATAATGCCCATCATATCTATCTAAATAATCTGGATTATTATGTGTCACTGACTGTCACAACATCAAATGAAGTCACAATATTGCCTAGAGCCTGAAGTAGTTCAGATCTTGGTGCTAAATTCAGGGCTTCCCCACAAGAAGCTTGCACAGATTCACCTCATGCATGCATCCCCTGCAACAGAGCGCTCTAACTCATGCAGTTCGAATTTGACTGCAATATAGTGCACTTAACTGGCTAATTGTGCTCTGTGCCATAGATAGCTTAATGCAGCCTGAAAGGCCTTTAAGTGCACTAATTGCTAATGTGAATGGACCGCTGTAATGGGGCTGTTAAACTGCACACTTGAATTCATCCTCCATATCTCTAATGCTTTGTGAATGAGACAGTGGCCTTTGGGTTTCTGACTGCTGTCTCACCACCAGCATCAGAAACACTTAGTTCAAGTCTAATACCCGATGTATACAGTACACTGTCGCATGACTGACAACAGCAGATCTACAGGGTCACAAAGTATAAATCAGGCTTATGAGGCTCCTACAGGGAACTTGTTTTAGATCATAATATCTTGAAGTATGCTATTTGCAACATATTAGTATGTGCCGGGGGTCCATTGCATGTAGACGTAGTTGTGTTAAACCAATATCAAATGTGTATAATGGGGATGAGATCTGATCACACATGTTTCTTCTCTACAAAAACACTGTGGAGGGGTGTGCCGTTTCTATGACACCGTCGTTTTATTGTGTGTGTGAGAAACGGAGTGACCCAGGAGTCATTTGTACGTGTGAAATAGCTCCTGGCTTATGTGCCATCCGCTGTTAATGTGGGCACAGCATGTGCCCGCCCGGCACATCAAATTCAATGGGCTGAAACAGAGCGGTGGGGACATAACAAGACACTTGAAACATTGCCAACACTGTACAGTCCTCAATGCCACCACAATGTACACTCAATGCAATACTGCAACAAGCAACCGTGCTGTCAGCACAACTCACTTTGTAATACAGATGTTTGCCTGTTACTGGATGCTATATAATATATATTATAGTCATTTGATCTGATAAAGGTCAGAAAGGGAGTCAATAACCCTCATTAGGGCAAAATACAGAAATTAGCTGGATTGCTCGGAGATTAGAATTTACCTTTCACCCAGCAAGCAGGTTTTGTGTTGGATAGTATTTCACATCAACAAGGCATTGAAGCCGTTTACCTTCAAAGGGCAGCACACACCCAGTGCCAGTTTCAACCCTGTTCCTTATAACTCTGGATGAGCAGTGATGTCACAACAGCTGTTTTTTAGTTTTTGTTTGTTTGTTTAACATTTTTTTTTACACAAGTCTCACGTCTTCAGTTCCCAAGGGTCGATTTATGCTCCACTTTTAGAGCCTAATTTATTTCGGTTCGGCTCCGTCTAAACTATGATATGGCGTCGTTCAGAGGATCGGGGGGACGGGTAACCTCATTAATTCGGCTCCGATTGACGCCATATGATTGTTTAGACAGAGCCGAACCGAAATAAATTAGGCTCTAAAAGTGGAGTATGAATCGACCCTAAGTCACCTTAAAGGACGATTTTGCCACTTTTCAACCTATCCTCATATAATAGGTCCTCACTAATGTTCACAATACTCTGTCCAAGTCTCTTAGGAGAGCTGTGGGAAGTTCAGAAACCCATCACCTTGTGACATCATCGTTTGACAGTTTTTTTTTTAACAATATTTTTTTTAAAGATATTTAGATTTTTATTATCGCGGGAACAATGGCTTCCTAGCCTAGTTCCAGACCCTGAATCGCTAGCCACACCCCTTTAATTTTTTTGTTTGGCGATTCAGGTCTAGCATCGCTCTCATTGAGGAGGGCCTGCCTCGGTTGAAAATCCGATCGGCGAATCAGCGCCGTGAATCAGCGTCTTGTGATCAGCGTGGGTGGGGGTTTCCCAGAACTCATGTGTGTTTCCAAGTACACCAGCGCCGCCACCGTACCGCGCATCGCGTCGCGCTAAAATGCGGTGAATTGCGGTAAAATGCGATCGTATCGATCTCGCTATGAAACACCAGTAGCAGGCATGTTATGTTGTGTTTGATTACTAGTTCGTAGTGCTCCTATTCTGACTGTTTCTTTGGTTAGCAAGTAGCACTAGCAAGCAACAGGCTAGCCACTAGCCAGTCACACATAACAACACTATGTCATGTGTTGGTCGGTGAACCAATCGCTGAAGACTGCCTCTTTTCGGCAACGCCCATCCCTGCAAACGCCGTAGGCGGAACCGAGTTCAGACTGAATAATGAAGTGAAACGAAATGTTAATTCAGGCTGAGTGGCAGGCTAATGGCTTCCACTTTAACATTGCAACTTTTCAGGAATAGAAAGCCTGCCTTTTCTATTAGCTTGGATTCCCCATCGATGATGTCGCAAGATGATGGGTTTCTGACCTGCCCACAGCCCTCCTCAGAGACACAGACCAAGTAGAAGAAGATTATGCTATTTCATCATGAACATAAGTGAGGACCAATTATATGAAGATGGGTTGAAAAGTGGTGAAGTAGTCGTCCTTTAAGTTAAGTCACTACCAAGTCACTTAAAAAGTTCTCGAAACCCAAAACCCCAGCCTAAATTGGGCTTATGAGGTAGATCAGAAAACAGATGCTCCATCATTCCAAACATTCACATGTAATTCCCCTACACTGGCATTCAGATCATACCATACCATCATACCTGTATGTGATGTAGCATACACAATACTTATAGTATTTGTAGGACACAATAGCTGGAAATCGAAATGTATTTTCTTTACTCATTATGTGCACTCTGTTAGAAAGGCCAAGTTCAAATCCAAGTCTGATTCACAAACCACATTCACATTAGAGAACTCAATATATTGCCAGCACTATTTGACATGGTCTGTTATTAATCTGCATGTAGCTCAGTGTTTTGTTAGCTCTCATTATACAGCCACTTAACCCTCAGTGTGAGAGTGGAGGCGTTAGCTTAGCTCAGTGACTCTGGGAGCATCGTTAGCGCTTAGTAGCATGACAGTGGCTGGGCCATCTGGCTAGTGAAAGTGGGCCGTGGGTAAATGACCTGCACCCCAGCTGCACTGACTCATCCCAACTAGAAACAGCTTCTCTGTTTGTTCCTCAGAAGAAGAAAAAAACACAGGGAGGGAGGAAGAGAGGAATGGAGGGAGGGTGAGAAAGAAGGAATAGATATGGGGCTTAGAGGGATAAAGATGAGGGGAGTGGGATTAACCACTTGAACCCTAGCATCCCTATTCTGGGGAAACATTCACAGAAAATAGCAGATCTACAGCCATTTTCTGCAGAGATTTGGAGAAGAGGAGAATAAGAGCACAGAGCCGACCCCGCCTGGTCAACTAAGTATTAGTAGCCTATATCAACTAACCACAGTATAGTGTTTAAGTGATTAAGAAGTAAATGATGGAAGAGTTGAGAAGGAAAGAATGACAGGGGCCAAAACATGTATACAAAATAAAGAAGGGGAAAGGTAAATAGACTGCTAATGGCTTTTTGTATAATTTCTAGTTTTCTACATTTTTATCCCACGATTTTGTAACCCATTTTTCACCTGGTGTCAATTATCTAATGTAATCCTGGGCGCTACACTCCCTCTGCCAACCTGGGGAGACAACGGACTGACTTCATGCTTCATTCTATGCACGAGTAGTCCAAGTCGCTCCTTTTCACCTGACAAGGGGGAGTTTCCCCGGTTGGAACACGTGAAAGGAACACGTTATTCACTGAATGTCACTGTGGGTTAAAAAAGGATAGCTAAGGCAAATGGTGTCGTGTCAGTCGGGCACATTGAACTAAAACTCTGGCAGAAAACTAGCCTGACACTCAGCCAGAATTTACATTTCGTTTCACTTCATTATTCAGTCTGAGGTCGCTCCCACCGAGGGCGATTGCTGGGATGGGCGTTGCCTAAGAGGCAGTCTTCTGCGATTGGTTCAACGTCTGACCAACACATGACGTAGTGTTGTTATGTGTGGCTGGCTAGTGGCTAGCCTGTTGCTTGCTAGTGCTACTTGCGAACCAAAGAAACAGGCAGAATAGGAGCACTAAGAACTAGTAATCAAACACAACATAACATGTCTGCTACTGGTGTTTCATAGCGAGATCGATACGATCGCATTTTACAGCAATTTACAGCATTTTACCGCGATGCACGGTACGGCGGCGGCGGCGCTGGTTTACTTGGAAACGCACATGAGTTCTGGGAAACCCCCACCCACGCTGATCACAAGACGCTGATTCACGACGCTGATTCGCTGTACGGATTTTCGAACGAGGAAGGCCTCTTCAATGAGAGTGATTCTAGACCCCCTGAATCGCCAAAACAAAAATTTAAAGGGGTGTGGCTAGCGATTCAGGGTCTGGAACTAGGCTAGAAGAAAACAGCTTCACATAACGAATAAATGAGTAAGCATGTTTGGGCTCTCATGTTTGGGCTTTCACATAACGAATAACTGAGTAAGCATGTTTGGGCTCTCACAGCATATCTCCATATACCGTAATTATCGGACTATAAGCCGTGGCTTTTTTCACATGTTTTGAACCCTGCGGCTTATACAACGGTGCGGCTTATATAGAGATTTTTACAGCCAGTTAGTTAGTTTTACAATGGTCTTTAACAATTTACAGCCAGTTAGTTAGTTTTACAATGGTCTTTAACAAGGATTTATATCGATTTTTACAGCTAACAGCCACCAAGGGCGCTCTAGCGGGAAGCAGGAAGGACACCTGCGGCTTATAGTCAGGTGCGGCTTATTATGTAAACATTTGTTTTTTGTTCTAAATTTAGCTTGTGCAGCTTATATTCAGGTGCAGCTTATAGTCCAGAAATTACGGTACACTACATGGATCTCCATATGGGGGTACCAGGGGTCTCCAAATATGGGTAACTGGTGGCGAAATACATCACTGGCCAGATGGCCAAGACATGGCGCGACCTCCCCCTTTAGGCCCTGAGGCGTCTTACAAACTTACTGTAAGTGCATGTCTTGATTGATCTGTTTGTTGTATGTGTGACTTTGATGTTGTTGCACTTACATACTTTCTTGATGTTTTTAGTTTGACCTTGTATAACAATTTGGTCAATTTCGATTGTTGTAAATGTGATCTATAAATAAAGCTAGATTTTTTTATTATAGTCCATGTGATAAATGTCACATTGTTGTGTCAACTAGAGTATTGAACTTCCTTATTTCACCTTCTGAAATCACTGTAATCATTGCTAGAGTGATTATTTCTAAATGGAGCTACTAAACTATGCAGTATGCTGTAATGTCAGTCAGTGTTGAACACAGAGGGGGATTCTTCAAATGAAACACTAGCAATTGAAAAAGACAATCTGCTATTGTTTTATAGTTAAAGCATAAAAGAATGGTTAAAGTGGTTAAAATCAAGCGTGACACAGATGTGTTCCAGGTCTTAATGGGTTAAACCAGTTTCCCACAAGTTCTGATTTCACTTTTTAATGTACCAATGATGCAAGTTAGCTGAACATTTAGTGGGTTGAATAACTGCTCCATATAATAATCATGGCATCGTGGCATCATCCTCTTCTATGAGCCAAAAGCAGAGTAACATTTAAGAGACAGCATAACAGCAGTAGCTGACGCAGAATTATCGAAAGAACACAAAAATATCTCAGTGATGCCGCAATTGAACACGTAGCCCTCTCAAGGGCCCCGCTACTCCAAGCTTCACAATCAGAACCCAGGGGCTGCCCGGAACAATGTGCTGTTCTAAGAAGAGACCATAGATCCAGCGTCAGAGGCCTTGGTGACGAGGTCTGGAGGGGGACGTACAAAAGCTTCCCTGTGCTTGGCATGGCGGCTCGTACAAATCACTCTTTGTTATCAAGACATGTCTGGGATTCTTACTCAACAGCTATTTTTACATCCTTGAGCTCCGAAGAGAGCCAATATGACTTGTGGAGGGCCCGTCGACGCGCAAACCAAAAGGGCATGGCCTTTTGGCTGAATGAAAAACTGCTTGGCTAACGTCAAGCCCAAACCCCCCCCTCCCAAAAGAAAAAAGAAACTCCTCCTGCTGGAAGGACAGGGGACTTCCATGACCAACGTGCATCCATGAGGTCTAGCGTTTCCAGACAGTAGGTTCATAGTCAGCCACTTCTATTGCTGGTCAGTGACCTCAAACAAAAGATCAGCTTCTCTGGTCCAAGAACTAAGCTGAACCAACGTTACCCCCAGACTAAACTTTGTTATTGAGATCAAATGACTTGAATCGTGACATTTCCTCTTTCCAGTTCAAACAACAATAGTAGAGCATGCTAGCAAAAAATCCAGGAAGATTCTTCTATTGCGTTTTTTTACTGCCAAAAGTGCACACACGCATGCACGCACGCACGCACGCACGCACGCACTTAGCAACTTAACCTTAACATGAAACCTCAGCTAGTTTTGAAGGCACGGGGAACATCCTTTACCACCACAATATGTATTATTTATTATTATTTAAATATAAAAATAATGCTGGATATAGTCAATATTGTGATTTTGTGTTTTTCAAGTTTCCTTGTGTAAACTCTAGTCCTCAACGGTACAGACATCAGTGATTAAACATGACACTATGGAGTAATGCCCAACTGTTCAACAAAGCAGATGGCTCATTCATTGCTTAATCACCAACTAACCAAGTGGTATGGTCAAATAGCTGGGCAAAACAGGCCAAGATCTGAAGATCTAAGGGCTAGTTTACGCTTCATCGAAAGACCACGTTCCTCATTTTAAACCAGGAAAACGTGATGCATTGCAGACTCGGTCATGCGAGGAAAGTATCACTGCTTTGGTTGGTCTGGTGGGGTTTCTCCTGTCATCAGTAGGGGAGTATGAGCTCAGACAGACAGCGAAAAAACAGATGGGAGGATAGGAGGGAGAGAATGTCAGTAGATGCAGCACACAGAAACAATATGAGTGTGTATACAGTTAGGGATGGGACGATACGCGATATTATCGTTTACAGGGTTTCCTGCAGGAAAAAGTCTTGACCAGGGGGGGATCTCATGGCGCACGCGCGAAGCGCGTGTGCCGAAAATTTTTGATAATTAATTAATTAATTCGAGTAATTAATTCACTTAATTTTTTATATTAATTCTTATTTTTGCCCTATAAAAAACACATGAATGTGCCCATGATGACGGAAAACACAACTACATGCTATCATCCACATTTATTCAACATTGAATAACTTATATTGCAGGTTCGCCACCAAAGGGTTAAAAAAATAGTGTGCACGCTGGTGTACGAATTCGTGCACAGATGATGCACTATGCATGTACACGCTTTTCACAGCTTTCAAACAAAAAAAATCGCTTGGAAATCCGTTCAGGCATTCAGGAGATACCAGCCCTTATGTTTTCTTCAAATGTAAACAAACATGGCTGCCATGTTTGAAAGATAGGGTTGGTATGGGGGTTAAACATGCAATTTCGCGATCGCGATCATGCCTAGTACATTGTTGGAGGTCCAAAAAAAATTTTTTTTTTTTTTTTATACCCTTGGGGGGGCGGGGGGGTTTTCTGGCCAGGCGGGGCGCCTGGCCTGTAAAGTGCTGCAGGAAACCCTGGTTTATCGTGATAAAAAAACACTTACGATAGGGGTCGATTCACATTTGCCAAGCTGCATATCCATATTTAAACCCTCTATTGGTAAAACGTGCTTAATTATACATACTTGATACAGTCTTTTTTTCACTCTCTATCAAATGTCTTTGCCAAAAAATAGAAGATCTACAAGCTCACAACGCGCCACCGGATAATGGATTTAGATTTTTGCGTTATCATCGCAAATCGTGATTTCTTTTGTCACAATAATCGTGATATGAAATGTTCATATCGTCCCATCCCTAGTGTGTATACAGTACAATAAGACGGTGTATGATTGAGACAGTGTGGGGGCGAGAGAGAGACAATGAGACACACAGACACACTCCATTGCTCTCGCTATATGGATACACTTACTTAGATGTTTGATATCTGCTTCTAAGTGATGTCTCTTACTTGCACAAGAGACTGCAATATTCTGTCTCATGTTGATAGATTTCTTTTCCTGCCCTTATGTATATTTGATATTGTTGTCTTGTTATCTGACTTCCCTTGATCCTTTCTCTATCCATATTTATGTAACTGCAAATCGCTGGAGGATGTAAAGAAAAAACTATTACCAACTTTTACAAACTAGTGGTTTAACAATAAAGTTGCGGTTGAAGACAGAAAGATGGACACAAATTCTAATCCGGGTCTTCCACATGGAAGGCCAATATCTGGATTTGAAATATATTCCCTTTGGTCTAACAACCGTTAGACTAAAGATAATTCCCTTTAATCCGGGGGAGATATTAGACTTTTTATACATATGTGACTGAGGTACCCAAGAAGGGTACTGTACTGCCCAATCAAAACTTTACCATGATGACACATATGCCACACCTATTTCCACCTAACAAGACCTAACTATACAAGCCATTTTGCAATTTTGTCCAAAACTCACGTAAATCGCTACACCTAAAGTCATAATGTCATATGATGAATGTTAATCAAACCAATCTTTCACATTTCATAATTCGATTAGCTACAATTGGCTTCAAAAGTTAGCAGGAGGGGCAGATTTCACAAACAAAAAGATGAACTGATCAAACCCAAATTTGATTGAGGGACCTCTAAACAAAGCTGCTGGCTTCCACATTAAGTGGGAGGAAACTATTTCGCACATAAAAGAACTACACAAAACACATATATCATAAACACAATATTTTATAAGCTCACCTACAAAAGTACTTTCACTTCTGGAGTTTCACAAATGTTAAAAGCTGCAACGTATGTCATAGAAACACCATTTCCCCCCAAAAGCTTGTTTGGATGCTGACAGCTGAATCTCACATCTTACACAGCCCTGGGTAGGCAACCCAGCCTGGCGGAGATATGTGCTCAGCAGAGCACCCCATTCCAGTTTAAACTCTGCAACCAATGGCAGAAATTCCCATGAAACACAGAGTGAGAAGTGGCAGTGACTTCTGACAGTGTGACTTCTGACAGCCTAGCCTACTGCCTGAATCCACCTTAACAAGCAGGCCTGTCCATCCATGCCTCATTGCCTATGCTCTATGCTGTCACAAATACACTACACACACACACACACACACACACACACACACACACACACACACACACACACACACACACACACACACACACACACACACACACACACACACACACACACACACACACACACACACTTTCTCTCTCTCTCTCTCTCGTTTCAGTCTCTCCTTCCCTGTTTAACACTCTCGCCCTCTGCCTGTCTGTCTCTCTCTCTCTCCCTCTCTCTGTACTTTCGACCGCCCTCAAGCCTTCTTTCGCCAGAGGTGAAACATTTCCAGTTATCTTTGCATGGCCAACCTCCTCTTCTCCGACCACAAGAGAGAAAAACTACAGCAAAGTACAGTACCATAGTACGGTAAAGTGCAGTCAAGTACACTAAATAAAGCTCCATAGAACTCCATCGGAATAATAGTTATATTCCTTCCTTCTGACATTATGAGTTCAAAGATATGCCTTACCTTGTGAGTGTTCAGAGGGTGATGTTTCCTTAAGCGCTTAGTGAAGTAAGGGAGTGAGTGAGTGAGTGAGTGAGTGAGTTGTGTTGTTGTTTTGTGTCTCCCGTCTTTATCGCGCACTGCAGTGTGTGTGTGAGGGTCTGCAGTGGGTGACCTCTCCCTCCTGACTTCCTCTTGTGTGTAATCAGGTCAGCCCAGACCCTCTTCAACTGCTACTGCTCAATCAAAAGGGGAGGAGCAAGACAGCATGTGTGTGTGTGTGTGTGTATTGTGTGTGTGCGCGGACTGCGTGCGCATGTGTGTGAGAGCACGTGTTTTAAAATGTTTTTATAAAGTGGGTGTGCATGCACCCACATACATATTTCAACAGATAAGGATAGAATGATTCATGATTCATACTTCTGCAAAGCAAAATGAGTGTGTGCACGTGCCCGCACGCACGCACACACACACACACACACACACACACACACACACACACACACACACACACACACACACACACACACACACACACACACACACACACACACACACACACACACACACACACACAAGGAAGAGCAATACATTCCTTCTGCCTAATTCCTAATGACTACTATAACCACAAAAGAATAGTATAAATGTGTTTAATTGAACTTTCTTATAGAATCACTGTGCTCAATAAGGCACATCAGAGCTTGCCAAGCAGTCTGTGTCCATAGCTGTGTCCATAGCTGTCCATAGTCTGATAAAAACTGATCCCAAACTGATTTGATATCTAAAACAGCACAACAACTTTTTGGGTGTTTAATGCTTATAGCAGTGTTTCTCAAACTTTCAAATGTCAAGGTATCCCCTTAACTCTGACAGTGTACAAATGGAATCCATCTGTGATTCATCAATTCATCCATTTTCCATTTTGAGAATCCACTTTGAGAACCACTGGTTTATAGTAATATACTTTTGTGACCATGATAATCAGAGAAGCTGCATGGTAGAGTATGCTATAGTTGCGTTTCCATAAAGCTTATTCGAAAATAGGAAGCGAATTGTCAGAAATTCGAAAAAATAAAAAGCGAAATTAGCCTGTTTCCATCCACTGATGAAATGCGATTCTTGGGAGACCTGTTGTAAATGACTTCCCGTGGGCCTGCACACAGTGCACAGGTCTGGAATCGGGCAGATTTTTTCAGACTGAACCTGAGACGTGACCGACAGCTTTTTGTGCGTCCCGAATCTCATCCTGCAAGTTTCTGCGTCTGGAAGGTGGACGATCTGCAAGCTCACAACGCACCGCGGATGAAGGTGCAGTGAGCTTGTAGATCGGCCACTTTTGGCACGGTGTGACGACGAAGTGTTAGCCAGGATTTACTTGGGTGATGTGACGGACAACAGCGCTGTAAAATAAACATCCGATGCAAGGTACAGTAGTTGGGAACACGGCGAGTACAAGTTAGTAGTTCCCTTCAGCTCCCTTCAGCCAAATCAATATCATGCAATTTCAATGCATTTCAATTCAAAACATATTCGCTTAGTGTTTCCATTTCCCTTTTGTGCATTTAGTTTTTTCGATAAAGCCTCAAAATCCACCTCCTCCAAGTGCATAAATGTTTTTTCGAATAATTAAAGTTTATTCGAATTTTGAAGTGATTTATGTGCAAAAGCCTTAATGCGCAAAAACGGCTTTATGGAAACACCACTTATCTCTATATACAATTTGAAACTGACAGAACGGTGCATTCGACATACATACATACAGACGACCCAAAGCAGTCCAATTGGCTAGGACTGATCACGTGGCACACGTGCCGACGTCCTCACGTCACACCAGCGCCATACGTGCTGACGTAGAGTCAACACCAGGCTAACAGTTAGCTAAACAAATGATGTACTCACGTTTGCATAGTCAATAGCACTACTGTCCACATTCCAGTACATTCCATCACTTTGGCACGAGTCCCGATCACATTAACATAATCTTCATGTATGTACATCCCATTACAGCAACGTAATGTTACTCTTTTTAATTCGCGGAGTTCTTCACCGGAAGTGAGTCCGGCCGTCAAATATGTCCGACCGGAAACGTGCTGCGCCACAATAGTTCCGCCACAATAGTTCCGCCACAATAGTTCCCCCCCCTTTTTTTTCAAAAAACTTTTTTTTTTTCAAAAAACTTTTTTTTTAGCCATATGAGCTTTTCACGTTAACAACGAGGCGAGGGGGCGTAGATGTGAGCGGCGCCGCGAACCTCTAGTGTTAATACAATACAAGTTATACAATTGGGGTGAATGTATTTTTTTCTCCCTGCTCTTATGGTGATCGTGTCAAAGGTCATGTCTCACCTTGACACAGCGTCTGACGAAAAGGTTTGACCTGATGGTCAAGATTCGATTTATCCCCTGAGCAAGCACAGGCAGGCACAATTAGCTCAACGGTAAAAACGGCAGCACTTGCGCCAGCAGTTATATAGCGCAGGTTTAACACAGCAAAATGTTAATTCATCCATTTGTATCTCAGGGAGTGTAAATGTCGCCAAACATTCATACACTTTCATAGTTAAATGAACACTCAGGATTAAACAGTGTAGAGTGGAATAGGACAGCGGATTACACATTAGACAGCAGGCAATGCTTGCAGGACCCGGACCATACCGGTGTTTTGTATAAGTTATGTATACTTTGAATCGTTGCTGTCGGGCAGAAACCTCTTATCTCCATATTTTTACTTTTTGTGTGTTTTCATAAATGAATGCCCTACGCCTACTTGATCACACTACAGCGTCACACTAAAGTATAAAAAGTAGCAGATCCACAAGCTCAAAACGAGTCACAAAGCGATGTATTCCGAGCTCGTAGATCTGCTACATTTGCTATTTTTGAATTTGAATCCTTAAAAACAGTTTTGGACATACAGTATGAGGTTTCCAGAAAGGTTCCACCTGACAGAGACGATATACTGCTTATCATTTCTCTCAAAGCTTAACACTTCCAGGAAGCCTATTCATCTCAGCACTGTCTGAAAATCAACTTGCAGAGACTTGAAACTTGTTTGAGATACTGTAGGTAATCCAAGGAGTGAACAAACTGTACGTTGTATATTATTTGTTGTCACAATTTATGTTAACATCGTGTGGTAAATAATGCAACTGTAACTGCGGACTGATTATAAAAGTCTAGGCAAAAATGGTGACTGGAAATCCTGTATGAATAAAAAAAAACGATAATCATATTGTGGAGATTAAGGCCTCATATATCCCGGTTTTTCAGATATCCACATAGAAAAATATCTAGGTCCACACGACAAAGATATCTAGGTCTAAAATAATCTGAGTCCCCAGACCTCCACTAGGGGGACAAGCACACACACAGTAAAGTCTTTATTTGCCGAGCTGCATATCCGGTACCATTTAAACCCTTTGGTAAAAGGTACTTATAATATAAGTACTTATACAGTCTTTTTTTCACTCTATCAAATGTCTTTGCCAAAAAATAGCCGATCTACAAGCTTACAACGTGTCGCCTTGCGGCACGTTGTGAGCTTGTAGATCTGCTATTTTTTGGGCAAATGTTCCAACTTCCACCCCAGGATAATGGATTTTGATTATCGCGATAATATCGTAAATCGCGATTTCTTTTGTCACAATAATCTTTGTGTTCATCAACATTGCTACAAAGTTGTCCCTCTTTCCTCTTCACCATTCCAAACATGTTCAAGGGTTTCACATAACATCTGACATTTGCCCAGTCTAACAGTGGTGGTAGCACGAGTTCCTAGACCACTAATATCACATGAGCCAGAAGATGTACAGGGGTCAGAGCCAGATGGTTGTCCTGACCATATCCCTAAAATGATAAATAAAGGGAAGTAGCGAGACAAGAAATAGACCTGAATATCTTCAGTGACTGTGGGGCAAGATTTACCATCTCAGGTCATGTACGTCCTATACTCTCAGAACTTAATTAACACCAAGGATTGTACTGTGTAGAACACCAGGTGCCCTGGTGATTTTGTCCAGATTTGTAAAACCGCACAGTACCGTGGAACTGTTTTGCATTCCACTCTTGTGTTTTGCATTCCACTTGATCTGCATACAGGGTCATTTCCATGTCTGAAACGCTTTCAATGTTTAAGATAATATAAACATTTTGCCAGGATTGGTGTGGGTGTGTGTGTGTCTGTGTGTCTGTGTCTGTGTCTGTGTCTGTGTCTGTGTGTGTGTGTGTGTGTGTGTGTGTGTGTGTGTGTCTGGGCAGGGTGTGTGTGTGTGTGTGTGTGTGTGTGTGTCTGGGCAGGTGGTGGTGGGGGGTTGTACATGTCAGCATGTGCGTGCGTTATGCATACATTTCAGTATGTGAGGGCACGAGTGTGCACACTGTATATCACTAAAGATCCAAGTGCATTTTAATGTATGTAGTATGTATGTACATCAGTGTGCATTTCAGCATGTGTGTGCAATGCATGTATGACAGTGCATTTGTGTGTGTGTGTGTGTGTGTGTGTGTGTGTGTGTGTGCGTGCGTGCGTGCGTGCGTGCGTGCATGCGTGCGTGCGTGCGTGCGTGCGTGCGTGTTTAAGTGCATGTCAGTGCATGCGTATGTCTCTTCCTGAGCATGTTGTGTGGTGTTGTGTAATGAGCACACAGAGCAGTGATGTTGCCAGGCAGCCAAGTCATGCATGAGAGCTGGGAAAAGTTCACCTTGCTGCATATTGACAGAGGTAAAGGTACAGCAGCTACCGGTAGCTGCTACTCCTTCTGTCAACTGTCACCGCTTCCGTCTACGGGCTGCACCAATCACAAGTTAAATCTGAGCTTGTCTATTTAGCCCTCGGGCCGATTACTTGACTTTTTATTAGTAACTAGCCCTTAACCGTTCAAAGATATGAGCTCCAAAATGATGTGCAGTGTGTGGGTTATGGGATGTGCACTGTGCATACAGTATATGAGGGATGGAAAGTAACTTTAACTGGTGCTTGCATGATAATATGTAGGAGCATCAATGTAAGAAATACCCGTTTTGTTTAATGGCTACACCCCCCCCAGCCCGCCCGCCTGCGCACACACCCGCCTGCACACACACACACACACACACACACACACACACACACACACACACACACACACACACACACACACACACACACACACACACACACACACACACACACACACACACACACACACACACACACACACACACACACACAGCTGGTTAAACATGTTGCCTCATGCTAGATGCAGAATAGATTAGCCTCAAGCTAGATGCAGAATAGATAGTAGATACACCATAAAAATGCTAATATACAGCATACGATTTGTGAAAGTGACAAACGGGCTTCACAGTTATGTTAGGTGTGTTCATATGCTAATTGTGATGCGATTTCAGATCAATTGCTCCAGCCACTGATGAGAAACGCTGTTTCAGACAGACAGACAGACATTCGGAAAATTATATGTTAGATAGTGTCAGCAATTATGCTGCCAATGTGTGTCTTGATTTAAGCATGTAATTATAGGCAAAGACTGTCAAATGTTTTCAAAAAGTTTCTAAAATAGCCCATGTACAAGCTTACCTGTTTTTTTTCTCTCTCAAAAAGGTTATTTACGTTTATTTTTGTAAAAGAAAACTCTGACTGCTGGCATCAGTTGAGCTCTACCAAAAACCAGAACATCTACTGTATTCTTGTCACGGTCAACTACACAAATTATACTTGCTTTCCCACACTCAAAACGCTGTATGTACGTCGACTACTGTGAAAATTTGCCGCACTGTGGGGGTTATACTGCAGCCAGGAGAACATTTGTCACACAGATTGATAGTCCCCGCATGAACCATTCAGAGAGAAATACAACAGTCCCCTCTCCCAAAACACCTGAGCTCAGGACCCGACCCAAAGACAGCACGGATGATTTGTGAGGTGACCAGGGACAAGCAAAGAGCTAGGGCCACACACATAAGACTGGGAAGTTAAAGCAATGTCAGGGAGGGCGTGAGTGTGTCTAAAGAGTGTGTGCGTGAGTCTTTTTCTGGGTTATCTTTCTCCATGTGTGTGTACTATTGCTGTAGAACATTTCCGCATCCACATTAAGAAGAACACCATGAAAAGAACATCCACAATTCCCCAACTAGTCCTCTTCCTCGTTTATCTCACCCTGGCAAGGACCCCACTCCCACGCCAAGCTCAACCTCTTCCTCTCCACCTCTTCCATGAGAGAAAACAAGAAGTACTCATTGTCAGATTGAACGTGTTCAACATCATCTCTTTGTGTGCGGGAGAGCCCTGTCTTCCCACACAGGTCAGAAAGAAAACAACAAGCAGAGTGTGGATGGTTTTCTTCTCGCCGGGCCAAACCTCAGAAACCAGACACTCTTACATCGGTGGCTTGCAACGAGTTGCGCACCGAAAAGCCATATGGTTTCGCCTCAGCGCCAAATGCGTCACAGTTGTGTTATGAAGCTCTACACACTATACACCCCAATCCCCCCCACCGCACGTAACATTTGTGCATTCCTACATCGCTGGAAATAAACTGGCAAACCTGCAACTGCTGCGCAACGTAAAGACTCTGTGTGTGTGTGTGTGTGTGTGTGTGTGTGTGTGTGTGTGTGTGTGTGTGTGTGTGTGTGTGTGTGTGTGTGTGTGTGTGTGTGTGTGTGTGTGTGTGTGTGTGTCCATTTGTCCTGTGAGGTGGGGAAAGGCCAGCTGTAAAAATAGCCTGGAGTTTATACTTTGGCGCTGGGAGTAGCAACAGAACAGAGAATAAAAGACATGGGCTCAGCAGAAGGCATCAGCATACATAGGTGTTAAATAACCATGGATATGTAGAAAATGGCCACCTAGGTACCGACTGCTGTGTCACTTCACATCACAAAACTAAACTTAAGAATCAATCAGTTCTTGTGGCTATTCCCTCACACCAAAACATGTTACAGTGCATTCATCTCAAGTCGTGAACATACATAAACAAACTTATCAAGTACAGTAACAAGGTATAAAAGGACATTTCAACTTGAAAAGTCAACTTGAAAAGGACATACCAAAGTCAAGTTTCAATAAAGACGTTTCCAGCTCACCTAAAATGCCTTGTGTTTTCAGTGGAGCACCTGAGCGAAGAGCTTCTGTTAGAGTCCAATATTCTGTAACTTTTGTGTTTTCACTATGTTCATGGTGCTTGCATACACGCCTTCTTCGTCAATGTGATCGTTTTATATCAATTCTCCACAAGGAACACCTCAAAACAAAACAGGCCCTGCCTCTGTCCTCGACTCCATCCATCTTTCCCTCCGTCCCTAACCTCCCCCTCCCTCAATCTCTTACACCACGCGTCCCAAAGTCCCTTCGCTTTCATGTGCAGCTGTGAAATTCACACCCAAGCAAGCGTCATCCGAACCCCCCCATCACCACATCCCCCATCCCAACCATCTACAGCAAGTGTCCAAAGAACACAAACCCCACTAGCCATGCTGCTATCTTTGCTAGCGGTACACAACATCAAACGCTTTCAAGTCTTGCAAGGACGACAGGCTTTGTGGGTCTTTTGCAATCATAACAGTGTTGTTTTCCTTGTACATTCCCGGGTGAAATAGGAAGACAATGTGATTTGTCATTAAAATATGCTCGTTAACCACTTTAACCCTAGCATTCCTATTTTGGGAATGTCATACTTTGGACAAGTATTCTTCCTTTCCTTTATTGTGACTAGCAGCCACTGCTGTTTCACTCAGGACAAGGACATGTTATTCCACATCATTCATTAGAATGTGGAGACAAGGAGACAGACATACAAAGTGGTGGTGCAGTATGGGGGGGGGCAGAGACGGTAAGACAAACAACACAGACAGAAGATGGGAGGGAAGCAAAAGAGAGAGCTCGTGAAAAACTGATCAATAGTTTTAAACTGTGGTCCAGTGGAGGACTGACCTATAGTTTCCCAAAACAGGAAGAAGTTCAATCATTTCTGTAACCAGCTCTGAGTTTTATAACAATCTGAAACAAAACCTTTCTCATCGGTCTCTCTCTCTTCTCCTCACTCCTTCATACAGTACACCCAGTGTGAGCTTAAATGTAACCTGTGCTCTGACGAGGTGAAGCATTAACTATGAGCGCGCTGGTTTAAACATTAACACGCGCTCGCGCGTAATGGACAAGTGGGAAAGTGCAGGAGGAGTCCGTGGCTGTGTCCTGCTGCATGCAGAAGCTACTCTAACCACTCAGAACTTTAGTACTTAGCTCTCAGTGTTCATCAACACCAAACCAGCTACCTCTTTCACTTTGTTTTCCAGGAAATGGCTTCTTTGTGAAAAAGAGAAAAAGGAGAGGGGAAAAAAACACCACATAAGGCAAAAAAAAAATATCCCTCTGTGGAAGTTTCCACTTTGTTAGCGCTTTTTATCTTCCTGGTCATCTGTTCCCAACACACACTCTGGACTAAAAGATTTCCTGTTTTGCCTCCTTTTGTCACTGTGGTTGTGTTTGCGGGGGTTTATTATGTCCAGTAGCTAACTTTAGAATCCACCCAACAGGAGGACCAAGGAGTGTAAAATCTATAAAATGTAAACATTTCATTTGTCTCAGAATTACATATGTGGATTGAAACAGTCAAAATGCTTATTTAATAAGCTAAAAAAAAGTGCTATGAAATAATTTCATATCTCCAAATAATCAAGATTACGGACTATTCTTAGCTTAGCTTAGCTATTCTATTAAAACCTAATGGCTGTTTTATGAGCTCAAGATCATGTTTTGGGGTATTTTGTTGTGTGGTGCGGTATGAGGGTAGTGGAGAATACTGAGATATACTTCCTCCGGGTGTTCAGAACAGGATCATGAAACAGAAACATCCCAGCTGATGTACCGGTGCTCTCAGACTGTTCACACACAACTGTGGAGGAATCATTGTCTTGTGTTGTTAAAACACAATAACCAAGGTTGATCATTGGTCGATCTGTTGCACAGAAGCCACTTAAGGTTTTTGAAATCTGACCTTAGTTCAGTTGGTTTCAGATATCACCTGTTGGATTTTGAATCTTGACTTGAGTGGCTGGTATCCTGAACCATCCCAAAAGCACATGTGTGAAACGCAAACAAAGATTTGTGCAAATAAAGTGCAGTGTGTCCTTGCTGAAGAAACTAGAACTAAATGTTGTAATCCTGCAGGTTGAGCACTGGTTGAATGTTATTCTGATGGAAAGCGTAAATACTTCTTTAATAAGACCTACTCAGGATTTCTGAACTATCCCAGCAAGTCAAAGTCAACAAAGTCGTCATTATTTGTTAAAGCTCAAGTGAATCCCTTAAATTGCAAATTATCCAATCTGACTATGTGATAACATCATTACAGAAAATGTAAGTGCAGTCACAGACACAAATTCGGAACGAAAAAAAAAAAAAAACACAGCATCCATCAAGGTGGCGGTGGTTTGACATAAGAGCAGTCCACAACCAGTGCCTGTCCTCCATGGCCAAAAGCCGCTTACAGTGGGCTGCCTGTGGTGACAAATAAACACCTCGACCACAGAGAACGGCGCCGAAGAATAACACCACCTTCACAAGGTTTCGACCACAACCACCGTTCACTCATTTCGTGCGTGTATCCCTCACTATCTGGTGAGAAGCTGAAGAACGTCCGCAACAAGAGGATTCCCCATTAAATGACTTTCAGCTCATTAAAAAAACAAAACAAAAGAGGGAGAAAAGAAAACAAGCTCAAATCGGTTTTAACTTGAGAGCATGCGCTTGGTATGAAAATGCAATCTCTAGATCTTTACCTGGTGCTGAAGAGTCCAAACTCTACATAGGAAGCAGAATGCTAAGACAAGAGAGAGGGAAAGAGAGCGGAGGGAGGGAAAGGTAAGGCAAGCTTGCTGACCACTGATTGTTGTCCGAGTGAGTCTGGCCACTTTTCCTGCCTTTCCTCCCCTCCCCTCCCCTTGCCGTGGAGTCTGCAACACCCTGCTCCAATAACCCCTGACCCGCAGGAAGTAGACACAATGGACTGAAAATAACACACCGCACACACACTCCACCTCCCCTGGCAACAACCAGCCACCCACCCACCCCCTACACTATGGTGGACCACGGCCAAGGAGGAACACCTCTGATGGGGGGGGGGGGGGGGGGGGGAGAGAGAGAGAGAGAGAGAGAGAGAGATAGAGAGAGAGAGAGAGAGGGAGGAACCAAATATACCACCCCCTCACCAGGCTGTGCCAGCCCAACATGCCAAGGACCACTTACCCCTCCCACACACACCTTACATTCCCAGCATGCTTATGGATATTATTTTGTCCTGCACATGCTCCTATTTGTGAGGTCCAGGTCAGTATAGACTGACCCTCTGGACTTCATTACATGATATGCTAAGACATCAGCATAGCACACGTCTTACAGCTGTGCTTCAAATGGGACAGTGTTTCATACTTGTGGGCTGAGTGAAGAGCAGACTCAGACCAGTCACACTGCCTCCTACAGGACATCATGGAAACATCTGGAGGCCGACAGTACACCATCTACAGTACTCCAGGAAGAATTTGTGTGTGTGTGTGTGTGTGTGTGTGTGTGTGTGTGTGTGTGTGTGTGTGTGTGTGTGTGTGTGTGTGTGTGTGTGTGTGTGTGTGTGTGTGTGTGTGTGTGTGTGTGTGTGCGCGTGCGCAGCGCGTCAAGTGGCACTTATTGTTTTGACCACATATGCAAACTAAAATCTTTACATTTAATATTACAAATCTAAAGATATGGATTACTATTATGTTTGTTGTACTTGTGCTGTGTTCGTGCATGCATGTGTGCCTGTGTGTGTGTGTGTGTGTGTGTGTGTGTGTGTGTGTGTGTGTGTGTGTGTGTGTGTGTGTGTGTGTGTGTGTGTGACTGTGTGTGTGTGTGTGTGTGTGTGTGTCACACCCAAATACCTTACTGATGGTTTGAAATTCACATTATCATAAATTCTATATGAACTTGTAAATGCACCAAAATTGGTATTGTTTTTATACCCTTCCATGTGTGTGTGTGACTGTGCGCACGCATCCACACACCCACAAAACCTAATCCTCGTCCATTCTGTGAGCAGCAGCAGCAATAGCAGCAGGCTAATCCAATCAGAGACCAATGAAAACGAGACCAAATCACATTTTCTGGCCATGGAGAGGTTGACTTGGTCCTGATCCAATTAGCCTCTCTGTGGCCAGGGGAGGAGGAGACACTCCACCAGGAAATGGCTTGAAACGTCACATCTTAGGATAAGGAAAGACGTCTGTCTAGTTTGTTAGTCATGTAACTGTAAGTGAGTCTGTACCGTGTTTTTTTTTTCTTCTCCTCATCTAAACAGATTTCAAGCACCTTCGAGGTTGACGGTAAGTGCCTGGAGCCTTCCAACCTTGCAGTAGCACTAACCAGCTCAAGATCAAACGTCACCTTTTTGTCCGCTACATGTGGCAATGTTGTGGGAGCCAATCACAATGATGTCATTAATATCCAAATCAGTAAACAAATGCAATCATCAGTAAACAAATGCAATGTTGGGGTTGCCTGGTGGCTCAGCCAGCCATAGCACCATATTATGCTCCCAGTGAGTGCGAGCAGCGAGCACCCAGACAGGGGTCGAACCTGACCCCCCTCTTGTCTCGCATGTCTCTTCTCCTCTCTCTGTGTCCCTTGGTTTCCTCTCTCTCTCCATCTCCTTTTTTAGGCCAAAAATAGCATATTCCTGGCTTTGAGAATACATATATTTTAAATCCAAGCTATTTCTCAGGGACATCCTGTAGGAACCTATGCTCATATAATTGGCGATCACTTCTTTTACAACTAAGAATAATTTATTTAGGCATTTAGCTGATGCTCTAATCCAGATCAATTATGTTAACAAGTTAAGTGTTCTGGTCAAAGACACTTAGCAGTGATGGACATCTGGCTGTTCATGAGATTGAACTTGCAACCTTTCAGTTATTAGACAGTGTAGTGTACTATCTAACAAACAGGATACTCTGTAGTACCAGCTGGAATTGAAATGAATCTAAAAAATCAGGTAAGTCAATTAAATTAGTTAAGAAAACTGTGATTGGGAGAAGAACAACATGAGTAAAAGGGAGGGTCCTAAAAATGATTGTGTCTAACTCGCAGGCCCTGCAGATGACTTCATGGTTGTTTACATTTTAAGATTATTCTTTTGGCATTTATGTTTTCTTTGGATAGAAACAAGCGAACAGAGAGGCAGGAATGGCAGGAGAAAGAGGGGGGAATGACATGCAGCAAACCCGAACCTGGGCCAGCTGCGGGAAGCCTTGTTTATGTGAGCTCTTACCAGGTGAGCCACCCCATGGCTGTTTACATTTTAAACTACTATTCCTGGATCAAATAAGCGTCTAAAAAACACTCCTCCCTCCCTGTTAGAACCACTCACACTCCTCCTGGCCTAATATCAAATCCGGGCAAAGGTCTTCCTTTACTTCTATAACATAAACTGTCTTTAAGCTGTAATGTCTCCTATCTCCAAACCGGTACAGACACTTTCTCTTTTTTTCTTTTCTTTTTTTCAATTCATTACATATACGTTTGTGTGTATGTGGTGTCTTGTTCTACAAGCTGAGGTGTTGAACATGTCAAGGCCTGTTGTTCGGCAGAAAAAGAGACACACCTCCATTTCCAGCCAGTCCCACGAAACTTGCACACACCTCCACTCTCGACTGTCACCTTCAAATGATACTCAGCTTCGCTTTCAGTTGAAAGGAAAAACACACACGTCAACACACAAGCTTGTGTGTTGTAAGTGTGTGTGTGTGTGCTTATGTGAACCATGTATGGTGATGACCTTTACTGAGACAATGTGCAGACTTCACATACATTCTAGGCCATCAGAAGCACAAGGCAGCAGGTTAAACAATGCAAACAATTTCCCACGTCAAATGTTGCGCAACTAGCCCATAAGAACAATGTCAGCAATTTTCTCACAAGTTTCTCCAGATGATTTTTTTCTCTGTCTATCTCTCTGGGGTTTTGTTTTCCCCCCAATAAAATATCAGCATTGAAGGCAAGAGTAAGATTTTTAAGAAATTGTCAGCCTTGGTGATTGACAGCATGGTCAACATTATTTGCAATAAAATATAAGCATTGAATGCTCAGTGCAAATAAGATTTGTAACAAAATATTAACCTTGGTGGCTTATACAGCGCACATGTATTATGAACTTGGTGCGTTAGATCAGCATACAGTAAATGTCAGTATTTGAGTTTTCCACAGTCCTTAAAAACTGCACAAAAATACATAAAACAGCTGATAAATTCCCACACAATTCTCAAAGTATTATCCAAATAGAATCATATTCACACATATAGTACTTCCAAAGTGTTGCTGTTGTTAATCTTGGACACCTAGTATGTTCTTAAAAGTATTTTCATTTTTGAAAAAGAAAAGTAAAGGAACAATAAACTAAATGTATAAAAACATTGAAAAACAGGAAAATGTATGTGGCTCTCGTGGTCGACAAACGACTCCACATTTGGACATGGTTTTAGCCTGATCCAAGTCCCATTAACTTCCATTATAAAATGACACTGGAGTGAAAAGAAAAGTAGTACAGAGTGCACATTTAGCACTGATCAGTCCAGTTGTTTGCAAGATTAGCTCTGGACAGACGGACACAGACATGCAGACAGAAAGTCAGACCTCAGAGCCACAATGTAAATAGTCATTTTGGGGTGAAGTATTTAACTCTGTCTTTGCCAACATTCTCAGTTTCTCTCTGGTATGCTCTGGTGAGTCAGCCCTCACTTTGGGGCTTGCAATGGTGAGTGGCAACCAGGTCATCAATCAATAGCTATTAACCTATCGAGTAGGAAACAGCATTAAGCTCTGGGCTGCAAGAGGGAAGTAGAATGTGTGAGTGCTGTTAGTATGTGTTTATGTGTGAGTGTTGTATACAGACAGACACACAGTGCATACGCAGTTATTGGTTCAAATTAGTTCTGGAATATTGATTTGATGCTGATAATGAATGCAAAAGTGACAGTGCATTTACATTTGTAACTCCTCCAGGCCTGAATTAGGCCTACTCTGTACTACTAGAGAGAGATTAGTAACACAAAATGTGTTTAGCAAATATCTGTCTCATGGTGGTGCTATAACAGGCCCATTTGAAAAACAATTAGGTGTAGATTCTTCCTTGGCCTACTAGGAGTGAGCATACAAAGTTTCCCACCAATCAGTCCAACAGTGCTGGTAGCATGTCGTGCAAAACGGGCCCCACCAGCAAACTCTGAAAGTCAATCATGGTCAATTGGAAAATAATTGAATAGAATACTAATGAATTGTTAATAATGTACACACAGTGACCCACACAACTGAACACCTCAACTAGCAAATCATATGCCTGAATTACGACAGCTCACTTGTGTGACCTACAGGAACTACTGCTCACAATGATTCCCAGACTTTGTGTACCTAATTGCCCTTTGCTTATAAAAGTACCCTATTCAATCTGCTTAGTCTGAGGGGGGGTTTGTAGAGAGTGGAACTGGCAACCCGCCGTCTGCCTCGAGAACTGATGGTGCCCTGAAGATAAGGGATGCCTCATCTGACTCCAGGAAATACAGTGGAGTACTTCAGGACACTCAGGGTCAGTGGTGGTGCTGACCATGATATCAAGTTCTCCTAAAACTGACGTTTTAGGCTTTCTGCTAATGCTCTTAGATACCAGATATCCGAGTCAAACAGTTTATTCCTAGATCATAAACACTACATACAGCCAGTAACGAGTAAATCTCCCCTTTAACCTTTCCACTACACACAGAACCTTCCTCACACTTTTCCTCTCCTCTTATCTGATTGCTGTTGTTTCCCCTCACCTGTTTTCTTCCTAGCTACGCCTATCCTCCGCGTTACTCTCAACACTGTTTCTTTTCCTCCCTCTCTATCTCTTTGTGGCACGCAAAGTCACATGCACTTGTCGAAGCTGCATCGTTAGAATTCAACACATTCCATCTGCATGGCAGGCTCAGTTCACATGATCACTGCTGTTTGGCTGCGGTGGATAAGGACTGAAACACTGCCCTTTTGAGTTCTGTTGTTCAGCATGAAGCACGATACAGATAGCCCAACCAAATATACATCACGGTGAAGACAATGCACATACAGAAACAAACGCTGCAACTAACAGACAGACACCCACAGGCAAGGCGGAATTATACATAGCATTGAATTAGAAACTAATTATAAGGCCAATGATTTGTGAGCCATAATTTACGTCTGACTAATTTATGAAAAGTGTATTTTGACACCAATGACAATAGCTGACAGTGAATAAACAATGAGGACCCCCGCCCAGACCAATATTCCTTTGACTTGCCCAAAGGGAGCAACAAAAACGCAAAACATTGTTTTGTTAAGAAACGTATTTATAGTGCCAAACACACCCCTGCTAGTCTAAATAGGGTCAAATCACGCCAAAGCTTTCCTCCTGTGCCTCCTTTTCTTTGTCTTCCTGTTCGCATCTCAGCTAAGAAAACTATAAAGGAGATTGGACAACTTTCTCTCCTAACAGCTAATCAGTGTGGTTGATTCAATGCAGGTCCTCCTGTGAACGAGTCCCCCTGTGAATTATTAAAGGCTGTAAGTTGGAAATTCCCCCTGTATCCTCCCACTGCTGAAAGCAGAACTGAAGGAATCAGAGCAGGGCACTGTTGACGGGACTTCACTTTAAAAATAAAAAATAAACTATCAGTCCATTTTTACACTCCGAGCTGAACTAACACTGAGTATTTCGCTTTTTCAAAAAAAGTGAACTATTCACAATGGCCTCTCAAGTTTGCCAATATTGGCAATAGCTGTATGTGACTCCACTTTCTTACATCTAAACCACATTTGTTCCTAAACAGAAATAATAAAAGAATCGAGTAAATTATTAAATCACTAACCTCAAGTACTGCCTGACATTCAAACAGCTACTAGTCTCCTATCTGAACGGCATCCTGGAAGTGGGATGAAGAGCTAATCCTCTAAACTTTGTCAAATCATCAAGCTGTTCCACTAGGTTCCGAGGCACGCTGGCAATAACAAGAAGAGAAGAAGAGGAGTTCCAGGGAAAATTTCACACAATGCCATGAGAGAAGCTTGGAGAGGCGAGGGGGTCTCCCTCACACTCGGCTTCCAATAAGACTGAAGAGAAACCTTCTACGACAAGCAGGGGTCTTCGCAGTCTCATCTCAAGTGTATGTATGTATGTATGTGTGTGTGAGTGAGTGTGTGCGTGCGTGTGTGTGAGGGGGGGGGGGGGAAGTTCTGGCTCGAGGCCAGGCTTCAGATATCCAACTGCAATCGGGGACAGGGCGCCACATAGTGAACGCTGGTGACTAGCAAAGAGAGAGGGCAATCTGTCTTTCTATGTCAGTCTCTCCACTGCTCCCAGCCTCTCGGTCAATCTAAGCATTGGACTACATGTTGACTTACCGGCAGGTGGTGGCTCAGTGTTCTCTAGAACCACTAGGCTGTCAGTATAAAGGAACTTTTCCCTTAACATGCATAATAGGTCGAAGAAAGTTTGGAACAATGCAGACGGATTCCAGGCAGTGTCCATGTTAATAAGGACCTGAGTGACTGACTTGCAGGCACTTGGGAAATTACGCAGGCCGGTGGCAGTATTTCACAGCTAGACTACAGGCTGAACACCCAGCCACCTCCCTCCCTCCCTGGCCAACTCTTCAAGGCAAGTGCTCGTGCACACACGCACGCACACACACACACACACACACACACACACACACACACACACACACACACACACACACACACACACACACACACACACACACACACACACACACACACACACACACACACACACACACACACACACACACACACACACACACACACACACACACACACACACACACACACACACAGGCCAACTCTTCAAGGCAAGTGCTCGTGCGTGTGCGCGCGCGCGCACACACACACACACACACGCTACGCTGGCATGCTCAACATGCAAACACAGAAACACACACCCACACACAAGCATGCTTACGTATTACGTACACACAAACCCCTCCCACATGCACACATTAACACACCCACACTCGTAGAGCTGTAGAGGTAGGGACAGCCATGACACCAGTGGTCTATATTAAGTGCCTTGCACACGCACCAGCTGGGGTCGCGTCACACAGCACCACATAGCAGGAGTGCCAGCCGGCAGGGATGTGTGTGAAGTGACAGGTGAACCCCAGGAGTTGAATGTGCACAGACGTAAATGTCTAGACTCCAAGGCTGCATTCACCATTGATCGCTGATCCTTGCCCAGTGCTTTTCCAACACCGTTGTGTAGGGGATTATTCTCCATGCCGATCATTACCACAAAATGTACTAATTGTGGGCTCTTATATTGTATATTATACCAAATCTTTATGGGTCAAGTTTATTCTCCTAAAAAAACTAAAAAAACAACAAAAAAACGACAGTACAAAGGTAGGGCCCTTAGCCAATGAGGAGCTCGTTCTTGGTGACATCACCACCAACAAGTGCAACCTGATATAAATAAAAACAACACATGGGATCGAGACCAGTATGTTATATTCATTATGTTATAGCAAAACATACTGTTATAACAAAGCTGAAAGGCGAGACCAGTATGTTATACGAAAACTTTATAGCTCAAGATTATTCTCCTAAAAAAAATAGTCGTATTCCTAAGACAAAAATTGGATTATAGTAAATTTTCCCCCATTGAGTACGGGTGGGGACCCAAATGCATTTGGGTCCCCATCTGGAATCAATGGGGATACATTTATTGAAATCAATTTATTGTCTTAGGAATGCAACAAAAAACTAAAGACATTATTTAACTCAAGTCTCCATGGCATGAGTAATCAATAGAAAAAAAAATCACACCCAATGTGAAGTGAGCGGTGGTCGTGCTTGCATAACGTCTTCAGATTTGAGTCTAGGATGTACAGGCTATGCTACACACACACGTTTTGCTATGGCAAAACGCTGAGGAAAAAGGCTACAGACATATGATGATAACATCACTAGACAAACATGATGCTACGTACACACATTTTGCTATGGCAAAACGCTGAGGAAAAAGGCTACAGACACACACAGCCACGTATAGGAGCGGTTTACCACCGCTCAAAAAAGTAACTTTGGGGTGAACTAGTCCTTTAACGAAATTAACTCATAAAAGGCACCGCTCACTCAATTTTTTTAATTTATTGTTGCTCGCCCTATTACTTGTGCAAGCAGAGCGTGCAAGTACTGCGATCGGCAACAGGCAATGAGGCAACAGGCAATGCCAGTGGTGATGCCAGTGGTGAGCGCACCTCATGACGTCTCTACTTCAATTTAGACTAGCAGTTGTACCAGGTAGTCTCAGCATTTAGAACATAACATTTCTTTTGGAAGCGGTGGTGCCAGTGGTGAGCGCACCTCGACAGAGTGCATTTCTAGTTGTCCTTAAATCTCTCCCACCAAGCATAAACCTTTCGATCACAACTTCTCCATCCTCTCTAAGCTTTTAGCCCTGTGCAGACTGAGAATAAAACCAAGCCATCTAATGAGAATTCTAACCCCAACAATAAACATGTCATTCTTCAGAAACCACTGAATTTAAAACGTGATTTATGGAGTGTAAGAAATATGATGCTTTTTATGGAACAATAGTGAAGTTGTACATTCTTCACTGAAGTTCTTCCTTGGACATTTTAGTGCTAATCCAGAGTGATTTACATCTGACACTCTTATCCAGAGCAATTTACGGCAGGTGTGTAGAGTCAAGTGAGTCAATGTACTCTTATGTGACTTGAGCAAAGAAACGTGACATTGACAATGGATATGTGTCCAGGCTATGTGTTGAGTTTAGAGGGCCTCCTGTTGGTGAGAGCGTGGACCCTCAGTAATCCATCTCCATCTCTCTGTTAACTAGTGGGTTACACCATCATTGGAGTAAGAACTAAGAGTTTGGTGAAAAGCTTAAGAGGCAAAGGAAACGGGAAGGAGAAAATGAAAGAGTGAGAGAACATGTAGGCTGAGAGAATGCATGGAGAAAAGAAATGGGAGCTTAGCTTAAGACAGGCCATTGACCTTTCACTCTGTACTTAGTGTGCTCTTTTTTCCCCTCACACACCAAACCTCTTTGACGAAAATAGCCGATCTACAAGCTCACATTGGCTAAAGTTCTCAGTATATGGACGTTAGGGTTCAAGTGGTTAATAAAAAAAGGAGAAAAAAAAAGTTAATATCACACAAAGATTTGGAGGACCCCCTGTTGAAGACCCCTGGCTTAAGAGATGGAAGGTAAGAGAGAAGGAGGCAGAGACAGACAGACAGACAGACAGACAGAGGGACTCATCCCTCCTCCTCTCTCTCTCCTTATCACCCCCCCCCCCTTCTCTGTCCTCTAGTTACCCCTTCATTTTCTCCCTCCCTCTCCAATTCCTGTCACCCCCTCTCTTTCTCCATCTTTCTCAATCCCCCCTTTCCCCTCTCTCTTTCCCTCTCTTCACCCACCATCTGGTAGCCATCAGAGCCTCATACAGGAAGGGGCGGCCATGACTCGCTGGGGCGCCAGGGAGCGGCGCCTGTTCCCTCCACATGCTGCAGAAACAACACTGAACCAGTCCAGTCTCCCAAGCCCAGCCCAACCCAGCCCAGCCCAGCCCAGGAAGACTTAGCCTGCTTAGAACCAGCAGCACACAAACCCAGGCCATCTCACTCAGACTAACAGCAGAACAACCTCACATTCCTGGCATCTGCACCTGCCAAGAGCCAGAAGCAGACAGCGTGAAAGAGAGAGAGAGAGACAGAGAGAGAAGAGAGAGATATATTTTCTTATTGAAGGCTGAATATGCACCCAAATGGTTAACTCTCACAAATGAACACGAGGAGATGTCTCTTCATACCCCATAACTCCATATTAACTTGTCTGATGGGAACATGGACCAATATCACTGATCAGAGTCTTCCAGTCAGATTGGTAGAGACCATCTTTGGCCATGTGCAGTTCTCCCAGTAGCTCCCATGTGTTGCACACATCCAGAGCAGCCTACAAACTAGGCTCTGGAAATAGAATGGAGCCTTATGACACAGATGCCTATTTTTAAATGTCTGTCGTCCATGTTTCCAGATATGCACCGTTGAGCTGAGCCCTGAGAGACAATGTAAAAATTAAGCATTGGGAGTTGATGACTTTCAAAGCAACCCATCCATTTACACATTTATTTTGCCTTCAGTAATGTGAACATGGGCACATTTAACACAGTGGTTGCCAGGTATATAATTAACTAGAAAGATGCAATTGGAAATTGCAAGTGTGGTTGCCGTGACACGAGTCACACTTGCAAATACTTATTTCTATATCTGTCAGTCCTTGCCCCTATTTGAGCATGTGTGCTAAACCATTCTGTCCTTGTCCCTTTTATGCCCATATATGGAGATTGGAGATCCTGATCTCATCAATATTAAGCCCATATCTGCCCATATAATGATGTCATACACAGAGACGACTGGATCATCACTTAGAGCTCCATATATGGAGCTGCCCAACACCTCTACATCTATTTTTTCTTCTTTTTTTAGGGGGAAAATAACAGTTTATTTCAAGGAATTATCGGCCAACCGAAGAATATATATATATTAAAAAAACTGGGGGTCTGCTAACACTAGATCACTAACCATGGCTTTAGTTAATTTACCACACAACCTTAACCAGGAGATTTGTGTAAATTGACTTCAAATTCTACTTAGGATGCCGTGCTGATTCTATTTTTGTACACTTTTATTTTTTAGATGAATGTGGGGATGTTATTAACAAGTCTGGGCAAATTGCCATTGGCTTTAGATGAGTCAAACATGGCACAAACAGGTGAGAGGCTTCAGAATGGAGATGAAACACACACAAAAAATTACTTTCTCCTGATCATAGGTGAAAAACCAAACAGGGAAGAAAAGGTTGAGGGTCTTGGTAGATCCATGTCATCTCTTAGTCATCTTCTCCTTCATCATCCTCTCCATTTTCGCCATCATCTTCCTCATCATCTTCATCAACCTCCTCATCTATGTCCTCTAGCCCCTCTTCATCCTCACCTTCACCCTCTTCATCCTCACCTTCACCCTCTTCATCCTCGCCATCACCCTCCACGTAGTATAGCAGAGGGTTGGGCCAGATGAAGTCCTTGATAACCGCTCCCAGCTCATCAGCCCCAGCATCAGCATGGTCAGTGAACCAGGTAAAGAAGCTCTCTGGCTCTTCATTTTGCCTCTTACGACCAGCTTTGTTCTGCTTGCGGCTTGAGCGCCTGGTCAGGTCCTTTCCTGATTTCCATTTGATTTCCGTCGACTTTGAAGATGGGTCTCCGCTCTCATTCAGATGGAACGCTTTGGAAAGTACTTTGTTTTCAAAGTACGGATTTTCATCGAAATAAAGATCTATTCTGTAGCCCGACTTGATGTCTCCAAATTCTGTCACCTCCACCCGGCTCAGGTAGTGAAGCGCCTCCTCATCTTCCTCCCCCAGTAGTAGAGCAGATACTTGTGGATGGTTGACAAATGTGGTGAGCCAGAAGTTGGGGATTTTGGCGATCAGTTCTGACCTCTTCTGAAAGAACGGCTGACGGAGTTTGTTGTATTTCTGTTCTACTTTTAGGATCTCCTCACTTGCTTGCTCATTCAACCTGTCAAACTTGTTTTGAACCTCGTCAATGTGTTCGATAGCTTCCTGTCGCTCTTTCTCTGAGGTTTCGTCCGCTCCCTCTTGGTTAGAGTTCAGCTCCTTTTTACTCACTTTTGCCGCCGATGCCGACATGTTTGTTTTATCGCAACCTGGAAAATGTTAACTAATGTTAGTTAAAGCGGAGATAACCAATTATACCGTTCCGTAAAGCTGTGTAACTGTAAGTGTGCAGAGAAGCCGCGGGGCCAATAAAATACCTCTACATCTGACATCACGAACTCCAGATATGGATATAGCTCCATATATGGATATGGATATATAAGTCAATGGGGAAAAATTAACACATGGGCTGCCATTGTTTTGGTAATTCTATGGCTGTAGAGCGCCGCCATTCACTTACGCTTTATTTTGAAGAGCCCGGGAAGCCACGTGTGTGTGCATGTTGTGTAAATTGACGATTTTAAAATGGACGTCAGATTGTTTACATTCGGTCGCGAAACTAAAATCCTAATCGCGGCCGACCGTCATGGCCCAGTGTCGCTGTGACAAAGAGCGGTTCTCGCCTTCTCTGCGTTTTGGAAGTTAGATTCGGAGATAACGCCATTTCTTTGCTTCAGCAATGAAGCCTGGAGAATAGAAGCTCCATGATGCTGGCAGCCGAGTTGCATGATGGGATATGTAGTGTTTTCGCTCACCAGCCACTACCTGTTTAGCTGGTAACCATGGCAACAGAAACTTGTCTGTGGGCGAGATAACGGGGCCCTTTAAGTCACTCTTGAATAATAAAGTTGGACAATACTATAGTGTGTTTCCCTGTTAGGGCAACCACACTAATTAATTCGGTAGTACGGTTGTGCCGGGGTTTTTCAGTGCTTTTACCTGATTTTCGAGGCTCCATGAACGCACCACTGGTCCCGGGAGTTTACATTACATTACACGAACGTTGATTTGTCTTTTCTTTCACCCGATAAAGAAAATGTTATAACGGCAGCCATCTGTGCTTTTGTTATGGCCTGTAGAGAAGGGCTAGTTGTAAACAAGAACACGATCCGAGATAAAGCCATTTTCCTGCAGATCATTCCATTGCTTCCAACGGTGGATTACACTTCCTGATTCCGTTTTCTTCCGATGGATTATGGGGATTTGAGTTTTTGCTTCAGTGCCGGGTGCCACAGACTGCACGCTTTGGTTTACAAAAGGAAACGTTATATCCCGACTTAAGTCGGGAAAAGCACTCGACGGTCGGATTTGAAATCCTGAATTTAGTGGGGATATGCCGTGTTAAAGGGATAGTTCGCCCCCATAATTACTTTTTTTTTTGTCGATTACTCACCCCATGGAGACTTGAATTCATGAATATTTTTTTGTTCCTGTCGCATTCCTAAGCCAATAATTTGATGGGAGGCAGCGGCTTCCTATGGAGACACAAAGAGTTTCCTTTGTGTCTCCATAGGAGCGCCGTTTTCTGGAGTCTCCCCCTTTTTACTGCATTGTAAGATTTAATGTAACTTATTTTATATTTCTCACTGTTTATTTTATTTGTATTTATATATTTATTTGTAATTGTAAAAAATATATACAGTATACAGTACATACTGTATATAAGTGAACGGCAGAATAAATACAACTTCTTTTGACAAGTTTTGTAATATATAATGCTGTCTCAAAATAAATAACTGCAAAAGAATGTGTCGTGTACGATAAGCCTTGCCAAATACTTGGCATTGTTCTGTCATCTGTGCCTCATAAAAGAGCTGGGCTTGCAGTTATTCAACTCAGTGCATTAAAGCATTCCACCATGTGACAATTTTGGCACTTGAAAGACTCATGATCTGTGATGAAGTCAAGAAGACCATGCATAATGTTTACACATTTCAGTCATTTAGCTTACAGAATTCAAAGACGCTTGCAAGAAGTGACAGAATTAGCTTAATGTAAAAGACACCAATATTCTACCCAGGTAAAGGTATAGCTTCAGACACTTCAGACACCAAAACCAGCTGTTGTGGGGATTGAGGCCTGCAACAAAGATGGTCTCTAGTCACTGGGCCACCATGTACAAAAGCTGCAGAAACACAACGTTCTTACTGTAGGTCAGCAACATGATGAGTATGCTAAAAAGCAATGATAAGTAACTGTGAAATTAATAATGTGATCTCTTTTAAATTCATCATGCCAGTGCAGACTAATGCAACATGTGGTACAAAGTTTAGTTTAGTTTAGTTTATTTGATCACTCACATATTTATACAAGTCATATATTGATTCACAGTCATTGTTACAGGTGATCAAAAGGAATAGGCTGAAGCTCAAACGTGGGCTTTCTGGACCCGATTTTGTCCCAGTTTCTCTGGTACTGGACAGGGAAATGTATCACAACTACTACTACTGTTGAATTAGCATTGTTTGTCACCAGAGAGTGTTGTGACAGTTTTGTTGAGATTGGGAGAGGAGGTGGGGGGAGGCGGTGTTTGACAACAAGGTAGTTAGTTGCATGACCATGATTGGTGACAGAAATAGCCGCACGAGTCGAAGGAGAAGTGCTAACCACTCGGTCAAAGTGACAGCATGGGAGGGACTAGCAGACCAAAAGTACACATTGTGGTCTCCCACATTGATCCGCTCTGACAACCACAGAGAGACAAGGAGATCACAGTGAATGATGAAGGAAATACAGACAACGATCGAGTCAACGGCAAGATGGCTGCATGTATGGTATCCCTTTCAGAGATATGTTGATGCTGCTTCCTTTGAATGTGGTAGTGATAGATTAACTTGATGTAGGCCTATCCAAAAATTCCCCGGATCTGTTGATGTCATTTGGAAGACCTTGAACTTATTTTGTCCTTTTGGGAAAGGATGTATTCAGCATTATTGTTCCACTGAATGGCTAAGGCTAACATGTGTAATCTAACACGGTGGTTGGCAGCTTCAAGACTGAACACAGAGACTAAAGATGGACCTTTCTTTTGTGTGCCAGGTTGCAGTCACATAGGTCTGAATTACACCAAACACCCTCAATTAAATAAAGCATAAACAGCAGTGACATAGTTGTGAAAACAGATGGAAAGGATGAGAGTGAAGTGTAATTATTAAGTGCTCCTCCTGAAATGTGTGCCCACTGCCCAGTGAAAGAGTGACATTGACCTATCAAATTATAACAAACTGGAATGAACAAACACACACACATAAATAAATATGTGTCTGGTATGCAGGTCTAAAGCCATGACAATGTTATGGTTCTCATTGGCCATAGAAATCTCTCGGTTGTTTACCCTGTGTCACTAAACCCGCCCTTTGCTGCCAACACTCTCACTGTCTAATTGTGGTTCTGACCTTTGTTTGTGATGCAATGGAGATTTCAGGCCTCTATTCTTTGGGTAAATAAACAGTTGGAAATTGGAGGCCAAATCAAACCACGTATGCTCCTGTCGTTGAGTGATTTGCTAAACAGTGGACGAGTGACAGTACTGAATTACAATTTCATTTTGTTGATTTAGGAGAAAAGGTTAAAAAGTCATAACACTGTCTAGTGTCTACTCTAGACAATGAATTTGTTTATAGAGCTAAATATAGATTCAAGAAAAAGACAAACTATGACATAATAAGAGTTATTTATCTCATACTGCACTCTTATTATCGTGTCTTTGTCTGACCAGGTAGTGTGTTGACGCAAGCAACATCGAACCTGTGATCATCTCTGTAGTCCAACGTTTCTCTAATCACAAAGCTATATTGTTTCTCACAGAATGTTGAGATCAACCTAGCAAGTAACGGTTTTCTACGAAGCTGTGGCAGAACAAACTCCAGAGTCTACAGCTGTGTTTACTAGACATTAAGTGTCATCTTTCTTTTTCACAAAACATATGATTGATAATATATTTGACCATATTCTCTTTAGCTTTTGTTTACCAGTGGTTATAAAGCCCAATCTCTAATCAGCTATCTGATCAAAAACTAATTTAGATCTGGAAACCCTAGTGGAGAATATAATTAAAAGCCTAGGAGAAAGTGAGACAACCAGAAGGCAGTGTTCCCTGCACTGCAATTGTATAGCCAGGGTAACGCCTTTGGTTAGGCTGTGAAGGGTCCGCTGATCGCGTGACACAACAGCCATGATAGTGTGTGTCTGGGACTTTTACGAGCACTATCATATTCAAAAACAAACTGGTACACTGGGTAAGGATAGCCATTGTAGTAGGACAGATATGAATATTTCATGACTTTTTGTTTGTAATGGACATTTAATAATTAATGCCTAATGCAATCCATTTTCAGCCTCACACAACAGCAGTCACACCAACATGCAGCACTGTTGTTGTTGGAGGTAGTCAGGCCATGGCCCCATCAGGGTTGTTTTTTCTGCATTAGCCTAAGAGGCTAATGCTACACAAGCAATCCTCTGTTGCATTCTGTTCTGGCCACTTATTTGTTTTCTCCTGCAGCATAAAGGGAGGGGGGGAATTTAAGAGAAAGTGTGCATTTGTTCTCGGTTCCGCTTACTAAGCAGATTTAATGAATCCTCGACTTAATAAAAAAAAAACAAAGGCCATGGCTTTGTTTTCTTTCAACCCGCCTCAGTCACAATTGCTAGTTAGCTGCTTATTTCCTTTCAGTCGGTTTGCAAATCGAGATATGTTTATGCAATTAGAAGGCTCGAGCAGGCACGGTTAGGTCTGTGAGAGCACTGTGGGGTTGGATGTGTGTGTACAGTACAGTACAGTACAGTAAATTGTTTAAGTCAGGAGGCCGGTGAGACTCTGTCTGGTGACGGGGACAGGGGGGGTTCTCACAGCTCTGGGGACCAGCAGGCGATATGTCCTCAGCCTCCCTTCACAGCCATCATAAGAGGACCTTCAGAGTTCAGTATTTTCCTTCTTCCTGTCAACCAGCATACCCCTGAAGGTTTGAGATCTTGAGCTGAGGCCCTCTGAAGGGCCAGATTAAAACAAATAAAAAATAAATCCAAGCCAAGACCAGCTGGTCTGATGCTGGACTGAGATAAGGCAGGCTAGCCTGGGTGCATCTCTCCATTCCGACATGTCTCCTTTCCGACAGACACTAACCCTATATCTTACCCTTACCCTAACCTTAAAGGACCTACACCATGAATTTTCACTTTTTCTATTTTAAAACCTTTTTTTTGGGGTCCCACTGGCACCTTCTATCCGCACAAAGTCCTATTTCTGACCGTTGTGTCTTTCTCTGGTTTTGGGCAGACAGAGATGAAAAGCTTTCCACGGGTTCTCAGAACAGTGCTGTTCTGAGAGTTGACGAGAGTGACGTCACTCTCGTCCCCCGTCCCCCGTCCCCCCCCCCCCGCCCTTCAGGTAAAAACCAGAGCTACTCTTCTAAACCCAGCCCCTCATTTGTTTCTAATTTGCTTAGCCTCCACTTCCATCTGCAGCTGGCTTACTGTTCTGGGGCTGCTCACTCAGTGCTCTCGCTCACTTTTATTCTATGAACATTTTTGCTATCAACATGTCCAAGGAGAAGTCTTAACGTTCCTGGATTGCACTATAAATGTGACGTTATAGACTGCGAGGACCCAAGCTTCGTCCCTTCTAACAAGGAAACAAAAGACCTATTTTTAATGATCCGAGGCCTTCTGAAGCCTGGGCCTAAATTTTCCGCGGTGGCCGGGTGGGAGCTCGCGGTGGCCGGGTGGGAGCTCGCCGCGGAGCTCGCCGCGGTGGCCGGGTGGGAGCGAGCCGCGGTGGCCGAATCCACCGCGATTTCTTAACCAAGTAGCTGCTTGTCGCGGCCGGGACCGCCGCAGCTCCGACCCGGTGGACAGAGCGGCGGCCCGGTCGCGACAAGCAGCTCCGACCCGGTGGACAGCGGCGGTCCCGGCCGTGACAAGCAGCTCCGACCCGGTCTTAACCCCCAACACACACAGGGTGTGTGTTGGGGGTTAAGACCTGTCTAAGACTCAATTTTGAGCATATATTTATACAAAAAATATAGTTTTAAAAGCATGGTGTAGGCCCTTTAACCTCTATGGAAGTGTTGCCAAAGTCACTGTAGCCTGGTGGTTACAAAGACTGTTGCTTCATGACAACAAAATACGCAATTTCACTGATAGTCACCTACCACAGTTCTCCTCCTCAAAAGTCTTTCATATCATTATGTTGTGTGACAATTTATTGTCATATAGCAACAATCCATCAATATATCTACCAGGGTGTCTTAAGGGGAGCACACACTGGACGCGGGCGGCTGTGCAGCATCGTGTCGCAGTATCGACGCATGTGAAGTGCCGCGCGGTAACCCCAACTGGATGCAGCGCGCTGCCACACAGCACATCCATTTCCCCCGGTGGGGAGAACCATGGCAGAACATGTTCACCACGCGGCAACGCTGGAAAAATAGAACAGCAGCGTATCGGCGCGGCAGGCGAAGCGGCAGACCCGCGTCTGACACCGCCGGTATGGTTTACTTCATTGAAAATAATGGGGCCGTATTTTTTTGACGCGTCGCTTCCGCGCCGCCTCCGCGTCCAGTGTGTGTTCCCCTTTAGATGACACGCTACAGAAGTCAGTTAAAAAAAGCAAGGAAGGAGAAATGAAAGAGGAAGGAGAGAGAAATGTGGAAAATGCAATGTCAATGAAATGGAAACCCACAGGTTACATTTTTGACAACATCTGGTTGGGAAACTCCCATCAAGCTATGTTCACACCATCTAAGTAAAGACAACTGTGGTTGTATGATAATGCCCCCAAAAATGCAAGTCTGTTGTTCTGGATATTGCCCAATACAATAGTGGACCCCCTAGCCCTAGAGTGATAATATTTCACAGTGGTGTTTTCAGTACTAAACTATTAAATAATCAACAGCTACAACATTTACATCCATCGATGCCCTGTGGAATACAAAAAATAATTTGCATATTGGGAGCTTATTTTAGCATAGACATCACCCGATATCTTTCATTGTCATTGTCTGCTGTACTGTATGTGTATTTTTAGGGAGAGGTCCTACAGAACAGGCCTGAAAAAAGTGCAAAGTTTGCACATCCATGTGTTTGGGGGGGTTAGCTCAGAACACAGGGCCACTAAACAGCTTTCACCTTTGAACGCCAATCAGTAGCTAATCCTTCAAGGCAAACTTTGCCCTCAGCGGTGTGCATGGCGAGGACATCCTCTGGGGATGTAGATCCTAATGCTTACTAGGGCTGGAGCTTGGAGGGTTGACAGTTGCTACTGGTTGTGGGTCGGGATTTTGATTTTATTGAATCATAACAAGACTCCTGCACACTGTCTATACTTGTAATATAATATAGGTGAAGGTGAAGCTTTTCAGACCCTTGTCTTTTTTGAGCGGTGGTCACACCGTCTCCTATACGTGGCCGTGTGTGTGGGTATGCGTGCGTGCGTGTCTGTCTGCATGTAGCCTGAGTCTGTATGTAGCCTGCAATACCTTTTCTGACCACACATGTTAAGGGAGGGGCGCTGTTGTTCAGGCCAGGCACCCTCACACGCACGCATGCACGCACGCACGCTCTGCCACACGACCACCGCTCAGTTCACACAGGTGTGATTTTTTATACATAGGTGTGAAATGAACATATTTATTATTGTATTGTAGCAGTGATGTGTGCCGCTGTGACAATCATGCTCAAACAGGAACCAAACTACTGTTATCCGCTTTGAAATGTGACGTGACCTCTGCGTCATCTGACAGAGCCAGGGCCTCACAGTCACAGTCACATGCCCCCCTGAGAAGGATCAAATGAGCTCACCTCTTCCCACAGAGACAACCATGTGATGGCCAACCATGGCCCACACAGCCGCTATTGCATAAACACACATTCTGCACATGCACACACGCTTCACGTGCACCCACAATCATGATCACAATAAGTATCACACCCAAATGGAGGCACGTGAGTGTGTGCGTGCACACACGCACAAACAAAAACATAAAAATGCAATGTGCACTGTTAGCAGAACACAAGACAAAAGAAAGCGTTCAGCCAGTGATCAGGTTGATCTCTCTGTCATCTCCCTAGGTCAGTTGGTCTTTCTGTCATCTCTGTAGGTCAATTGATCTCTCTGTTGTCTCCCTTTCAGATGGTCATTTAGCCCACATGGACCCATGTGAGAACAGAGACACAGACACTACGTTCTGGAACTTTATGCTGGTGCACAAAACATCAACAAGTTGAGAAAGAGGGTTGGCAAAATGTTCAGGAGAATCCATCACAATATGTGGTGTACTGACAGATTAATTTTGTCATTAGTGCCTGCAATACTAATATTGTCTCCCTACTTCAGTTGCCATCTCATCGGCTTAAGGAATGGATTGGATTTTGTTTATGCCGTTACCATTCTGTTTCCTTCTATCCTGACAACCAAGCAAATCTGAAGCTTAATGATCCTACAACACTGTCAACGTTATCATTGCTATTCCTGTCTGTGAGTACCATTTGCTTGTTAGCATTTGGTGTGTCCCCCAAATGAAGGGCCGCTTCACATGACAATCAGAGGAAGAGCAAAGATACTATCAGAGGCAAGATAATCCAACATTGATAGTCTTTCAACTTAATGAAGCTTCCTGTAATTGTTTGATGCAGTAGTAGTGCTACGTCAACAACAACAGAAGAAAGGACATCGTATCCAATATCCATAAAGTAAAGCTCACATTTGATTGGTTACACAGAGCGGATAAAGGGCTCGTTGGTGCTAGCACTGAGGTTATACAAAGACAAATATTTGAGGTTGCACCGGTACTACTAACTAATTTAATTTCCAAGTCACACAGCTCAAATTCATGTCTAGATTGTAACCAAGAATAGTTTGCATTTTAGAGGCCTGATCATAGAGCACATATAAAGAACAAACGTCTCAAAGGGAGGAGGAAAGCTGTCCTCAAAAAGATGCCAGAAACAGGCTACAGCCCTTTCTCTCTGTTTGTGTGTGCGCGTGCATGCGTGTGTGTGTGTGTGTGTGTGTGTGTGTGTGTGTGTGTGTGTGTGTGTGTGTGTGTGTGTGTGTGTGTGTGTGTGTGTGTGTGTGTGTGTGTGGTGAATTGGGGCAAAGGGTGTTTCACAGAAACATCAGAACATCAACAATCTGCTCTCAAAGGGACAAAGTAATTTATGCCAGAATGGATGCAATGAAATTCTCACAAACACACACATATCGCTGGGTCCTCCTAAAGCATCAAAGATACCAGCTCCTTGATTTTCAAGTAACTATTGCACATTGTTACACGACCTGGTCGAATGCTTGATTTTGATTGGTCAATCGCTGAATTCATCAGTCTGTTATTTTTGATAATGACTGCTGAAGTCAATAACAGACCGCTGTCTAATCAAAGGCCCAGAGAACCTGGCTCATATAGCAATCTACGTTTCTTGATTTTGTGCCGTATCCAACATGGCATGTAATTTCAAACACACGATGTCATTTACAGCTAAACATTGCTCTCAACTTAAGAACGTTTTTGAAAACATTTGAAGCGAGAAATAGACAATGTAGTAACCGGATATTGATTGAGAACCAGAACGGGACAACCTCTTGGTACCACCAGAGCTGCTGGATTCAAGACTAGCCCAGGGAGGCCGCTCCGTACAACCAAGGCCGCGGGGTACAAGGTTAGTCCCGGAACGGAAGGCCCCCCGGCAGTATCAAGAGCCTGTCCCGCCTTAACAAACTGGGTTACAGTACCACCTGTAGCGGTGCAAATTTCCCCTTTCCCCTGCCACACAAAGAAGGCATCTGTGAACCTTCATGTAAAGAGAAAGCAGCCACTGAGTAGATGAGCTGGCCTGTTTGCGTTTATATCTTGAAAATTAAGGCCCGGCCCTAACTGGGCCCTAACTGGGCTGGCCCGAGGCCCTACCCAGCCCGACTAGTTAGCATACAGTTTAGGCCCTGCATACATGTCGGGTATGGTCGGGCTTGGAAAGAATTTGCACAGAGTAATAGTAATAAAATAATAATACAAATATATTTTCTTTTTTCACTGAGCCCGAGGCCCTACCCGGCCCGACTAATTAGCGTAATTTTAGGCCCTACCCTACCCTAAATGTCTATTCTATTTCCTTGTTTATATTTACATCTAGTGAAATACCAGCTTTCACCTGATACGCCCCAACAGGCCACTTCTACCACCCACTGAAGAATACAGGGAGCTTCTGACAAAATCTGACACAGACGGGAAACCGAACTAAGAGATACGATGACAACGACATTGCTACATGGTTATCATCATCATTTCACCACCAACACCTCTCCTCAGCCATCGAACTTGCTGACACACATCAATGTGACCTCTCCCACATCTAGGTTCAAATGAGAAACCTTTGCTCACAATGTAATGCTATAGTTACTTAGTAACTATAACATTACGTTAACCTACACAATGTAATGTTATGTAGTAACTACATATAATGTTATAGTTACTTAGTAACATTACATTGTGGGCAACGGCAAATATTTAGTAAGTAAGTATGTAAAATAAATACAGTATCTAACGTAAGGAATAGGACTTTGCACACAACCGTTATGGATGTATAAAGTATTATTTTTATAATTATTATTATTAAAAGACATTCACCTTAAATCAGATTCATAGTTTTAGTACCCCAGTTATATCCGGTGGGGGTGAAGCTGAAGCCTGAAACATAATAACAATAAAATCCATAACTTCTGCTCAAAGTTTTGTGTGGACCTCTATTCCACATTTACCACACAGTGAGTGGTAAAGCATTAAGAAGTGCTTGGTCAGTTGTTTGAGAGGTAATGGGTCAAAACAAAAGGATATCGTCGTTGTCGGGCAGAAACCTCGTATCTCCAAGTTTCAAATTTGTAAATTTCCTTCGCAAAGTAAAGCCCTGCTTCATCACACAAGGCCGCCTAACAGAAGTAGTGAAAACAGCTGATCTACAAGCACACAACGCCTCGCGGACAACGCCTCGCGGTGCGAGGCGTTGTGTGCTTGTAGATCGGCTGTTTTCACTAGTTTAAATCATTTTAAAAATGATTAATACAAAACAAACGGTTTTGGACATACAAGGTTTCCACCCGACAGCGACGATATACTGTACTAAAAACACAGGGAGAACAGTTCACCTTGTCATAGAGACTGTAGACACTGTAAAATGAGACTTTGACTGCCATATCAGAGAGCAGGCCATTATCAGCGGGAGAACAGAAAATCCCCTGACGATGCCTGGTTTCTGGTGGCTGCATGCAGGGGCGTCACACCAAATTCTGGGCCCTGGGTACAAGGATCCACTGCGGGCCCCCCATGAATGTTAACTATTGAAAAATAGCAGATATACAAGCTCACAGCGCGGCACCGAGTGCCGCGCTGCAAGCTTGTATATCTGCTATTTTTGAAAAATCGTGAAAATGTGTGCAAGAAACCTATGTCAAGGACCCCCAAGATGATATGTATTTGGCCACAGACCCCGATCTCAAAATATTTAGTTCCAGGGACCCCCAGAAGCAGCATTTGAGTTAGACATGTTCGCTTAAAAAATTATACATATATTCAAAGATTTTCACAACTTTTCAAAAATAGCAGATCTACAAGATCGCAGCGCGGCACTCGGTGCCGCGCTGTGAGCTTGTATATCTGCTATTTTTCAATAGATAAAGTTATTAGGGCCCCTCCACCTTGGGCCCTGGTAACTCAGTCCCACTTTCCTACCCCTTGTGACGCCCCTGGCTGCATGGATTTCACTTACATTGCCAGTTCTGGGGAGCCGTGGTTCTATGAAAACACACCAACATGATGTATGCTTCCTATTGGATCTCAATAACCGAGATGCTCAATAAACCACAAGGGAAAACCTTCATGCTGGAACTCTACAGCTGATATATATTGTGTCCTTCTAGTAATGTATGTATGGGCTGTGTGTGTGCAGTCTATGCTGTGTTTATCATTGTTTAATTACAACTAGTGTACAACACAAACTAGTGAGCTGTAAGTGCTATCTACAAACTGTATGCTGTGGGATTCTGCAATGACAGCTGGCGAATTGCACCCAAGTACAACATTTTCCCTTGATTTCTTTAAGGCAATTTGAGGAAATCTGTGATTCACCATTAGGGGTCGTCAAAAAGATGGATTGTTTTGAGGAATGGTTTGGGTTAAGTGGTTTGCTACCACTTGCTGCTTTGACTCAGCAGAGGCGTGTGTGCTGTGCATGGACCATGACTAGACAAGCTGGGTTATTAGCTTCTCGGCTGAGGAATGCAAACTTGCAAAAAGTAAGTCGACCACTACAAAAGATCACTTGACAAACGCGTTCAATATCCATCAACTCACAAGCTATAGGAGTTGGTATTGTGTTGGTGTGAATGATTTAAGCCATTGGTTCTCAAAGTGGGGTCCGGGGACCCCCAGGGGTCCTTGAGGGAGTTCCAGGGGGTCCACTGCTAAATGATAGTTAGGAACCAATTGTACAAATGAAACCAAATTTGGTTCCATTTGTACACCCTCAAGAGTTAAATTACCATTGATTTTACAATATAAATTGCGGTCTCTGAGATAAAAATGCCATTAAATGGGGGTCCGTAGCCTAATGCATGTCAAACCGGGGGTCCTTGAAATTAAAATGGTTGGGAATCACTGCTAGAGCCGTAAAGATAATGTAACCATCCCTGGCATATCTTCAAATGGGGGTCCGCGGGCTAATAAGTGTCAATTTGGGGGTCCTTGACATGAAACAAGTCTGAGAACCACTGACAGCCAAAGTGAACAAACATCTATACACACACAACTAACTAATAATAACAAAACTCCCATCTTCAACAATTATGCCAAAGGCACACAAGACGGGGCCTATACGTGATCGCTGCAAACTCTGCACCGATAGTTTCGTGTGCTGTTGACCAGGCTGCATTTAAAAGAGCGTCTACTTCTTTTAGTAAAACACGCTTAGCTTATTACAAAGTAACAAATACAACATAAAGGTGCACTTACGTAACGTCTCAACTTTTTTTCAGGAGGCGACTTTCTCAGCCACCCCGAGCACACCACATCTCCCCCACTCATGTCTGCTGCCTTTTCTGCCTTTCTCTGGAGCAGAAGACGGGGATGTTTGTGTTGGGACCTGCAAAACGTCAACAGGGCTCTAAAACATTGACTTATCAGACACAAAAGTTACAATGCTGCATTTAGCACGTATTTTCTAATAGTAGGAGCAGTAAATACCGTCACTCCTTCCTCGAAAGTGGAGTCTAACGTACAGTAGTAGTAGTAGTAGACAGTAGTAGTAGTAGTAGTCCTCTGAAATGCACTGACCAGATTTCCCCACCACTTCTGATCAAGCGTGGATAATATATCCTAAAGGAAAGGTTGAAGTGATTGTAAAAACATCCGATCCGCTCTTGTTCGCCTTGTTGTTTTCCTTATCCGAAAGAGATCGCTGTGGCAAAACGCAGAAAGAAGTGAAACTCGCCCCAAGTTTATATGGAACGGCTTTTATGCAATTCCCTTCAAAGTGGAGCGACTCCCTTTCTGCGGAATTTGACGACCGGTGTCGCGATGCATGTTTGTATCTCCCAAAATCGAAACATAATCAGTGTTTTCCAACCGAGAAACGGGGTCGTTTCGCACTCTTCTCCCTGCCAGTTTACTCCCAGGGTTCCTTAGTTGTGATTGACAGGGTAGCTTCGTCTTTCCCTGAACTCAACCCTCCTTCGGAACACAGAGGGAGAGGCAGCAGCGTGCAGGAAAACCCTCCTGGTGTTGTTAACCATGGGACATGTAGTCCCAGACTGTTTAACGTTTATGGCCCCAAAATAAAAAGGCTGTCGGGCAGTGTCGGCACGTTTGAAAATTACAAATATGACAGGCCATGTGATAAAACAGAGTTGCACACATCTGACACGATAATAAAACAGAACAGCGACAGCCCTGGTCCAAAGAAAAGACAAAGAAAGGAGGACCCGCCTCTATATTGACCGGGAGGTCCCACCATATCGTGTGTAAACTACACTGTCCATGATGCGTGTGCATGAGCCTGCACGATCTGTAGTGTAGAAGCTACAGTTCTGTTTAGATCTGGGCATTCTCTTGGTCTACCTCCCGGTTTGATTCATTGTAACAGCATGTTCCAAATAACAACTTCTTGTTTTATTTTATTATTGATTTTTATTTTATTTTATTTTATACAAAAGTTCAATTTGAATAGGCGAGTTGAATTGGCCTGTTTTATTAGTGCTCCAGGAGAACAACTTGAATAGTCCCAACTTATTGAAAAACAGAGCAAAACAGCTGAGAAACTAGAACATTTGTGATTTTGGACCATTTGGCTTTTGGCAGAATGGGTATTCCCGTGGGGGTATTGAGGTATCTGAGGAATGTGATTGGAATGCTATTGTAATGGTAAACTGGCCCAGCACGAGAATGCTGCCTTTCAATGAGTTGTGACTTTACCAGTATTGTTCAGTGAACTGGTCTTTTTCAGCAAGTCAAAACAATGACAAAGATAAAGTAGGCCTAACTGAACAATTAGAGTTCATTAAGGCCAGTGGTTCTCATTGTGGAGTGAGTCCGGGGACCTTAGAAGGGGTTCAGGCCTTCCAGTCTTCCAGGGGTCCACAACCAAATGTATACAGCATCACAATCAGTTTAACCACTTTAACTCTATTTTATACTTCGGGTATTTTTGGAGCTGTGTGAAGCACAGGCTCCCTATACGTGGCTGTGTGGGTCTGTGTGTCTGTGTGTCTGTGTGTGTGTGTATGTAGCCTGAACTTCCTAAACTTCGGCACGCCACTAGTCCCACAGTTTTGCCACCACACACTCGCGCCATATGTCAAATCGACCGGCTTACTCGGGAATCGTGGGCTATTACTTTTCTAAGAGAAAGGTTCTATAGTTTAATTGATATTAATTTATTAGTGAATTAATTTTCCCCATTGACTTATAATGGGAATCGCAAAAACTCACATTCAATTATTTGTCTCTCGCAAACCATAGGGGCTAGAGTTTCAAGACTTGGAGAGGAGGTTCATAATGATTTCAAGGATTAAATGAAAAATAATTGTGTCATTTGGCCGCATGGTGGCGCCATAACACCCCACTTTACGTTTTGGCCTGTAACTCTTGAACCGTAGGTCGGAAAATTAAAAATATTTTTTCCCTGGATTCCTTGGGCCATGACGCATCTCCCCATATAGGCCACGCCCATTTGCGCCATGATAGATTGTCCGCCATCTTGAATTTTCTCCAAAACACACTTTTTGCTCCTTTTCCTACATATTTTCTTCAAATGTCACAAAAATCGGTACACATGATCCACACACACACACACACACACACACACACACACACACACACACACACACACACACACACACACACACACACACACAGCTCCACTTCACACGGGTGTGATTTTTTTATTTAATTTTTTGTCTTTTGCACAAAATCTTTTCAAATGTGGTTTTGTGGCCTAATGTGGGGACACTGGGGGACCTTGACATTTAAGAACCATGCACCTCAATATGCATACACCAATTTCACATGCATGGCCTAAAATAAGCCTGGGTTTCTGAGGCTATGCATGGCCTAATCTGAAGGCCATATCATCGTAATCTCATGAAGTTACTAATGTATAGGCTAAACATGCTGAGGTCTGTGTGTGTGTGTGTGTGTGTGTGTGTGTGTGTGTGTGTGTGTGTGTGTGTGTGTGTGTGTGTGTGTGTGTGTGTGTGTGTGTGCGTGCGTGCGTGCGTGCGTGCGTGCGTGCCTGCGTGTGTGTGCGTGCGTGTGTGTGCGCGCGTGTGTGTGTGTGTGTGTGTGTGTGCGCGCGCGTGTGTGTATGAGTGGAAAGAGTAGGCTACTTTGTCCTTAAAGGAGTAGTTCACCCCAAAAATATGATATGATTGATTACTAACGCCATGGAGACTTGAGTTCAATAATATTTTTTTGTATTTGTTGCAAAAATGTGATTATAGTAAATATTATAGAAAAGATATTCGTCACCTTTCCATGTTTTTTCCACCTTTTCCACGCCTAAACAGGCTAGATGTATATTACATGGGAATAGATTTAAACTACAAATAGTGAAATAAGTTTGAACTAGAAGCAGTGCTCTTCCGAGCACAGGTCTCCGCCAGGTCAGGTTATTGTGGCCCCCTGGTGGCGCTATAATAGGCAAATGTGAAAAGGGTGCCATGTCATCTGCAGCCTGTCATGATTTGAGGCATTTTGTTCCCAAAATGTGCTTTGCAAAATCTTCGTTCCTACTCTCACCTATGGTCATGAAGTGTGGGTCATGACCGAAAGTTGGCTATAAGGTCTCGGGTACAAGTGGCCGAAATGAGTTTTCTCATGCAGAAGGGTGGCTCAGTGGCTGGTTTCTCCCTTAGAGATAGGATGAGAAGTTCAATCAACCATGAGAGACTTGGAGTAGAACTGCTGCTCCTTAACTTGGAAAGGAGTCAGCTTATAGGTGGTTCGGGCATCTAGTACGGATGCCTGCCGAGCGGCTTCCTAGGAAGGTCCTCGATGCACGTCCCACTGGGAGGAGACCCCGTGGCAGACCAAAGACCAGATGGAAGGGAAGGATTATATCTCCACACTGGCCTGGGAACACCTTGGTATACTCCCAGAAGGAGTGGAGGAAGTTGCTCAGAATGGGGAACTCTGGAAATCCCTGTTGGAACTGTTACCCCCACGACCCGATTCCAGATAAGCGGTTGAAGATGGATGGATGGATGGATGGAAAAACTGAGTTTAATGACTGATTCTGTGTACCGATTTGCGTTATTTGTGGACAAAATTTGTAGGAGTGGAGTACTGTTCAAAAATGTGTTTTGCACAAATCCGCCTCCTGTGGCTATATTCTGCTCTTATTAGCTGTCCACAAATAGACAGAAGGACACCCAGACGAACATGCACGCGGACGGACTGACGGACAGGGGCGAAATCATAGTCTCGGCCATGCCTTTCGGCCTGGCGGAGACAATTATTTAAGCAGTAATTTATCTTAATTTCATGACAGGTTCATGCATTGTATCTCCAAGAGTCCCTACCCTCTTGGAGATCCCTAACCCACCTTCTAGGAACAGCAAAAAAGGCATATTTTAGACCTTTAAAAAGTATATTATTTTATTTCCATAACACTAGAAAATACTTTGATAATCTCGTTGCTCCAAGGAGCTGTGTCTGAGAGGCAGGGAATGGTTGGTATAAGCCATGGCAGACTGTGGTATAGGGCAGGGGTTTTCAAAGTGGGTGACGGGGCACCCTGGGGTGCCGCGACGGCAGTCCAGGGGTGCCGCGAGATAATTTGATAATATTTGGAATTTATTTGGACACTTGAAGAAATATTTAGTATCATTTTAAACTTGAAGTACAATGTTATTTTCAGTCAGTTCTAACCAGAATGGCTATTATCTCAACTTTTCCTCACAACATAATCACTAAAATATCGTCACTGTCGGGCAGAATTCTGTCGCACAAAACTAGTGAAAACAGCCGATGCGAGGAGGCGTTGTGTGCTTGTAGATCTGCTGTTTTCACTAGTTCAGTACATTTTAAAGATGAAGATGAAGACAAATCGAACGGTTTTGGACATACAAGGTTTCCACCCGACAACGACGATATCCTTATATTTATATGGTATAAATATAAGGTGCTGGGAGTGAAAATTATAATGTAGGGGTGCCTCGGATTAAAAAAATATTTATGGGGTGCCCTGAGACAAAAAAGTTTGGGAACCCCTGGTATAGGGGCTATATTCAGGCCTTTTCATGATAGGCTTATAGGGCATGTCTATCACTTTTAATACATAGGAACAGTCATTGACATTATGCACACCTTTCAGATCAATACATTTGATTGATTGATTGGTTTAAATTGTTATTGAAAATAAATGCAAAAGGTTACAAACAAGCTTGGAGGCTTTATTCCATTGTGGTTCTTCGCAGATTACTATGTAATGTCGACTAGGCTACTGTTCCCCCCATTCCTCATGTGGCCATTTCTAAACAGGGATTTAATAAAATACCCCCCACACACACCCCATGAACACATGCTGCTGCTGCTACTGAAATGTATTTTGAGTAGGCCTATTTCATTTTAGCTTTCTTTTACTCCGTAAAAGGCTTTATAGTGTGTCGCTGAAGGCAAATATCCAGGCAAATTTGTATGCAAATTTAACGGACAATAGTTTTATCTTATCTAGTACTTCTGTACTAAAATAAATATGCAGTAAAAGAAACGTAGTAAAATAAATACTCACATATTGCTATATGACTTCCACACAAATGAGTTGAGGTAAAATGTCAGTTTATAGAGTGTATGCGAGTGACATCATCATACCCGGAGGTTATGCGGGAACGCCTACTGAGTGGCAAAAACTACTTTCTGGCCTTCACAGACCATACATCCAAACAGAGAAGTCCTATCTGATTGCATTAAACAATGTTAAACAACGTTAAACTCAGTCACTTTGCCACTCGATTTGCCATTCACTTTATGAATGCGCATTGCCCAATGGCCAATGGTTCCCAAAACCTTTCACCTGAGACCCAAAAAATAAAGTTGTTGTCTCGCCGGGACAAAAAGAATCCATTATGAATGAATTCACCTCATCAGCACCAATAGTGAAAATAGCCAATCTACACTGCTCACAGAGATCTACAGGAATTGCAGACACTGTCTAATACAGTATGCTCCTTCAAGTGACAGCGTCGCACACCGAAAATAGCTAATCTACAAGCTCATGTGTCAACATATTGTGCAATTGTAAATCTGCTTTTCTTTCTGTGCATGACACCATCATACAACATATAAATCATACAGTAGGTCTGCTTAAGACAATATTTTAAAGAGATAACTAAGTACCCTAGCTGTCGCTTTTGTTTAACAAAACAGGCCATGACATTGTCCAGTCCAGATAGTTCAGTCCCAGACCTTCTTGTCTCGACAATCCTGACCTTCAGGTGTCCCTTTTTGGGGGACATGGTGACCCAGTTGACAGACTGTCAATGGAAAGGTCTCAGATTCAATTCCACTTGCAGTCATGTGTCCCACGTCCTTGAGCATAAATAACACTAAATCATCCTTGGGCTCACTCAAGACCTCTCAGATAAGTATGCCAGGTAAAGGAATACAAATCTGTCCTGTTGATATTCTACAATTATTCACCACAAACACTGTTTATTCTGGGTTTCGTTTCCTCTTTGCCAGTGGAAGTACATTAAAGATTATTAGTCACTGGCCTACCTTGACAAATAAAATGACAGAAAGTTCCAATGGGGTTTTACTGCTGGGTATGGTAAAGCATTTACATTGTCCTTAATCGGCAACTCTGTATTGGTACAAAAAAAATGCTAATATTGACCACATATATTGGATTAGGCCTAATTTAACTACCTCTCTATTCCAAAATAAGCATTATAAATAAATAAAAATGCATGTAAAATTATCATAAAGGGGAAAAAAATACCCCAAGTGTGAAGTGAGCGGCACTATTTAAGAGTTAATATCATTAAGCGTCCCGCAAAGCTTGGCCAATGTGACCCTGGGCATACGACAGACACCAATTGACTAATAAGGCGAGACAGACGGGCACAAACAGACAAAGCAAGATGTAGAGGTGGTTAGCACCACCCAAAAGTCTCCCTGAATGAACAAATTAGAATTCTATGAGGCATCATAAAGGATGCCTCCAACTGCATTTTCATAACAGCATAAAGCAAAAACATTAACAGTATGTAATTGTGTAAATAAGTCTAGCAAATAAGGCTAGACTTATAATAACACCCCCCCCCCCCCCCCCCGCCCGCCCCCCCACACACACACACACAGAGCTGGTTAAACATGTTGCCCCATGCTAGATGCAGAATAGATATGCCTCATGCTAGATGCAGAATAGATAGTAGTTACACCATAAAAATGCTAATATACAGCATATGATTTGTGAAAGTGACAAACGGGCTTCACAGTTATGTCAGGTGTGTTCATATGCTAATGGTGATGCGATTTCAGATCAATTGCTCCAGCCACTGAGGAGAAACGCTGTGACAGACACTCAGACAGACACTCAGACAGACACTCACTCAGACAGACATTCGCAAAATGATAGTATAGATATTTTGAAGTCATATGTACATTTATTGCATGTGATATGAAACTTTTAAAATAACAAAGCACTCATCATACAGCAAATAACCAAATGTCCCTGGAACAACAGGGTGGAGGGTTGGGGTGGTGGGGGTTCAAATTCCAATCCATAACTTATAAAGGAAGATTACATGCAAATCAGAAAGGTAATTCAGGGTTGTCATTGAGGCAGACAGTTGTGAGTTATGGTTAACAGAAAAATTACATGTCAAGGATCTCCAACTGTGTCTCTGTGATAAATGACAGTGCTTTCTCAAATCTGTAGTGTATGCCTCAGTGTGTGTTTGTGCGTGCGTGCGTGCGTGCGTGTGTGCAAGCCAGTGTTAATTTAACAAAACTTGTGATAAATCATATTCATGAGCAGTTAAATGTTCATGTTCAATGTCAATGTTTAATGTAATTAAGATGAGAAGCTGATACTATGGATTTTACATTACATGAACTACAGGGGGTAAAAATGCCTTGCCTGTTCTTCAAAGGAAAAGCGACAAGCGTATAAATCAGTGATTCATTTACAATTTGCATATAGGTTTTTGTTTTAAATCAAGTTATATTTCATTGTCTTTTTCCTCTTTTTTAATTTAAGTGAAGTAATATAAATGTTTATACTCCGTTGCTTAGCATTACCATCACCCGCAACCCCCAATTTCAGTGTCAGAAGCCGAGTAAATGCAAATAAATACAAATGGAGCATGGATTGAATAAATAATTCTTTCTAAAATGATTTAAAACAAAATTAACACTGTTGTGCATTTGTGTGTGTGTGTGTGTGTGTGTGTGTGTGTGTGTGTGTGTGTGTGTGTGTGTGTGTGTGTGTGTGTGTGTGTGTGTGTGTGTGTGTGTGTGTGTGTGTGTGTTCTTTAACATCTTCAGTACTCTGGCAAACAAAGGTTCATGTGCACATCTACTGGGAGACTGAGGTCTCCCAGTCAGTCTGTTCCAGTTCCAAAGAGTCTCTCTATGTTCAAAAGACCAGTCTGCTAATGGTGTTGAACCCCCCACCCCCACCGCCGCCCCCTCCCCCTCCAGAAGGCCCACAGCTGCCCGGGGGATCGTTGTCGTCAGAGCCGTTTGGCCTGAAAGAGCAGGACGTCGAGGCCGCCTGGAGAACCCGGGTACGAGCGTTCAACTCCTGTTCCTGTGGGGAAATGAAGAAAGACGATAAATAACAATTTCTCACTGCTTCTTTGGGGATAGTGGCCTTGTAATTCACCATGTGTGAACTCATTTCTTGTTGTCTCAACACAAAACATCAATGGGGAAAAGATCCCAAAGGATTTAAGAGCTTTAAAAAAAAGAGTCGGAAACCTGATTTTGTCTTTATTGTCATTCCACCTTCCACAACTGCAAAGAAAAGTGAAATTGTCCAGACCACAGGCCCCCTACCTATCCCACTGTCTTATTTTCTTATTGGAAATAAAACAATAATTAAGAGTAAGACTCTCTATAGTCTGTGCTGTGCTGCTCCTTACACCCAACTGTATGTTGGCCTGATGGTGGCACTAGAGGAAAGGCTATAGGGTCTGAATATGTAGCGCTGCTGAAACGACCAAGACAATATTTTGGTGCCAATGTACAGGAAGCACCAGTATGTACATGTAGAGTGGGGTGGCTCAGAGTAGATGACAGTGTACAGCAACTTGCAATGGGCCTGGTGTACAAGATACACTACACCACACCACTATGATACCCATGTACCTGTCAAAATACTTTATAAACGTTAAGGATGTCCATAATTACAACACCAGAGGCAGCGCCACAGATCTTCAACCCAAGAGTCAAATCCAACAAAGGGTCAAACTCGTTCTTCTTCTATACCACCAAAATGTGGAACACCTTACGTTACCGAAGGCCATAAAGAAGTGTGGATCCCTAGCATCCTTTAAAATCGCCCTGGAAAAACCACTTACAGGCGGCAGCCGTTCGCAACTGGTAAAAACAAACCTAGCCCAGTCCTACCCTTCCCTGACCATTCTTTGTATATACTTACTGTTTGTATAGACTGTTTTTTGTTTATTCTTTCTTTTTTTTCCTGACTATATCTACAGCATAGTACTGTGTTCTATTCGTCTGTCATTCAATGTTATATGAGATACTTAAATGGTTTCCTGTGGAAATAAGCTTAGTCTTTTCTAGGATCTCCTTTTAGTTGACCTTGTACCAGTGAACTGTACCGTCATGAAACTGTACCTTTCCTATGCAAACTTCTAATAAAGTCTTCAATCAATCAATCAATCAATACAAGTCAGTTTTAGTATTTTTCCCCCGGAGGTTGGTGCCCTGGGGTGCAGCCCTGTGAGCCTTTCTGTTAAGACAGGCCTATATCCACGAGTTTCCAACGCCCCATAGTGCATTGCGCAGACGCTGTACCGAGCTTCCGGCGCTGCAGCCGAGTGTGATTTACAAGCTCACAACAGGCTGCATCTGCGACGCGACGTGAGCTTGTATGTCTGCTGTTAAACCGGAAGTGTGGTGCAAACAGGTCCAAATAATCTCCAGTAAACTCCCGCGGAAACAGGTGGATATACATCAACAAGTGAGAAAACCCTTCAGCAAAAGTAAGGTTAGTAGTAACTAACAGTCAATGACACCATGTTATAGTGACAGTTCATCTCAGAGTATTGCGGCGTCCTCTAGGGTTGATTCTTGTCATCAGCTACATGACTGACAACATTCCACAAACCAGTGAGTCATGAAATTACACCTCTCCCTTTAGACAGCTCAGATTTGGTTCCAAGTATAAATCAGAGCTGTGTGAGGTTTCTTCCTGTGTCAGTAGTACACCCAAATGTGGGCACAGCTGCACCACGTGTGTGCAGCCAGCCCCACAGCTATTTCACACTTGAATCACTAACACAAATGTTAATAATGATGATAGTAACAATAAGCTAATAATTACATAATAATCATCATGTCAAAAGGTGGTTACAGTGTTAGTAAATGGTGTGATGTAATGATGTGAATAGTGGAATGCATTTCCCTCACATGATAAATTAAGCTATGTGACTTGGTCTGAATGTCCAATGAACCACTTAGCAGCAAATTAAATACGTGTGTCAACATTAATCATTTCTTCCCCTTAACCTCCTGCACTTGGCAACAAAATGTTGCCAAAAGGCTGCTGACATGGGCTAGACCTGGACAATTCTGTCATGAAACTAATTGGAGTGAGGGGCAAAAGAGAGAGGGCCTACACGTGAGTATAGTGCGATTTATACTTTGTTGCGCGCACCGAAAATAGCTGATCTATGAGCTCACAACAGTTTGTGACACAGACGCGAAACAAAGTATAAATCCGAAATATCATCGCAGCATGGACTAGTGGTCTGGACTAGGGATGTTGTGTCAGCAGATGCCAGTGCCACCAACAACAGCTAGACACTTTTATAAGTAACATACTGTATATACATTTTCCAGCATTTTGGCACTCCAGCCTCACCTGCAGGTACAGCTTGTTGTCCTTGGTAATGGCGTCCAGCAGTTCTTTCTGCAGCGGAGGCTCAGAGCTCAGTGTCACTCCGTTAGCCGTCCCTCCCCCGTTCACGGTCTGCCCCGGCGCTCCCTGCTTCCGGTAGAGGAGCACGTAGGCCGTGTCCTTGGGGAAGCGGTTGGTGATGTTCTGCACCGACTGGAAGGACGTGAATGTTACTCGACTGTCATTGAACAGCAGCCAATCCCTGGCCTCCTGGCCGCTGGTGCTGAGTACCACCTCCACCTGTTTGGATGAGGCTGACGGGGCGGAGCAGGTGGAGAGGTCATTCCCTGAGTCCTCCTCCAGGGCGAAGTGATTGGCCTGGTGCTGCGCTCCATCCGCCCCAGTAATGTTCCGGCCATAGGCGTAATAGTGGCCACTCTCAGACGATATCCCAGAATGCATGACAACAGAGCTGAGGATGTAGGGCACAGAGTGGATCGTCATGTCGCCACTGCCTCCTCTATTCATCAGCTCTGCTCTCTTTACTTGCTCTCCACCATTCTCCTGCTCTTCCTCATCTTTCTGCGAAGGTTTGAGCTTCTTTGCCAGGTTCTCGCTGCTCTCAGGAGAATCCACCTGCAGAGGTGGCGGGGAGGAGGAGGTGGAAGAGGAAGACGTTATGGGCGGTGGAGGGGCGTGCACGGGCAGTCGCATCAGCGGTGGAATGGTGACGTTGTCCAGAATCTTTCGCCGCACGTGGCACTTGGCATCGTAGGAGAAGCGCAGCAGGGTGAGGATCAGGTACTCTGGTGCAGCCACCACCCTCATGGCCTTCTCCGCCCGCTGCAGCGATCCACATCTCTCACAGAAGTAGGCGTTCTCTGCATCCAGGATCTCCGGGGCGAGGAAGTAGTTGACCATGTCGGGCACAGAGAGAGGTGGTTCATTGGTCATCGGTGCAAAATGCACGCCGCCAGCTGGTGATTTTGCTGCCGGACCTTGTTCGGGGGCTTCGCTGCCACCGTTGACACCCTGGCAAGGCCCCTTGGGCTCTTCAGAGGGCCCTTCAGTCTGAGGGCCTTCTTGGGTGATGGCATCAGAGGGGCAGAAGGCTAGTGATAGGTCGGTAAAGGGTTCATCTTTCTCCGAGATGCTGTTGCAGTGCATACAGCGGATGCCCGTGCTCAGTCTTCCACCAAACATTTTCTCAATCAACGTTCTGTTGTCATCCGCAGGTTTGGTATCTACCAGGGTCAAATGTCCATCTTGCATCCCCTCTGTGGAAGTCAGAATCCCTGGGTCTTTGCTAGTAGTGTCGCTGCAAGAGACAACATTTGGCTTGTCTGGTAGCAGGACCTGCAGGGTTTTCTCCTCTTCATGCAACCTTGACAGAGGACAGACACGATCTTAGACATAATACACTTAATGTTTGTAATGATTATCCTCACTGCAATTACAATGCTGTTCTATCAGAATCATTTCATCCAATAATTTTAGTAAAATCCATGAGGTGGGGAAAACAGCAAAAAAAAAGAAAAAAAAAAAGCTCAGTTGACTATTTTCTTTACTCCCCCAGTTGCATTTCGGCATGTAACCTTCATCAGAGCAAATTGAAGTATGACTCAATGTCATTTTTATCTTCAGAACAAACTCCCAACAAATCATGTACAGTTCCAAGTGTAACTGACATTGATTAACCACCTGAAGTTAACCTTAGTGTCCCTATTCTGGGCATGTCATAATATTCGATCGAAGGAAATCTACAAGGTCACAATATGTTGCAGTGAGCGCTGTGACATCAACTATTTTCACCAAATACAGTAGTAGATTTAGTGTCGAGGGAATAGAGGAGACCTGTGGGAGAACTCGGTCAACCAAGTATATAGAATTTGAGTGTGACCGCAGTGATACCTGTCTAGGAGAAAGCGGAGGTACTCAGAACAGTCCTGCTGGGCGCCTGCATTGAACCAAGGAGGTCGAGAAGCTTCAAAGAAGTTCCTGGGAGCATATGCTGCCCTCTGTAGGTCACAGATGCATACAGACAGACATGAACACAAGGCATGCATACAGACATGTCATTATGTCATTACAATATTACATTTAATAAAAGTATTTTTCCGAAGTGCCTTAAAATAGCATGAGGACATTGTGTACAGTGGATTCAAACTTTGGTTGTATCCCTGCCATAATTTACTCATTGGTTTCTACAGGAATACATAACACTTTTATTAACCACATTAACACTAAAATCTTAATTGTTCACATATATGTATACGTTTTGTCAATACAACTGTGACACGTTGTGAGCTTGTCGCTTTGTCGCTACAATGACAAAGTACATAGGATGTACGTGGCTAAACATAGGCAATGGCTATATGACACTAACCTGTGTGTGTGCAAGGAAGGCAAAGATCAGCTGGAGTTTTTTCATCATTATATTGGCACCATTTAGATGTAAAGACAACACACGCCTCCTGAAACTGGGACACAAACACGGTTGTTAATCTCTCCCATAAACAATGTCTCTTAAAAGATCTGCTAACTACTGTACCAACCAACTTGGTACTTTATCAGTGTCATTGAACAGTGACACTGATTTGGGACTAATTGGCCGATGGGTCACAGGTGTGGGATGTCACACGGCACATACATAAACATGTCAGTCTACACTATTTGTGAAGGTCTGAGGAAGAGCCGGATGGTTTGAAACGTTACAGAGTAAACTACATCTTTGGGGGTAGCAATTTGGTGTGAGGACTCTTTTTTTCGTATTTGCCATCCAAGAACCCTGCCATCAACACACATTTTATCTTCCCATGCATTTGCTTTCACCTGTACCTAGGGCTGGGTGCAATAACCACAATACCGCGGTTGTGTAATGCATGCCGCAGACAGTGTTGAGTTCATAATATATATATATTATTTTTTTAATTTTATTTAAAAAAACCTTTTTGAATATTTTTTCATTCAAAATAACTTTTTGGGGAGATACCATGATACAGACATACCGTCAGTATTACAGTGACTTATTAACGCGATAACAAAAAATCCATACCGCCCCAGCCCTACCTGTACCAAATGAAAATGCGCTTTTACGTGTACGTTGAGCACATGAGCTGTACTCACTCTGTGGCCATGAAGAGCGTCTGGATGATGCTGTTCATGTAGCACGTATTTCCCAGGTTCACCAGGCCTGTTTTTCCTGTCTCTGACTTCCCAGCCAGCCTCAGTAGACCTGGGGCAAGTGAGTTGGATTGAGAGGTCCAGGCACTTTGGTTTAGAACCAGCTTGATCTTCTCCTCACTGGGCTTTGGAAGATCCTGGAAAAACGCAGTAAAAAAAATATAGCACGACTGGTTATACTCTTAAAAAAAACAAAAAACATAATACTCTTTGGCCCCCTTTCATACTGTAACTTATGGATTGCATTGATGACAGTGTTTTAATGTTAAATGTGTGATCACAATTTATACATTTTGTGCTGTATAATAATAGTTTAACCACTTTAACCACTCAAAATGTCCCTCAGGGGCCTACTTGGTCTATACATCACAGAACATTCAACTACCGGTAAACGATTTGACAAGCTTGTAGATCTACATTTTCGCCAAATGAATGTTCACCCCAGAGGACACCAGGGTGTGGTTAAAACTATCTTTTTCAGACAGTTGTATCGCAGACAGTTGTATAAGACGTGTCCTGTGTTTGGTTTACCTTGATGGCCTCCAGTATGTTGTCATAGAGTTCAGGGAAGCCGGAATACTGGTACATCATACAGTGGACCAGCTCAGTGAACTGAAGGAGGAAGGCCTTGCTGGTAGGAAGGCCGTCTGTCCTCAGAGACTGAACCAAATGGACCACATGTGGTACAACCTGAGGACATGGACGAAAGACAGATAGACAATATAAAAAACTAACTAGTACTGTAAACTGGGAAGGCGAGGGAGAGCTTTTGGGACAGAGAATGATAGAAAGATACTGTACCTTTATTGTTCTTGTGCCAAACCTACACAATTCTTAATTGTGTAGGCTTAGCTTAGCTCTATATTTGCGAGCACTACCAAAATAAAACTAGATTATATACAATTACTGATCATTAAGCAGACTAACACAGAGCAAACTGAGAATCAGTCTTCAATGTTTACAGTCTCTCTGCTCTGGCCATCTAAATTCACTATTTGTATTATTTCTTGATCAATCATTCTCCTCTCTCTAGTCTCTAGTCTTTTTTGGGTAGTTTTCTTGAATACACCATTTTTGGCACCAGTGAATAGGACTGTTTCTGGATATTGGCTTTTGGCCAAGTTAAACAAGTAAAAGGTACCAACTACTGCCTGCCAATCATCCATGTGTGCAAGCAGTAGTTCAATTTCCCCTGAATGGCCGAGAGACACTTTAAGAGGTGTGAGATTTAGGAAAATCCAAATACACAGGCAAGGAATAACACAGGGGCTGCATTTTCTCTCAAATGCAGGGTGTTGAAATGAAATGAAATTTTAACAATATCTTACTACTCTGCTGCACCTTTAATTCCTATCAAAATAATCATGATTACCTGAGAGATTTCAGTCTTGTTAGGTTAGTATTTTCCTGTGCTGTGATGCTTTTAGAAACTGATGGAACTGTTTGAAAAAGGCCCATCTTGTGTCAGCTATAATACAAGTGTTTCACACATAATTTTACGAAACAGCTTTGCTGAGCTGGGGCAATTTGGGAAAAGGTCCTCTACAGGGTCGGAAGCTATTGAAGCAAGAACATAAAAAAACAAAGACAATAAAGGAGTTGCATGAGAGGGAAATAGGCTGCGGGGAGAGGGGGAGAGGGAGAGGGAGAGGGAGAGAGAAATAGGCTGTGGGGAAAGGGAGCGAGAGAAGGTGCCCTTACCAAGTGGAAGGCCTCAGGGGAATGCTGGAAACTCAGCAGCATGTGGGAGAGAACGACTAGTGCCCCCTGGCGCACAATAGGATACCAGAGGCGGTTGAACACCTATGGAAAAAAGATCAAGTTATTGCACCCATCAAACAATCTCTTTATCTATCAATCTATCAATCCGTCAATCCATCCATCCCACAAACTATGGCAATCTCACAGAGCTTAAGCAAGAGAGACAGAAAAAAAGAAAGTAAGAGATGTGTTCTCCTGACTCACCAGCTCGATCTTGAGCAGGGTGACGTCTATAAGGATGGTGAACTTCTGCACCGCAGCCAGTCCTTTCAGCAGGGCGATGACCCAGGTGTCAACATGCTGGGCCAGAGGCCAAGACAGCCAGTCTATCATCCTGCACAGGTTAAACAAGACCAGGGGAATTCCATTAGAAAGGTATGTGACAACGCATTGCTATGACTACATGATACTGAAGCATTCTGATGCTGAATGAAGTTGCTTCTTTCTGAAGGGTACTAGGCATATATTGTTAAGTTATTACTATTTCTTACTTTTTTTGCGTGTGGAGATATTGATGTAAGCACCCCTTTAAATCAACACCACGATTGAGTCATTTGTATCTACCTAATGCCACAACATCCATTCACATTTGTTCTAGAACAGTGGTTCTCAAACTTGGGGTCAGGAGCCCAAGTGGGGTTCGCAAATTATTTTGTGGGGTCCCCAGATGATTAGCTTAATGTCTTTTTTTTCTCACTCAATGGTTAACAAACCAACACACAGTATAAGTGTATACATGGTATCTGCACATTTCTAAAGTGACAATTTAAGGACTTTCAAGACCGTTTTAATACCAAACTGGCCAAACTGTCAAATATTAAGTAAGCAAGAGTGAAAATAGCCGATCTACATGCTGAAAACGCCTCGCGTTGCGAGAAGTTGTAAGCATGTAGATCAGCTATTTTCACAATACTTATCTGTGGAACCGAGTCACATTAAATGTAATACCTACAATTCCAAGTGCTTGTCAGGGTGGGGTTCCCAAGTTTATTTTGGGCGTCACGGCCTAAGAAGGTTTGAGAACCCCTGTTCTAGAAGAACTGTAACCTGCTAACCTGCAGAGTGCTTGAGTGATGCTGGCGTCTTTGACGTTCTGGTCTGTGGTGAGGCTCTTGATGAGCACTGTGATCATCTGGAGTGGAATGTGCTGCACCAGACTGGCCAGGGCAATGGATGGATCAAAGCCAGAGTCTGCAGAGGAAAGCAAAAACATTCAAATATATATATAACTTAGCAGGAACTGAGAGCCAAGAGGTTAATTCTAGTACATACTAGTCATATGAGCCTGAACGTGGCCTAAGCTCAAATCCAACCAGTGGCTGTAGCCCCTGATGGTCTCCCTCTAAAGCTCAATCATTTGTCAGAATAAAGAAGGAAAAAAAAGGGGTATGGACTGAATAATATATTATTTTTTATTGTTTAATTAAGTATATCCGAGTATTTTCAGTCATAAGCCAAATCATTGGATCATCCAAAGCTCACTACTGCCCTCCACTGTGTATTTTGAGGGAGGAAGCCAGAGGAATAACAGGCCAACCACAAAAACCCACAATTCTATAGAAACAGAAATTGCCTAAGTGCAAGTTGATGGATGACATTCATGCCCAGCTGAAGAGTGAAGCATAATAGGGCAAAACTCATAACCTGTTTTCTCTGCTTTATGGATCACTGTTGTGCGTAAACTGGCAGGATTTCAGCAGGAAGATTGATGCTGTTTCCTTTCCACATAAAGAAAATACTGCCTACGCGTCGCATCATGGCAGAAGCAAATTCAATTAGTTCACCGCTTAAGTCCCATTTAAAAAATGTATAGCTCACAATTTGTCACATCGCAGTGCGGTGTGAGCTTGTAGATCTGGTAATTTTGCATTTCTTTAGTAAAAATGTGAATATAAAATGTATAATGCATTCATTAATGGTAGGGTACAGCAAGTGATGAAATAAGTGAAATAGCTCTATATTCTAATACTCATTTTTGAGCGGTGGTCACACCGTCTCCATAGCGTGGCCGTGTGTGTATCCGTGCGTGTGTGTCTGTCTGTCTGTCTGTCTGTCTGTCTGTCTGTGTGTCTGTAGCCTCTGGTGTATGTAGCCTCAGTACCCTGGGTGACCAGAGAGGTGCTGTTGAGTCTAGCCTGGCCTGTGCATCAACACACACACACACACATATACACACACACACACACACACACACACACACACACACACACAGGGGGGGGGGGGGGTTGGTGGGTAAACCACCGCTCAGTTCACACGGGTGTGATTTTTTCTAGAGTGTTTACTTTGTTCAGTAACAGGAGTCTCTCCAGCTCTTTAGAACATGCATTTTCAGCTCAGGTCACGACACCAATTTTGTTCCATTCAGGAGAGAGAACTCACAGATAAACAATAGAAGTAGTGATACAAAGAAACGAGCAGACAAAATTGGAACACTATACAATTGAAGCTGATAAATACGTAGGTAATCTATTATCTTTCATGATTGACTGAAATTGGTAAACCACCAGAACGTTTATTTTCTGTTTATTAACTGGAGAGACAGGGAGATCCCGGTTACTGAACAAATGCTCTATAGGAAATTATTACAATCAGAATAGTGCTTTAACATATGGCTCTAACCCTTTAACAAAAAACAAAACAAGTTTTAACTTACCCTATCTTCAATAATGCAAATGCATTCTTGATACTTTCAATGTTTTAATGGGCTAACCGAAGGGCTCCTTCGGACATGGACATTTACCATTCATTCACCCATGATGTATGAGAATGGAGTTATTCTCAACCTGGTTGAAAATAACTGCATTTCTCATACAACATGATATAACACAGAAAATGGACCTACCCAGTACTAATCAGTCATAAGACAATGAAGGTGCCAGGCTTTATGCTTACAATATACAGATACAGTTATAACATTTTGTATCTGCATGATTTAAGATCAAACAGATATAAATGAGAAAATTAAGAGACGGGATCAAAGTATGCCGTTGCTGGCAGCCTGAATAATTTGGAACGTGGTGGAGTAGAGTCATCATGGGTTTTGCCAAGTCAAACCAGTACTGGCAGACACTATATTATGAATCAAGTTACGAAAAAGATCAACAAATGTTCTGAATACAACAGTTCACATTTCATTTGCGAGATGAGTTCACACACCTCTGATATTCTTGCGCCAACAAATATACATTTGAAGACCAGTTATTTCCACTTTTCAGTGTCTCACGTCACGTCACATGCAATACTCTCATAGTTGAATTAAGACAGAGGTTTTTGCCGTGGACACCAATTTGGCATTGTGTTTTTCAAGTGTTTTATCATTAATTAATTTGCATTCTTATTTGTTTTGGCTCGGCTCTTGACACTTGCTCTTAGCTGTAGCCTACCTCCTGTGTTCCATTTACTGCTGTTGCTGCTGTAACACCCGAATCTCCACATGGGGGTTAAAGGACGCTTGTTATGCAAGTTCAGGGCTTGATAATATGATTATTACGCATAGGATAAGTCGTAATCCTATATTACTAACCAAATCATTACAGCTGCATGACTACAGGCGTGCCCTCCTGCAGAACCCATGTCTTGTGATACGCGGCCACTTTTTAACACCATCTTCCCAACCAACAACCAACAAACATGGAATTTAACGGCAGACTACAACCCTTTTTATTTCAGTCAGGTTGTGTTCCCACATTATTATTGACTGACATGGATCACGTAATTTAATTAAATGAATTACAAACATTAGTTATTATGACCATACATTTGCGCACTACTGTTACCCAGCTTGCTAGGAAACTTGACGATAAGTGTTGTTGATTAATTTCAACTAAACACAAATATTATGGTCTGTATTAACTCATCTGGTGCCGATCCCGAACTAGTTCGGCTTTATTTCAATCCAATACAATCTTTTTTTTATTAATTCACTTACCCCGAGCTGCTTGTAGAGTCGTGGGTGGTCCTGGCTCGCTAGCCGCTAGCCAGCTAGCCATTCTACTCTGTCCGACGATATATTCCATTAAAAATGGTTTAAAATACATTTTTGAGCTCCCCAATGTTCACCCAATGTTCGGCGCCGCTTCCGATGAGTACACGAGTGTGCCGATCCCGAAATAGTCCGGCTTTTTTTAATTAAATGAATAAAATGATAAGAGGCCTTCTGAAGCCTGGCTTGATTTTTGTAGCTACTAGCCGAAAGCTAACAACGTCCCGGCCGGCCGTAATTTGCGAACGCAATCGCCAATCTCCGCCTAATCCAATGAAAGACCGCATCTTTAAAGGCTTATATCTCTTTTTTGTGTTTTAGGAAAGCGGCGCGAGGTTTATTTACGGCGAAATCGCCCAAAAATGATCTTTTAGATGACAAAATGGGAATTCTGTTAGCATCTTCATCCGGGACATTTCCATGCCGTGCAAGAACGTGCGCACGTCAGGTCCTGGAAGCTGAAGTCCTGGAAGCTAAAGCGCTCGCCTATGAGAGATGCGCTGGCATTCTTTGGCCCCTAGAGGGCGCTGGCGCTCAAAGAGTTAAGTTTCTATTGCAAAGATATGCTGGTGCTACCGTAGTTGCCACATAACTGGCTGCTATACATAAAATGTAGTAAATTCTCTTGAGCATCACAGCAGTGCTGTGGCAGTAAAAAAATGTGATGGACACGCTGACATTCTATGCTCTCTGACTCTGAGCCTTCAACATATCTGCTATACCACCAAAATGTGGAAAGCCTTACCGAAGGCCATAAAGGAGTGTGGATCCCTAGCATCCTTTAAAATTGCCCTGAAAAACCACTTACAGGCAGCAGCCGTTCGCAACTGGTAAAAAAACAAACCTAGCCCTACCCTCCCCTGCCCCTTCTTTGTATATACTTACTGTTTGATTAGACTTACTGTTTTCTTTTTTTTGTTCTTTCATTTTATTTTATTTACATAATACTGCATAGTACTGTGTTCTATTCGTCTGTCATTCAATGTTATATGAGATACTTAAATGGTTTCCTGTGGAAATAAGCTTAGTCTTTTCTAGGATCTCCTTTTAGTAGACCTTGTACCAGTGAACTGTACCGTCATGAAACTGTACCTTTTCCTATGCAAACTTCTAATAAAGTCTTCAATCAATCAATCAAAACAGACCCTCTTACCAGTGCCAAAACTACCCTACTGAGTTTGGGCACTGGTATTATTGTAGCAGAGTGGCTCAGAGCCTCAGCTTGAAGACCAAAAGTCTAATATTTCCCCCGGCCGAGGGGGAATTCCCCTTTAGGCTAGTGGATAAGATGTTATGCTTTAGTGTCCCTTCCTGCGTGGGAGACCTGGGTTCGAATCCTGGGCATTACATTATGCTAGCGAATGATTTTGATTAAAAAATATTACTTTGGTAAGAACTAAATTGGCCAGTATGCAGCATCCATGTCATGATTGTGTGGCGCAAACTTATTTTGTTCACAAAGTAAGTACATTTCAACACACGTGTTAGTAAATGAGGCCCATTGTCTCCCTGTGATGCTCTGATGAACATTGAATTTTTTTCCCCAACTTTCTTCCTCTACTTTGGCATGGTTCTTAGAGGAGTGGTCTCACCGGTAGAGGAGATGATGGCGAACACCTCCTGCAGGGAGGGCAGCAGGGTGGCCGGCTCAGCCTTCCAGATGTTCTGCAGCAGCGTGCTGACCTTGGTCACCTGGCCCACATATTCCCGCAGCTCCCTCTCCTGGCTGGCGGGAGAGTTGAAGTAGCTGATGGTCCTCACCAGCTGCTGGCAGAACAGGAGGGCCGACTTGTCCTTGGGTATGCACTGCAAGAAGTCCGACAGCATGGTGCTGAGGCGGGCACAGAGCGCGGGCTCGGGCCGCTCGCACACCATCCTCAGAACCTCCACCTGGACCACGCTGAAGATCTCCAGCACCGAGGGGCAGCTGATGAGCAGACGCAAGCTGCAGTGGATGTAGTCTATGATGGCGGGGTCCTTGTGGTCCAGGGGGCCGTAGCCCTGTTGCAGCAGGCCCAGGACAAAGTCTTTGGTGAAGAAACGCTCAAACTCGGGGCGGTGGTAGCGAGCGTAGGCCTCGAGGACCTGGAAGCCCACCTTCTTCTGGAAGGCATCCTCGCCCAGTAAGATGAAACGGGCGGTGAGAGTGTACAGCGCCTTACATTGCTCCTCTGTGACTTCCTTCTCTGCCGCTTCCACCACCCTCTTCACAATGGCCTTCTTCAGGTTCACAGGGTGGCTCGAGCAGACCAGGGCCTCCAAAATCTTGTCCATGATTAAAGTCTATACTCTATAGAGAGGAGTGCTAAAGGACGACACAGTCCAGACCTGCACAGAGAGAGCAAAGAGACTGACTCAGCTAGATGGCACCCGAAGATGGACAACTGATTACATGTTTACATCTAGCTCATAACAAACGACAAAGTGTTACTTTGCGCCCACAACAGGAAAACATCATAGTTAAATGTCCATTGAGCAGCTTGGCTACATCTCTCATCGTTGTGTTACGATGACATATTACACAACAACATCAACAGTACAGAGAACTAGCGCTGGTGCTTATGACATGCTAACATTAGCATGGCTATACAGTAGTAATAGACAAGTATGGGAGCTGAGAGCCTACAAGCTACGTAAAGTTCCTCAATACAATTCCCTTTTGATTGGCAAGTGACCGAGGGAGTGAGTTCTCCTGCTAGATGTCAACTATATATTTAACGTTTAAATGACGTCCAAACTAAACGAACAAAGCAACACAACCAGGCCTAGCCAAGTAGCCATGTAACGTTCTAGGTGCCTCTGACTTAGCATAAATGCTGTAATCAACGTACACAAACAGTTTACAACAGTCGTGTAAGGTCCTTACCTATAGATGAATCATGACAAAAACATATCTGGTCGGATGACCCTTACAGTACTCGCAAAACGTTACTTATTTTCTGACACCAGAAACGTGTTATTGTGTTTTTCTAGTGCTTTAAATCAGCTGATTACCCGAGAACCCACGGACGTCATTCCCGTGGACAGGGGATACCGCGAGGACCCCAGGCATGACACATTTCTGTCTTGTCTGTGCCTACTGCCTAAACCTACCACAGAAAAAAGCAAACCATAAATACAAAACTACAGATTTTGTTTCCTCATACCATGTTCAACATAAAGTACTGACATGACAACACTCGACTGTGTTATAATATCGAGTCTTGCGTTCGTAGTAGATCAAAACATAGTTGAACTCGAAAGTAACGTTATATTATACGTTTGTGCGCTGTCAGTAAGTTACAAATCTGTGAAAAAATTATATATATTTCTCACTTTCATTCATTTACCCGGGACTCAAACTAGTGAAAATAGAGGATCTACAAGCTCACAACGCTGGTGTTTGGAGACCAGTGTTGTTCTATGGGCTCACTGCAAATCTCGCGACACCATGCACACACCGGCAGTGTTGCCATGTTTGCTTATTATAAGCGATATTGGACTTGTTTTGCATGTTTAGTGGTTGGCTGCATGTGCATGGTTTAGTGATGAGACTGATGACTGATGAGTGATCACTTTTCACAGTTTTGTGGGGGCCGTTTTTAGCCCAAGGAATGTTTTTTGTGCAAAAGAAAAAAATGCTTGCATTGGATTCAGAATCATGAAAAACCCCCTTGTTTTACCCCTCACACACACTACTTAAAGCAGATTTATTTTTTGTATTATTTACCTGTATAGAGCATCGCAGTGCGGTGTCGGAAGTAAACAACCCATTCATTTTCACCATAGCGTTTTTCATTATCAGCCACAAAGTCGTAGCAATTCAATGTACACTTACCACTAGGCTGGTGGTTGTAAAATGGTATGCTCCTGTAGAACCCCCGAGTATGTATGCAATCACTCTAGTTTTCGTAAAAACACGTTTTAATCAAGATCGCACGGAGAAGAACTGCATTTCCCATACTGCTAAACATGTACATCCGGTGAAATCGACGTCTGTGATTGGTCTAGCTTCTTCTTCTTTCATGTATCTTGCGGTTACCGCGGAAGTAGCTACTGCCCCCTGTCGTCCCGGCGGATTATTGCACGTCAGCAGAACTTCGTGAGCGATCGTCTTTCTTTTACAAATATGATGCACTATGTTAAGGATGACGATAAGAGCGTCCACAGAGATGACAATCACTACATTTCAGGCCATATGCTGGCCTGGATAACTACACTGAGCGTGATTTAAGGGCTTTATTTCAGGAAACAACAACAACATTCGCAATGCATTCTGGGAGTGTAGTTTCCGCAATTTTAAAAATAATGATGTACACAGTCTTGTACCCTGCCCTTTTTTTCAGCTTTCTAATTAATCTTTGCATTCAAAAAAATGAGAATATTGACATGATCCCTCTCCAGCCGAGGTGGCTTTGTCCAAGGCTTAAAAACGTTTAAATAAATACTTTATGAAATGTCGATGGAAGAAATGAATGCGGAAAACGCTTCCGACACCAGAGTGAGGACGGGGTGGGGCTTCAACTGCGATGCTCTATAGTAAAATCAATGAGACCACAACTTTGATTGGCTCCCACAAAGTTTCCCAAGGGACTTGGGTTTGAAAAAGTTCAATGGTGATAGTAGACACTTTTATGAACACATTTGTAGTTCCCAGATTGGTCAAAGACTCGGCTAACTTTCCTTAATTACCAGGTAAGATTGCATCCAGCTCACTGCTGCGCTGTCAAGACCGATATTTATCTTCTATATTTTTTTGGGGCGCCACACGGCCTCCAGTCCAGGTGCATACCACATAGGCTCTGATGCCTGACAGCGTGTCGCGGGTTCGAGTCCCAATCCTGACGACCTTTGCTGCGTGTCACTCCCCATCTCTCTCCCCATTTCCTGTCAGTCTACTGTCCTATCAATAATGGCATAAAAGCGCCAAAACAGGCCTACTGCATTGTGTCCATGTCTTTCATGTGCTAATTACCTGATATACTCTTTTTAGTATTTTTTGAGCGGTGGCCGGTGGTCACACCGTCTCCATAGCGTGGCCGTGTGTGTATCCGTGTATGTATGTGTATCTGTCTGTATGTAGCCAAAGGTGTATGTATGTAGTCTGAGTACCCCTGGGTGACCAGAGAGGGTGCTGTTGAGTCTAGCCTGAGCATCAACTGCAATACACACACGCGCGCGCACACACCTGGGTGAGCAACACACACACACACACACACACACACACACACACACACACACACACACACAAGCCCGCACGCACGCACGCACGCACGCACGCACACACACACACACACACACACACACACACACACACACACACACACACAGGGGGGAGGGGGTTTGGGGGGTCAGCAGGTCACACACACACACACACATACACACACACACACACACACTGTTGAGCAACCTCAACCCCTGCTCCACTCACCCAGCGGTGCACAGCCTCCACCGCTCAGTTCACATGGGTGTGATTTTTGAGCGGTGGTCACAACGCTCCTATACGTGGCCGTGTGTGTGGGTCTCCGTCCGTCCGTCCGTGTCTGTATGTAGCCCCAAAGTTTGGCACGCTACTCCTCCCACAGTTTTTGCACCACACACTCGCGCCATATGTCAAATCGACCGGCTTACTCGGGAATCGTGTGCTAGTAACTTGCTAAGAGAAAGGTTCTATAGTTTAATTGATATTAATTTATTAGTGAATTAATTTTCCCCATTGACTTATAATGGGAATTGCAAAAACTCACATTCAAGTATTTTTCTCTCGTAAACCATAGGAGCTACAGTTTCAAACCTCGGAGAGGAGATTCATAATGATTTTAAGAATGAATCCAAAAATAATTACATCACTCGGCCTCATGGTGGCGCTATAACGGCCCACTTTGCGTTTTGCCCCGTAACTCTGGAACCGTAGATCGGAAAATTAAAATTCTTTTTTCCCTGGATTCCTTGGGTCAAGACGCATCTCCCCATATAGGCCACGCCCATTTGCTCCTTTTCCTACATATTTTCTTCAAATGTCACAAAAATCGGTACACATGATCTATGAGGTGGGTAAACCACCGCTCAGTTCACACGGGTGTGATTTTTTTAAACCAGTGGTTCTCAAACATTTGTCAAGGACCCCCATCGAATGTATTTGTTTGCTATCCCCCATCAATATTTGTACCATTTTGATTAATACTTCTTTATTAGCAGTTCCCAGGAAAAAGCACAGGAAAGTAAAGTTCGATACAAGGTCTGCTTAGAGGATTTAAACCCAAGGAAAGATACTATGCAAAACATCATATAACAGTCAGAAATAAAAAATCACACCCGTGTGAAGTGGAGCTGTGTGTGTGTGTGTGTGTGTGTGTGTGTGTGTGTGTGTGTGTGTGTGTGTGTGTGTGTGTGTGGATCATGTGTACCGATTTTTGTGACATTTGAAGAAAATATGTAGGAAAAGGAGCAAAAAGTGTGTTTTGGAGAAAATTCAAGATGGCGGAAAATCTATCATGGCGCAAATGGGCGTGGCCTATATGGGGAGATGCGTCATGACCCAAGGAATCCAGGGAAAAAATATTTTTAATTTTCCGACCTACGGTTCAAGAGTTACAGGCCAAAACGTAAAGTGGGGTGTTATGGCGCCACCATGCGGCCAAATGACACAATTATTTTTTATTTAATCCTTGAAATCATTATGAACCTCCTCTCCAAGTCTTGAAACTCTAGCCCCTATGGTTTGCGAGAGACAAATAATTGAATGTGAGTTTTTGCGATTCCCATTATAAGTCAATGGGGAAAATTAATTCACTAATAAATTAATATCAATTAAACTATTGAACCTTTCTCTTAGCAAGTTACTAGCCCACGATTCCCGAGTAAGCCTGTCGATTTGACATATGGCGCGAGTGTGTGGTGGCAAAACTGTGGGACTAGTAGCGTGCCGAAGTTTAGGAAGTTCAGGCTACATACACACAGACAGACAGACAGACCCACACGGCCACGTATAGGGAGCCTGTGCTTCACACAGCTCCAAAAATCACACCCGTGTGAAGTGGAGCTGTGTGTGTGTGTGTGTGTGTGTGTGTGTGTGTGTGTGTGTGTGTGTGTGTGTGTGTGTGTGTGTGTGTGGATCATGTGTACCGATTTTTGTGACATTTGAAGAAAATATGTAGGAAAAGGAGCAAAAAGTGTGTTTTGGAGAAAATTCAAGATGGCGGAAAATCTATCATGGCGCAAATGGGCGTGGCCTATATGGGGAGATGCGTCATGACCCAAGGAATCCAGGGAAAAAATATTTTTAATTTTCCGACCTACGGTTCAAGAGTTACAGGCCAAAACGTAAAGTGGGGTGTTATGGCGCCACCATGCGGCCAAATGACACAATTATTTTTTATTTAATCCTTGAAATCATTATGAACCTCCTCTCCAAGTCTTGAAACTCTAGCCCCTATGGTTTGCGAGAGACAAATAATTGAATGTGAGTTTTTGCGATTCCCATTATAAGTCAATGGGGAAAATTAATTCACTAATAAATTAATATCAATTAAACTATTGAACCTTTCTCTTAGCAAGTTACTAGCCCACGATTCCCGAGTAAGCCTGTCGATTTGACATATGGCGCGAGTGTGTGGTGGCAAAACTGTGGGACTAGTAGCGTGCCGAAGTTTAGGAAGTTCAGGCTACATAGACACAGACAGACAGACAGACCCACACGGCCACGTATAGGGAGCCTGTGCTTCACACAGCTCCAAAAATCACACCCGTGTGAAGTGGAGCTGTGTGTGTGTGTGTGTGTGTGTGTGTGTGTGTGTGTGTGTGTGTGTGTGTGTGTGTGTGTGTGTGTGTGTGGATCATGTGTACCGATTTTTGTGACATTTGAAGAAAATATGTAGGAAAAGGAGCAAAAAGTGTGTTTTGGAGAAAATTCAAGATGGCGGAAAATCTATCATGGCGCAAATGGGCGTGGCCTATATGGGGAGATGCGTCATGACCCAAGGAATCCAGGGAAAAAATATTTTTAATTTTCCGACCTACGGTTCAAGAGTTACAGGCCAAAACGTAAAGTGGGGTGTTATGGCGCCACCATGCGGCCAAATGACACAATTATTTTTTATTTAATCCTTGAAATCATTATGAACCTCCTCTCCAAGTCTTGAAACTCTAGCCCCTATGGTTTGCGAGAGACAAATAATTGAATGTGAGTTTTTGCGATTCCCATTATAAGTCAATGGGGAAAATTAATTCACTAATAAATTAATATCAATTAAACTATTGAACCTTTCTCTTAGCAAGTTACTAGCCCACGATTCCCGAGTAAGCCTGTCGATTTGACATATGGCGCGAGTGTGTGGTGGCAAAACTGTGGGACTAGTAGCGTGCCGAAGTTTAGGAAGTTCAGGCTACATACACACAGACACACACACAGACAGACAGACAGACCCACACGGCCACGTATAGGGAGCCTGTGCTTCACACAGCTCCAAAAATCACACCCGTGTGAAGTGGAGCTGTGTGTGTGTGTGTGTGTGTGTGTGTGTGTGTGTGTGTGTGTGTGTGTGTGTGGATCATGTGTACCGATTTTTGTGACATTTGAAGAAAATATGTAGGAAAAGGAGCAAAAAGTGTGTTTTGGAGAAAATTCAAGATGGCGGAAAATCTATCATGGCGCAAATGGGCGTGGCCTATATGGGGAGATGCGTCATGACCCAAGGAATCCAGGGAAAAAATATTTTTAATTTTCCGACCTACGGTTCAAGAGTTACAGGCCAAAACGTAAAGTGGGGTGTTATAGCGCCACCATGAGGCCAAATGACACAATTATTTTTTATTTAATCCTTGAAATCATTATGAACCTCCTCTCCAAGTCTTGAAACTGTAGCCCCTGTGGTTTGCGAGAGACAAATAATTGAATGTGAGTTTTTGCGATTCCCATTCTAAGTCAATGGGGAAAATTAATTCACTAATAAATTAATATCAATTAAACTATAGAACCTTTCTCTTAGAAAAGTAATAGCCCACGATTCCCGAGTAAGCCGGTCGATTTGACATATGGCGCGAGTGTTTGGTGGCAAAACTGTGGGACTAGTGGCGTGCCGAAGTTTAGGAAGTTCAGGCTACATACACACAGACACACACACAGACACACAGACAGACAGACACACAGACCCACACAGCCACGTATAGGGAGCCTGTGTTTCACACAGCTCCAAAAATTCTGAACAGAAAATATATTATAAATATAAAAATAAAATAAACACAAACCCATGCAGTTAGCAGTGCCTTATTTGATTAGTTCATTTCATTAAGCTATCTTGCAAAACAAGTTTCTGTTGGGGGTGGGTCAAGGAAGAGTTGTGCAGGGGTATGCTTTGCCTTCTTTACACGTGTGCGTTGTGTTGTTTCCCAAAAAAATCAAGATTATTATATTATTGTTAGAATGTTTCCCAAACAGTGACATTTTGTATGGGTCATGACTCAAGTAAAAATCCCATTTTCTTTTCCTCCAAATAATAAAATATACATTTCAATAGATTGAAAACCTTGTGAAATATATCATTTAATGTTTTTTTGAATAATAATAATAATAAGAATGGGCTTAATAAGAATTGTATTAATTTTCAAACAAACAAGCAAACACATCTAGATATTCCATAAATAAAATATAATAATAATTAATAAGTAGTGAAAGTAGTGAGTGAGAGCTCGCAATGCATCATGTGCTTGTAGATCTGCTAGTTTTAGTTTAGGTCTCGGGCAAACGTCTAATCGCTGTTTTGGGTTTCGACCTGAAACGTTTGGGAACCACTGGCCGGTTTAAAGTGCGCGTGTGGCCAAGAGAAGCGACTATTTTGGTCGCTTTTCGTTTTGCTTATTTCTCTCGCAGAATCTGGCAACACTGCGCTGTGTTTTCCTCCGTGGTGGAAACAGCCTGCTGGTGACGCGCGGTTAGAACGCGGGTGAATGACGGACTAGCAGTTAGCTACTGCGTGTGATCATCACCACCATCATCCATTCTGTCTTTCATTATTATATTAAACAACACGATCACTGCATTTACTCTGTTGAATTAACAACGGCCGTTCAGCGGACCCAAAAAGAGCAGCACACGGGATAACGGGATTTATTTCCAATCTCAACGGTACATTTGGCCAACATGTCCGAAAGTGCAAACGGCGTGGAACAGCGGGAAGAACGGGCTGAAGTGGCGGAGACCGTGGGAGGAGTGGAGGTGAGAGACAGCATGAGGGGATGGCGGTCCACCAACACATTCATATTTACACATTATGCCGATAAAGTCCATTGAGTTGATGTTCAAGATCCTGTCTGTTGCGTCCCTGTCTTTCCAACGGAACCAGTTGAAAGTTTCTATGTTCTGTTGTTAGCGGGTGAGCTAGCCATTAGCAGCCCGACGCTTCAGATCATTACCAATGTGTGTTTCATAAGAGCCGCTGCTAGCTAGCTTGGCCCCGCTGCTAGCTACAAGCAGCTGCACTGTGGTCATTGTTCTAAACTCCACTCGCTCACTGCGTGCTTTCGTTTAGTTGGATCATGTTATGAAGCGAGGAGTTTCACTTGCAAACCGTGATCCTTCCAGCATACTTCTCTACCCGTGGTAAAGGTCAGAGCACAATGGAAACAAGTCCTTCTGGCTTTTTGTGTTATGAATGATCCATAACACAACTTTTTGTGTACTGTACTACCTGTACTGTTAACAATTTAAATAGTAAAGTATTCAATCAAAAGAGGTATTTTATTCTTATTTAGAAACTATATATACAGTTTTGACTGTACCAGGCTATGATGACATGATCATCACATCATGAAAGAAAGTCAGCAGTCTTAGACTTTCCATCCATGTCTTCTTTGTTTAGGACTGAAATTAAGTGAGGGATGCTGCAGTATTTCAGTCTCCTCCTGCAGGCGCTGTGTATTTACAGGTGCTCTTCAAAACACCATTGGAAGTAATTCATAACATCATTCAGTCACTAAGCTAGATTTCTCCTTGTGCCGTTTGTTGATGTTCAGGAGAAATTAGACTCATCGGATGCTGGAAAGGAGTCGTCCTCAGAAACTGGGCCGGATGCGTCCTCCTCAGAAGCTGGAGCAGACGGGCAAGATGCCACCTCGTCCGGGACGAAGGAAGGCTATGAAGAGAAAATGGTACAACGCCACTACTCTGCTACTATTTACACCCTGTAACCATGGGGTCTATGACGTTTGTCGTTTTTGTGACCCAGTTATAGTTTTTGTAGGTTATTTTAAGGTTAAATTAAATACACACTTTTTCCCCCTGTTCTATAAATAGGCAACAGACCGGACCAACAGATTTGAGTACCTGTTGAAGCAAACAGAGGTGTTTGCACATTTCATTCAACCAGCAGCACAGAAGACACCCACATCTCCACTGAAGATGAAACCAGGGCGTCCTCGCATCAAGAAAGATGAGAAGCAAAACTTGCTTTCTGTTGGAGAGTGAGTATATGACTTCAACTTATACTATATTTAAATTGCCTAGTGGGTCAACCAACGGTGGGTCGAAGGACGTCTCCAACATGGGCATAAAAAGGTAGACGCCTACTCCGGCTCTGGGGTGTCTATCGCGGGCGCCATTTTGAGGGAGGGCAAACTTCAGCGTGCGTCACAGAAGGGGATGTAGGCCCAGGCCCAGCATGGTCTAGGTAGGCCAATCAGAGGCAAGTGGGGGTGGGTCTGTGGGTAACCCAGGTTGTATTGGTCGTTTGTTTATTTGATTGCACCCTAGGCCTAGATTCTTACAAGTCTTGGAAAAGACGTGCTGTGATTGGCAAGTTGTCAGTTTGAGTGACAGTGTGCCTTCCGCACTTCCTCGCTCCAATGAACTGCAGCGACAAATGAGGTATCTAGGTTTATGGTCACAAACGTAACATGTGAACCTGCGAGGCGCACCGTTGCACTGATTTGCATCAGATTTGCCACAAACACTCTTCAGGGGTCTGCCATCAGAATAGTCACACCCACAAAAACTAAATGTAACACGTATGGGCCAGTACAGCAGTGTTTGACACCTCAGACTCTGTGACCATTGTTCTGATTTGAAGGCTGCATAATCTTGTATCAAAAAATACCTTTTTGAATTTTGATTCATTTTTGTAGTGTTTTGTCTAATATTTCTTCGTACAAGTTGAGTTTGCAATGTTTTGAACCATTTTGAACAAGTGATACAAGTGACTTATTTTGTATTAAAAAAGTTAATCATAATTCCAAATCTGACTATAAACATTGAGTAAGTATCTGTTTGTTTTTGAGAGGTGCTAACCGCTCCAATACGTGGCTTTGTGTTTTTCACCATGTGTCTTTCCAAGGGGTTCCTCATTGGATGACTCGATGTAAGTTTTCCAAGGGTTTTCCCATGGGGTCATATCTACACCACTGGGGGTGGGGGGATTGGTCATAACTGCGAGCCACTGGTTAGAACACTGTGTTAACTGGTGTATCCGCTTGTATGTGAGTTTGTATTTTCATTCAATTTGATAAACTTTCTTCTTTCTCGCCCTGTTGTGTGCGGAGCAAAATGTATGCGAGCGTGTGTGTGTGTGTGTGTGTGTGTGTGTGTGTGTGTGTGTGTGTGTGTGTGTGTGTGTGTGTGTGTGTGTGTGTGTGTGGGGCATCTATCCAATGAGACACGTGGTCTGGGACAGGAGGAGGGGGGGGGGGGGTCCATAGGATAGCAACGCTCACTTCACACAGGTGTGATTTGCAATTAAGCATTTGGGGATATTTTTGTATCTGCTGGTGTTATACTTTGTATACAATTATATTGTGATTTTGGGTGTCTATAGTTTTGTGTCCGTTTAGCACAGCTGTCCCATTATAAAACATTTGCTACTGACTCCACCCCTCTCATCTTAATAAATATTGATCATATTTTCTATGTTCAAGGGTTTCCACATTGGATGAGTCGATGTAAGTTTTCCAAGGGTTTTCCCATGGGGTCATAACTGACCCACAACACTAGGGGGGGTTGGTCTTAACTATACTACACTGGCACTGTACTGGGGGAGCTGGGTCATAACTACACATACACACAAAGCCACATCATGTGGGTCTATCATCATCTGCACCGCTCACTTGACACGTGTAGGATTTTCAAGTTGCAATGTAAAGTATTGGGTATATTTGTTATCAGCTGGTGTTATACCTTTTATACAACTATACTGTGATTTTTGGTGTCTCTGGGGTTGTGTCCATTTAGCACAGCTGTCGCATTAGAAAACATTTTCTACTTACCCCTCTAATCTTATTAATAAATATTGATGATTATATCTTCTATGTTCTTCAGTAATCGCCATCGTCGCACTGAGCAAGAGGAAGATGAGGAACTTCTAAGCGAGAGCAACAAAACCACTAACATCTGCACACGCTTTGACGACTCGCCTTCCTGTAAGCAGTTTTTGTAATAACTTGATTTTTTAAGGGAAAGTTGACCAAAGGTCTTGTACAACAGTGACTTGCCTTACATTGGATACATTTACACATTAAAAGAACAGGCAGTCTTCCACTATGGCTGGCCAGTCTGGCCATTTCTTGTGTACTTGAGGTTCCTTGCTCAAGGAAGCTGACAGTAGTAATTCAGATAGATGGTTACCTTTTGGTGAGGAACTGAAACAATAGCCAGTTCACTTCTCTAACTTGTAGGCTGCCACCAACACCCGTACAGAGTATCTGCTTTTGTGTTGACTTGAGAAACGAGGGCATTATGTCAATGGCAACCTTTATGAAGATATTAAGTCATGTTTCTCTGCATTTCCAAAACCAGATGTCAAATCGGGCAAAATGAGAGACTACCAGGTCCGTGGTCTAAACTGGCTCATCTCTCTGTACGAGAACGGAATCAACGGCATCCTCGCTGACGAAATGGTACATGCAAAGAAATGTTCACATTACAAGTGTGAGGGTGTCACTGTCCCTCTGTTACTCTCCCTCCGGCTTACACCCTGCATATGGGGTTTTTCTTCCCTCTTCAGGGTTTGGGGAAGACCCTGCAGACCATCTCCCTGCTGGGCTACATGAAGCACTACAGAAGCATCCCTGGACCCCACATGGTGCTGGTGCCCAAGTCCACCCTCTACAACTGGATGAACGAGTTCAAGCGCTGGGTACCTTCGCTCCGTGCTGTTTGCCTCATCGGAGACCGAGAACAGAGGGTAGGCATGGGTCAAGTCTGTCATTGTTGTGGGTTGTGGCTAATTATTCATGATCACATGTCAGATTCACATTTTCTACCAACAAAGTGTGTGTGCAAATACATGCACATTCCTGCTCGGCACCACTGTAATCCATAATGATCATTCATATTCTTGATGTTGTTGACACAAGTGTGCGTGGTATCCGCTAATGTTTTGTGATGGTCAGCCTGCCCTTTTGGTTCAGTAATAAACAATAAGGGGTAGAGAGCAGATGGATGCCTGGTGATGGGTGTCAAATTCTTGGTGCCAGCTTGTAAGCCTGTGTGCTGACCATCTCAAGGTTCAGGGTTTCTGTATTGTTACGTCTTGTGTACAACATAAGAGTAAAAATATTTTGTTCATCTCAGAAGAGATGTCATTTGGCAAATCATAAGGTAGGTTACAAACAACATGCCACCAGTAGTCTTTATTTGTTCATTCTGGCTTCGATGACTTATCGTGAAATGGATGTTGTAATATCCATAAATGTTTTAAATGAATGTGGTTATTTTCTACTCCAGACGGCTCTGATCAGAGACGTGCTGCTGCCGGGAGAGTGGGACGTGTGCGTCACCTCCTATGAGATGCTCATCATTGAGAAAGCAGTCTTCAAGAAGTTCAACTGGCGGTACTTGGTCATTGACGAGGCCCATAGGATCAAGAATGAGAAATCAAAGGTCAAGTGCCTTCCATGACTTTGAAATTAGATTTATGTCTGAAGCACATCATGACATGATACTTTGTTTCTTTCTCCTTGACAAAACAGTCTAATAACATAATAATTTATGTTTCATATTACTGTAGCTGTCCGAAATTGTGCGTGAGTTCAAGACCACCAATCGTCTCCTGCTGACTGGAACACCCCTGCAGAACAACCTCCACGAGCTGTGGGCTCTGCTCAACTTCCTGCTGCCCGATGTCTTCAACTCCTCAGAGGTATATTTAATGTTCTATATCTAATGTTGTGCTCCCTCAATTTAGACAAGGGGGCGTGACGTTGGTGTAGTGGTTAGTGCATATGCCCTTCGTGTGAAAGCTGAGTGGTTCAAACCCTGCCTGGGCCGACGTCGGCAAGGGGGAGAAGACGACAGCCACCTCATGGCCTCCCCTAAGTAACAAGAAATCTTGTGAAATAAAATGTTGCCAACCAATCATCAAGGACGATGATACACAAAAGAAGAAGAATTTTGACAACTTGGTGATTTTCTGTTTGTTTTCAAAGGACTTTGATTCCTGGTTCGACACAAACAACTGCCTGGGTGATACAAAGCTGGTGGAGCGTCTTCACACTGTATGTACTTTTATGGAACAGATAATATTCTACATGCACACAATAGTTCTATTTTACCATCAAATATGTCTGTGTGTATTCAGCTTTTTGCATTGAAATATATTGTATCCTCTGTGTAGGTCCTGCGTCCCTTCTTGCTCCGTCGTATCAAAGCCGATGTGGAGAAGTCTCTGCTTCCTAAGAAAGAGATTAAGATGTATGTGGGCCTGAGCAAGATGCAGAGAGAGTGGTAAGTGTCCCTAACTAGTGTTGTCAATAACCTTACAGGGTGTTATTTTTGGCAGAGATTGAGTTAAGAGACGGAGAGAGCGAATGTTGTACTTGTAATGTCTTAATAATGCTATCGTAAATCTTTAGGTTAATTACTATACAGATTAAGGTTTTGAACTCTGATGAATTACAATGAATATTGCCATAAAACCCAGGTACACCAGGATTCTGATGAAGGACATCGACATCCTGAACTCTGCGGGCAAGACGGACAAGATGCGTCTACTGAACGTCCTCATGCAGCTGCGGAAGTGCTGCAACCACCCGTACCTGTTTGACGGAGCCGAGCCCGGACCCCCCTACACCACCGACCTCCACCTGGTGGTCAACAGTGGCAAGATGGCTGTGCTCGACAAGCTGCTTCCCAAGATGAAGGAGCAGGGTGAGCAGCAGAGACGTTTGACTGGTGGCAAATATATTTAATTTATGAAGATTACTACTACTACTTGTATGTAGTTAATAAAGGACAGAAGCATGGATTTACAAGATGATCTCAATCATCTCATCAATAATGCCAGAGCGCACAGCTGTGGAGACTCCACCATATGCAGCTCAGCTGATGCAGTGAAATGACTGATAGCAGGAAGGATAGTGTTGTATGCATCCTGGGGATGCAGTGATGCTTAGTTTAATGCGTCCTTTATTTAAAAGTATGCGTCAGGGACGCAGGATGCTGGGCTAGTAGCATCCCTGATTATGTGGCTTGTAACGATGGGGTCCAATTTTTTGTTCAGTGACCATGGAGCAAAATAATAGTTAGGAAGCTGTGTTCACGTTAGCTCTCTCATTGTAAATGAATAGACTCCAACCTGCTTCCGCCTCCTAAAAAGGTATCCACCCACGTCACGCAGAAACTGGAAGAATGGGTCTGTGGGTCTTGACTGGTGGTCTTACTGGCTCGGCCACCCCAGTTTCCTGTATATTTGACTGACAGACAATAACTCTGAGTCCCCCTCTCTTTGCAGGTTCTCGTGTCCTGATCTTCAGTCAGATGACGAGGATACTGGACATCTTGGAGGACTACTGCATGTGGAGGAACTTCTGCTACTGTCGTCTGGACGGTCAGACCCCACACGAGGAGAGACAGGTTGGCTTTTTGTTTGACACGATCATCTCGTGCGTTCTAATGCATCTTTTGATTGTATTTCAATATCCTCTTCATCGTCGTTCTTAGTCCATTCTATTGTACAAGTAGGATAGTAGAATAAACATAGTAATAAAGAAAATAGTAAAGCTTCTAATAATAATTTAAGAAGGCAACAAGTAATTTACCTCATCATGTTGTTTTTCCAGATCTCCATCAATGCATACAATGAGCCCAACAGCTCTAAGTTCATCTTCATGTTGAGTACCAGGGCTGGCGGTCTGGGTATTAACCTGGCCACAGCTGACGTAGTCATCCTCTATGACTCTGACTGGAACCCCCAAGTGGATCTGCAGGCCATGGTCAGTACTCAACAAGAACATTAATTCCTCACTTCTATTTGACACAGCAGTAAAATAATATTAGGATATATATAGCCATGATACCTGGAAGGGCAATTTCATTGTGCAATTGTAATCCCACATGTATTGAGTTTTGTTGGAAACACTGAAGTACTCAGTGAATCATATTGAAGAATGTCCTCATGGCGTACTATGGCTTTTACACTTTGAAAATCTAAGTGCTTCTATTATTACAAATTGCTTATTAAATCTAAATAAAAACAGAAAGAAAGCTGTTTTCAGCATGATGGGATTCCTAGTGTGATTGGTATTGTTTTTTATGTTCCATGTTCCTATACTTTTGTATGACTGGAACTGTCCCCACCTGTCTCTGTTAGGACCGAGCTCACAGGATTGGTCAGCAGAAGCAGGTGAAAGTGTTCCGCTTCATCACAGAGAACACAGTGGAGGAGAGGATTGTGGAGAGAGCCGAGATGAAACTCCGCCTCGACTCCATTGTCATCCAACAAGGTACCAATACCTTCAGTCACCTAGCTTAGCATGTTTTTCTTAGAAATACATTTTGACAGGGTACCAGACTTTAACACTGTGCTTGGGTGGCGCAGTGGCAAAGTACCTGCCCTTCACCACGAAGGTTTCGGCTTTGTCGGGCATCTATGCGAACACAATTAAGCCGTGTTCGAGGGACGGAAGCCGGGCGATGTGTGGGGTCACTGGGGAGGAATCAATTAGCACAACGACTAAATTGGGGGAAAAAATTATTGGCTACTCTAAATTAAAATATATGTAAAGACAAGAAAATAATCCCTTGCTGTAATTTAATACTTGCATCATTAGATGTTATTGCAGTTTGATATGTAAAAGTTCAACTATGGACTTTTTTTTCTTCTTTTTTTCACTCGCCTGTATTTTAGGACGACTAGTGGACCCCAGTGCCAACAAGTTGGGCAAGGACGAGATGCTTTCCATCATTCGTCACGGCGCTACGCACGTGTTCGCCTCGAAGGAGAGCGAGATCACAGATGATGACATCGATGTAATCCTGGAGCGAGGAGAGAAGAAGGTGAGCGAACAAACATAACAAACATACTGTACATCTAATCTAATTTGTCTCTCTCTGGTGTCTCATCTGCCATTGTACTGTCAAATTAAATGAAATTGACACATTGTATTTATAAACAGATTTCTTAGATGTTATTTAATGCAGGGTATTATTTCTTTGTTTTTGCCATCTCGTATGCTAACTAGACTAATGAGCTGAAAGATAAAATGGCCAACATGGGCGAGAGCTCCCTGAGGAACTTCTCCATGGACACAGAGAACACCAGTGTCTACAACTTTGAAGGAGAGGACTACAGGGAGAAGAAAAAGGTTGGTTAAATACTTGACTACTCATGTACCCCCATCCCGAGGTCACGGCAGTCTTGTTCAAGGGATATTCGGGGGGTGTTCCAAATAAACATTGCTTTTTGGAAATGCATAATAATACATCTAATCAGATTCATAGTCCAGTAGAAAATGTGAATCTTCAACTGTTTACAGCAGAGGTTTTCAACAGGGGGTCCGGGACCCCTAGGGGGTCCTCAGAGTTACTACAGGGGGTCCTCCAAATCTTTTTGTGATAGAAACCTTTTCTCCTTTTTTCATATTAAGCACTTGAACCGTAGCGAGCATATTCTGAGAACTTTAGCCAAAAATAACAGATCACAACGCCTCGTGCTGCGAGGCGTTGTGAGATTGTAGATCGGCTATTTTCGGCAAAGAGGTTTGGTGTAAAGGGTAAAAAGAGCAGACTAAGTGAAAGGTCAAGTTTATTAATTATTGACGGTTGAGTGGTTAAATATCTGAAAGCACGAATTGACATGAATCCAAAATACACAGATGATTGTGCTGTCAAACGATGAAACTATGGAATTTATGAAAAGGTTGTGGAGGTCCCTGCTTCATCTCTCTCAACTAAGGGGTCATTGGCCTGAAAACGTTGAAGACCCCTGGTTTATAGTAAGATTACTTTGTAGACGTGTGCAGATATTCAATGTTGCTCTCTGTTCCTTCAGGTCATCACTAACTGGATCGAGCCGCCCAAGAGAGAGAGGAAGGCCAACTACGCTGTGGATGCTTACTTCAGAGAAGCACTGAGAGTCAGCGAGCCGAAAGCACCCAAGGTACTGTATGTCCAGTTGGTCAACTAAGAACCGCAGCAGTGTTTCTGTTTATCGTTTCAAAACAATACTCACAGCTATTGCATTAAGTGCTGCATTCAACTTTAAATGGTTTTATACAGATTTGTTTTGTTTGAGAGTTGGGTTTCAGCGGTGTTAACAGGAGGATTCCATTATAGAGTTATAGTTTAGCAAAATGCCAAACAATGAAAATTAACCAAGATATCTAACATTAGCAAGTTACTGAACCTCCTAAAACTTAGCGAGCAACACCTGAAGAGTGTTTTGAAGACACCTCACATGTGTTCTCTCCAGGCTCCTCGTCCACCCAAGCAGCCCAATGTCCAGGACTTCCAGTTCTTCCCTCCTCGTCTCTTTGAGCTGCTCGAGAAAGAGATTCTCTTTTACAGGAAGACCATTGGCTACAAGGTAATGCAGATCACCTCCTCACTCGATAACAACTTTTTTTCCAGCACATTAACATCGAAAGAAATTCTAACAACGTGCGTTATCTCTCTTTTCAGGTTCCTCGTATCCCAGAAATGCCAAACTCTGCCCAGCACCAGAAGGAGGAACAGGCTAAGATTGACGAGGCAGAGACCCTGTCGGATGAGGAGCTGGAAGAGAAAGAGAACCTTCTCTCACAGGTACCGTTTCTCCCAGTTTCATCTTGAACACGCCTCCTTCACACATTCAATAAACGCATTAGATGTGAAATGCTCCCCGGACGCCAAGTGATGAAGAACCGCAAGGCAGATTCTGAGCTAATCTTCCAAATCACTGGACCGATCAGCATCAAACTTTGTATGCACAGGCCACACAAGTACCTGCACTAATATTTCACATACCGGTAATATGTTTTATACTTGAAATATTTAGTTTTCATTTGTTTAAGGCAATCCTATAGTCTGGCTGATAACATGGCCAAAGCCATGTCACAGACCATGCGTCCCAAACCTTTTTGGGCCCAAGGAAAGGACCCCTCCAATATTAAAAAAAATGTGCTACAAAACATTACTACAAAGGGTATTTAAATTATAAACGAACTGCTCCAATGCTTTCTTTCTTACCTCTGCAACTTGAACTTATATGATGCATATCCTTTTGTTGTTTCATTACTGTACACATTTACATCAGTTGCTTCTCTCCTCTGCAGGGTTTCACCATTTGGAACAAACGTGACTTCAATCAGTTCATCAAAGCCAACGAGAAATGGGGGAGAGACGACATCGAGAACATCGCCAGAGAGGTGGAGGGCAAGACGCCCGAAGAAGTCATGGAATATTCTGGTAATGCAGCATTATCACATACTGTGGAATAGTTAATGATTCATACTTAATTGCACAGCAGTCAGGCGTGAAAATAGCCGATATAGAAACGTTAGGAGCTTGATGCATTGAATAGTACATCAATATTTGTGTGCATCTGTTTTCTAATAGCTGTGTTTTGGGAGCGCTGCAACGAGCTCCAGGACATTGAGAAGATCATGGCTCAGATCGAGAGAGGAGAGGCCAGGATCCAGAGGAGGATAAGCATTAAGAAGGCACTGGACTCCAAGGTAGCAAGCAAGCAAGGCTCATGTTCAGCTCTTTCACTTGTAAAGTCTCTTAATTGACTTTTAATTGGAGAAATTAGAACAGTAACTCTGCTTCCCCTGTGATTTTGATTTCATCAAAGCAGACATGCTGTGGTGTCTTTTCTGATTATTTTGTCTTTAAATTCCCTTCACATCCAAACTAACCAGTGTGTGTATAATTGTGTTTGTTCAGATCGGGCGCTACAAGGCCCCGTTCCACCAGCTGCGTATCTCCTACGGCACCAACAAGGGCAAGAACTACACAGAGGAGGAGGACCGCTTCCTTATCTGCATGCTACACAAGCTAGGCTTCGACAAGGAGAGCGTGTACGACGAGCTGCGCCAGTGCATACGCAACTCGCCACAGTTCCGCTTCGACTGGTTCCTCAAGTCCAGGACGGCCATGGTGAGTAGAGTCTGACATAATCTCTCCTGCTGTAGGTGAGGCACTATGACCTGCTGTGACTGTGACTGAATGTGTGGGCGTATCAATGTCAACATCTGTTATTTTTGTATTATGTGATTGTATCCATTTATATCTGTATCTACTGACGTTGATAGTTGGGTTGGATGTCACTGTGAAAAAGAGTCCTGTTGCCAATATCTTTGAAAGCTAGAATATGATTAATTTATTGTCATTTAGAGTCCAGTCGGGTCTGTTATCAAGGACCTATGATATATTCCTTAGAATGGGAGAGTTATCACACTTTAAAACCGATTATGTTTCCGCATGTATATGTTTACATTTTGTAAAGACCATCCATGCTTGTGTGTGCAGGAGCTACAAAGGAGATGTAACACCCTGATCACATTGATCGAAAGAGAGAACATGGAACTAGAGGAGAGAGAGAAGGCAGAAAAGAAGAAGCGAGGCCCAAAGACTAGCTCGGTAAGACAACCGCCATCCTCATCTTGCAGCAGTGATCAAAGTTAAAATGAGTTTTCAAATGATTGTGATTGTCATGATTCACAGTTCCTATGGCTCATTAAAAGTACTAAGATCAGTGAAATTAACGTCACAAATTGTCTTGAATGTAGTTATTACATTTACAGATGATGCATGATATTTAAGGCTGATGGGAAATGTGTTTTATGTAGCTTCATACCCTTTTCTCTTCTCTCTCTTCAGTGCAGTGATAATATTTCAATATTGACAATATTCCGCAGCACTATCTGCTTGTAAAGTATTTTCCTCCCATGTCCTTATTTACCACCGCTTACATTCATGTTTCCCCAGGCACAAAAACGCAAGTCTGAGGGGACCCCAGACGGACGTGGTCGCAGGAAAAAGCTCAAGTTGTGAAAGGCCCCCCCCCCCAGTGGAGGGAGGTAACAGCAGCAGCCAGCCCTAGTTCTAGGTTTAATTGTAGCGTCTGTGTTTGTTCTTTAAGGGTTGTGATGATGGCAATGTTGTACTGTACACACAAAAAAGAAAACCTCCCAGTGGACTGAATTACTACTTCGCTACTTTAATAACCACATTAACCCTGGCGTCCTTGAGAAAATAGCCGATCTACAAGCTGACGCGATGCCTCGTGCGCTTGTAGATTGTCTATTTGTGCTGTGCAACACCTTCGTGTGACAAAGTATAAATCAGGCTTAATTGGTTACATTAGCGTTTGGTTCTAGAAGGTTATTTTCTAGGAAGTGCTCAGGTCTGCCATGTTCGTTGCTCACCCTAAGAATGCACGCACTGCAGCTGTGCCGGTTTTGGTTGATTATTTCTTTTATTTTCTACATTTTGTTATTCTTTCTAGTACTTGAGTTAAGATAAATGTATTTATGCTTGTTGGTTGTACCACATTCCATTGCTTGTAAACAATGATGTACCCCCTTTTTTAAATAACTTTTGTTTTTGTCCTATTACCTTCCTATGTGAAGTAGAAAATGTCTTTTTGAACGTCACAAATAAACCTTTTGTAAAAAAAAAAAAAAAATGGTCTGTTTAAAATATGTTTTTTTTTTAAACATTGGTACTCAAGTTTGTAGTGCAATATTCCTATTATAAGTCATGTGACCTGGACAAAAAATCCAACAATTTCAAAAAAACATTTTTAATAAAATAAATGAAACATGTTGACAAACAAAATAGTTGTGCCTTTTTATGGCCAGACATTATTTTAGGGTTTGTCTTGCATCATGAGATCTGGAAGTGATTGAAAAATAAATATTCTTTCCAAAATAATTCTAGAGAATAAGACATGTAAAAGTATTCACAAACAAGTGAGCAAACAATGTCGTTAAGCAGATTGATTGATTTGAGTTCTATCGACGATAGAGTGAAACTATTGTCATTGCGTAGCCTTGTATGTCCAAAACTGTTACTTCTCAGAATGTAAGTTATTTAGTGACAGGCTATTGTTAATACTTTTAATTGGATAAAGATATTAACCCACAGAAAACTTAACGTTCAACCTGGCGTCCCTGTAGCGAAAATAGATCTACTAGATTAGAGCTTATTGTGACCGTCAGGTCGCATTTACTATCAAAACCTCGACCAGCTGTCTGTCAGTCTGTCACACGTCACACTTTTCCCCTGCTCATATCTCCGCAACCGTTGCCCCGATCCATGCCAAGTTTTGCACACACACTACTTGCCTGCCAAACCACAACCACAACCCATCAATTCTCACATGACCCTCTTCTAGCGCCACCATGAGGCCGGTTCTTGCAAAACACATTTTTGGACACTACTCCTACAGATTTTTCCCTAAAATCACGCAAATCGCTACACAGTATGTCTACACTCATGTCATCAACATGGATCTGTCCCATATAGCGCCACCATCAGGCCGATTTTTTTCAAACATTTTTGGAAACGGCACCTACAGATTTTGCCCTAAAATCACGCGAATCGGTAGTATGTCTACACTCATCTCATCAACATGGATCTCTCCCATATAGCGCCACCATCAGGCCGATTTTTCCAAACACATTTTTGGACACTGCTCCTACACATTTTTCCCTAAAATCACGCTGCGACCTGACAGTCGCTTATCTTCCGATTAGGGAGTCTTACTGGTAGATCTATTTTCACTACTTGTGCAGCACTCATATGAAGTATAAAATATGGCTTAATTGATTAAAGCATGACCAATAGTATTAACCTATGAAAAATATGAAATGTATTGGTTTCCTCAGGACTTGTCATACACAGTATAGTTGTATTTATTGTTCTACACATTCTTATTTTATTTTTTCTTCTTTTCAAGTTTCACCAGTGTATAATACAATTTTCTGTTTTGTCCTGTATTGATATTTACACAGATTGTTTTGCATGTGATTTTTAAAACACATTCTCAAAAGACCTGAAAAATGTATAAAAACAATTTCTGAAGGATAGTTCAGTAGCACTCTCAAAAACGAATAAAAATGACACAATTACAATCCCTTTGAATAGCACCGTAATGGCATTCTGCAGTGGGCACCCGTGGCTTTTGTAAAGCACAAGAGTGTCATTACATTGTCAACATTACAGATAAACTCACATTTATCATCACCATTCGCTAAGGTCAGCATTGGCTAACATTCTCAAACATTCAATCCATTTTACTCTGCTCTCCACAAAATAACAAGATAATGGTTGACACAATGAATTACAATAATAAAAATCATTTTTCTTTTTTTGGAGCACAATAAAAATCTCATAGTCAGGTTGACTTTTTGCCGGTGTGAAATCTGTGAGTACATTGCATTTTTAAGTAACTAGGAAAGGCTCAAAATATGTAAATATTACAATCCTCAGATGGTGGGGGGGCTGCAGCCCCTACTTTTCAGTGCCAATGTATTACCGACGGCAAAAAGAGGGCGCAGCAACCTGTAAATACATACATTAGGACGTTAATGACATGAAGAGTTACCCACAGTGCTTCATTGGGGATCAGTAACTCTGGCGTGTGTATGATGATACCTGTACATAACGGGGAAGAAGCACTGACATACAGCACCGCCCAGAGTTCACAGATCTGGCTTGATCTTTTTCTTCAGTGCTTTAAGGAGTTGGGCTTTGAGGAAGAGGCACTGTGGTGGAGGAGACTGGCAGGGGCGTCACAAGGGGTAGGAAAGTGGGACTGAGTTACTGGGGCCCAAGGTGGAGGGGCCCTAGTAACTTTATCTATTGAAAAATAGCAGATATACAAGCTCACAGCGCGGCACCGAGTGCCGCGCTGCGAGCTTGTAGATCTGCTATTTTTGAAAAGTCGTGAAAATGCGTGCAAATCTTTGAATATGTATTTTTTAAGCGGACATTTGTAACTAAAATTTTGCTTCCGGGGGGGTCCCTGGAACTAAATATTTTGAGATGGGGTCCGTGGCCAAATTCATATCATTTTGGGGGTCCTTCACATGAAAAAGTTTGAGCATCACTGACATGGAAACATGGGTTTCTTGTACACTTTTTCACATTTTTTCAAAAATAGCAGATCTACAAGCTTGCAGCGCGGCACTCGGTGCCGCGCTGTGAGCTTGTATATCTGCTATTTTTCAATAGTTAACATTCATGGGGGGCCCGCAGTGAGTCCTTGTACCCAGGGCCCAGAATTTGGTGTGACGCCCCTGGAGACTGGCATAGTCTTATCAGGTGTCACGTGTGTGTGTGTGTGTGTGTCAGGGATTGTTGGTGTGTCGCTAGACCTCAGAGCTGTCTGACCTATTCCACACACCCGGAGGCCCTCCGCTGTAGCTGTTGTAGGCGGAGGAAGAGGAGGTGGCGTAGGAACTAGAGGGCACCGGACTGTGCTTCTTCTCCTTCCTCTTGCGCCGTAGCAGCAGTAAAACCACGGTGGCAATCAGGCAGACGAGGAGGACCAGGCCGGCGGCACCGCCCACCAGCATGGGCAAGGTGGACGAGTCCGTGGGCTCCCTGCCCGAGCTCTCCAGCAGGGGTCGCTCCACGTAGGGCTCGTGGACGCGGTCGTGGCTGGGGGACCAGGGCTGCCGCTGGTTGACCACCATGCGGTCCGAGCGGTCCAGGGAGATGTGCTGGATGTTGGTGCCGCGGTTGTTGTCCTCGCCGATGTCCCGGGTCAGGTCAGGAGCGGAGAAGGCAGGGGCGGCACGGCGACGGCGCACGGCCAGGTCAGAGGTGAGGGACTGGGGCTGGTCCGCCACAGACGACAGGCTGTGGTGCAGGTACTCCAGGCTGCGCTTGCCCAGGTGGCGGTTGGCGTTCTCTCGGGAGCGGACGGTGTAGATGGTGTGGATGAACCACTCGCGACCGGCAGCAACCTGAAGCACAGACACACAGGATTGTTTCAGCTGATTAGGAAACGAAAAGGTCTGTTTCGGTTATAGTTTTTTTGTCTAATTTCATTTTATTTGTTTTTTGTTATTTTTGACAGGTACCCTGTATAGCATACATGGGCAACTGGCGGCCCGGGGGCCACATGCGGCCCCCACCTTCACTTAATGCGGCCCGCAGGTTAATGCTGGAATACCGATATATTATTGATTACAGCTGTTACAATTCCAAACATGACCTGCTTTAATTCCTTCAGTCTATATTAGTAGCTTAATGACTAGTATTAAAATGTGTTTTTTTTTTATGTCCAATGTATTTATTTGTATGTAAGTTCATAAAGTTATGAGTATATAATTAAATGTGTTTGAAATTAATTCAAACTGTTACAATTCAGGATTCCAATTAGAAAATAACAAAAAAATAATTCAGGATTCCAATTCAAAAGAAGCAAAAATAGCCGATCTACAAGCTCAAAACGCATTGCAGCCGGGAATCGAACCAGGGACTTGCTTTCAGGCATTCAAAACCTAACCATTTGGATATCAGGTGTCGCCCCTATGTCTACTTTACAACCGTGTGTGTGCGCGTGTGCGTGTGTGTGTGCGTGCGTGTGTGTGTGTGCATTCATCCAGACCTGGAAGAGAGCAGTGGAGGAGAGAGTGAAGCCATCTGATCCAGGCTGTTTGACCAGAGGCAGACCTCCAGCGGTGTCCAGGGCCAGGGTAGCCTCAAAGGCTACATCTCCAAACATTGCGGCCTGCGTCTCTGGTTGGGCCTTGTCCTGTAGAACAGGGACGTGCAGAGAACGTTAGAGAGGCATGGGATGACGTTTCTAAAAGGGCCTTTTGGTGAAAATATTGAAAATAGCAGACCTCCAAGCTAACAACGCGTCGCAGTGCGACGCGTTGTGAGCTTGGAGGTCTGCTATTTTCGGTACTTGATACCACACTGAACTACGCTTAATCAAGTCAATACTGGAGATGTTGCGTATGGCATGGGTTTCTACAGAGAGAGGGCAATTCTTTCAACATAAGATGCTGCATTCAAGTTCAGGGGAGTTTGGACAAGGCAATTCCCTTGAATGCTTCCTTCAGGTATGGCAGGGAAAGAGGGCATTTGGCATTTCTTTCACCATAGTGAAAACTGCATTCATGGTCTGGAGAGGGCAGTTTTTTTACAGACTGGTAAAAGGGCAAGGGCTCAAGCCCCCTTTGATATCTATGTGTGTGTGTGACTGTGTGTGTCTATCTGTAGAATGTTTGGAGAGGAGAGGAGAGGTACATTTTGAGATGTAAATGCTGCCTCTGCAAAACACCCAGGTCCTTGCTGTGAGTGTACTTGTTCTTACCAGGATCTTGAAGCGGTAGAGCAGTGAGGGAGCGTCGGCCAAGCAGCCATACTCCTTGTTGGTGGGGTTGTACTTGGGGACGTATCCGTCGGCCCCGGTGCAGAGGAACACCTTCTCAATGCTACAGGAGAAGGAGTCTCCCAGGTTCTGGACTGGGTCCACCATCACACGACCATAGATGGAGGAGCCTGGTACCAATGAAGAAGAGAGACATGATGAGTCAACCTGGGTCAATCGGGCTGTATGTCATGTCAGAAAATATCTAAATCCCAATAAAGACAAGACAAGAAAATGAAACAAATAATGATTCAGAAAGTTTTCTAAACAATAGTCTGGTTTAGGAAGTAAAGTACTCACCCTCATGCACAAATCAATGGTTTATTATTGTGATAAACCTTATTTCTTTAGAAACTGAAACTAATGCACTGAAATCCACCAGCTGTTGTAGTTACTTTATAGGTATTTCAGCTTTATTCTTTCATAGTGCAGGAGTAGAGCTATCACTGTAACCAGGGTCTGCCGCTGTAATGACCATTAACCTCCACTAGGGGTCAGTGTTGCAGTACCTTCTTGGAAAGCAGTGTCTGTTCCTTCTCCGAAGCCCATGGAGCCATCAGACAACCACAGCTCCTTCTTAGACAGCAGGAACATCTGGGTGTTCAGACTGAACTCAGCTGCCACCGGGTCGCTCACCTGCAGTACAGAACAAAGTGTTTACTTTAAACTCTAGAACTCCACTGACCCATTAGCTGAGAAAGAGGGACAAAGCAGGGTCCCCCACTTCATATTGTATAACATTGTGTTGCATATCATCATTGTCGGGTGGAAACCTTCCTTTTTTTGTTATTATTTTAAAAATGATTTAAAATAGTGAAAATAGCCGATCTACAAGCACACAACGCCTCGCGATGTGCTTGTAGATCGGCTATTTTCACTATTTTGTGCGACACTTTTGTATGATGAAGTAGGGCCTTTATTCACGAAAAAACATACACATTTGAAACCTGGAGATATGAGGTTTCTGCCCGATAATGATGATATTCAACTTTTTCATAGATTTCATAGATGACTTCATGGACTTGTTTGACAGCAATACTGTCATCAGTGTTGTGTGAGTTAACGCTTTTGTTTGTTTGTTTACACATTATATTGGATTCATGTTATTTAGCCTATTTTCAGACATACCACTTAAACCCGAGACTCAGTATGTTTCATACAGTAGGTTCCAATGTTCAATGCCAAAAACACGCAATCGCAATTATTTGTATGGCAATGAATGGTCAGGTCAGGTAACATTTGCTGATGGTGAAACAGGCCTGCTGACCTGTTGGAAGCGGATGGACATGTCGAAGGTGAGAGGCTCCCTGGGGTGGCAGACGGGAGGGATGCTGAACTCGCCGTTGGGAGACGCGCTGCACGGGATCAACTTCACCGTGTAGGTCCCTGAGTAGTCCCGCACCTGCAGGTCACACACACACATACACATGCTAAGCATTAGGGCTGCGACGTGTCCATTATTTTCTATAGTGATTACTCTATCCATTACTCTTCCGATTAATGAAATATTCCTGAAGTGTTTTTGATAACATGAAAAAAATATATATACAGTATATATTAAAGAATTGACACAAAAACAATAACATTTATTTTTGTAATTGACTAATTCAATTAGTCTGATTAACCACATAAGCCAAGGTTGTCTTCTGCAAATACAGAAAATAGCTGATCTACAAGCTCTCACCGCATTGCATCACAACGCTTTGTGAGCTTGAAGATGTGCTACTTTCTGAATTTTGTGGAGGGGAACAAAGTCTAAAAAAGACATTTTATTATTGTTTATATTTGCTTAACCGTTGCACTCCTACAAAGTATATATGGGGAAGAGGCTGAATTAGGGGGTTGAAAGGAGTGCCAACAATACAGCTCACTGTCTGGGAGACAAATGATGGAGGAGTCCAAACCACACATTCATGTACATAAACACACACACACACACACACACACACACACACACACACACACACACACACACACACACACACACACACACACACACACACACACACACACACACACACACACACACACACACACACACAGGTATTATTGAGAGTAACTCACAGCAAAGTCAGAGACGAAGCTCCACTGCTGCATGGGCTGGTTGTAGGTGGGCTCTGTCCGCACCAAGGACAGACTGAAGGTCAAGCCAGGGTGGTCTGCACACATCACCATGGATGACAGGCCGGACCCTGGGAGCACACACACACACACACACACACACACACACACACACACACACACACACACACACGTTAATATACATTTAACATAAGACAGAAACAGTGCATACTGTGCATAAAGTAAAGTCACATTTGCTTCGTACAGTAGGACTTATCACTACTTAACATGAAGACTTGGGGGGGGGGGGGGGGGTGCAAACTTGAAACATTGACATTCTAGATTGTCTGGGCTATTTGTCTCCGCGCCGTAAACGGTCTGGGGGTCATTTTGACATTTGCTGTTGTGACCCCTGCGGTGCTTTGACACAGGAAAGACCCCCAGTGTGGAAGACCAGAAATAGATTCAGAGAGGATGTGGGCCACAGTGGAATCCAATAGGAGCTGGCTATATAGAATGACCCTGCCTTATGGGATAGGTTAAGAGTGAGTCTGTGTGCGTGCGTGGCTGCGTGCATGCGTGTGTGTGTGTGTGTGTGTGTGTGTGTGTGTGTGTGTGTGTGTGTGTGTGCGTGCGTGCGTGCGTGCGTGCGTGCGTGCGTGCGTGCGTGCGTGCGTGCGTGCGTGCGTGCGTGCGTGCGTGCGTTCGTGCGTGCGTGCGTGCGTGCGTGTGTGTGTTAGGGCATTCACGAAAAAGTCGACAAGTCGACTCAGTCGACTTCATTACACAAGTCGACTCCCACCAGAGAAAGTCGAAAGTTGAAGTTGAAAAAAAAAAAAAACGTTCTATTTTTCTGAGCATGTAGATCGGCTATTTTCACAATTTCTGTGAAATGTGAAGATACCCTCTATACATTATGTAGGTTTGTTTACAGTTGAAAACAATGTTTCACATTAAGTCATCATCTGGGGAACCCCAAAATAATTGGGGGGTTTGTGTGTGATGTGATGACGTCATCAAACAATAAAGTCGACTTCAACTCAACTTTTTACTGAGTCGAGTCGACTTGCAAAAATCACAAGTCGTTAATGCCCTAGTGTCTGTGTGTGTGTGTGTGTGTGTGTGTGTGTGTGTGTGTGTGCGTGCGTGCATGTGTGCGTGCATGTGTGACCATGGATGTATACCTGGATGAGACATGACAAACTGTCCCCTGAAGCGAGCCTCCGTCTTGAAGTTGACCACCAGACGCCCCTCCTCGTTGATCCTCATGCTGGTTGGATACATGGCTCCTACAAACAACAAATAGTGCTTAGATTGCTTCTGAACATATCTTTTCACATACAGTACGTACTTGCTTAAATATGTATATTTTTAGCAGAATGTTTGGGTAAATTAAATTATTTTTGTAAACATAAAATGTTCAATGTTTTTATGTTTGTTCGCTTTGCATTGGGGTAGACGAGACGGTACAACAAGTGTTGATTTATCCGTTTGTAACTCTGATAGTGTACAAATGTAACCATAAAGGAGCCTTATGTCCATTTATGTCCATTTGGTTACATTTGCACACTATCAGAGTTCGAGGAACACGTCTAGGGTTTTACAGAGTATGTAAGCGCTCCGGTCACCTTGCAGCTCAGCCTCAGGTGGACTGCCGATGCCATCCTGCCACAGAATGGCCGTGTCGTACACAAAGGTGAGCTTCAGTTCAGACTGCAGGTCAAAGTGCTGCCAGCCCCCCACGGCCACAGGAGAGTGGAAGACGTAGGACACGTAGAGAGGGACGCGCAGCGTGACGTACGACTGCACCAGGTTCAACACCTGAAGAGGGGAAAACATGATTGGATTGAACATTTCAAGGCATTAGCAAAGCTTGGCGCTTGGACGTAACATGTATCAGTGTGCTGGAGACAGAAACACACATACATTCACCTCAATTCCACGATTAGTCAAAACAATAACTATGACATGACCTATGAAATATATAAAATAACAATAATAATAAATAGTGGTAAAATAAATCAAAACAATGCTATTTCTAAATCATGAATTAATACATGTACTTTAGCCTATGAGAACCGTATTAACCCTGGGAGCCCTATTTTTAGTATACAAGTATACCTCTGTGTATTAATCACAGAGGTGTAAAGCCACAGCATGAAGTTATAGGAAAGAATAGTAGAAGCTAGAACGAGCAGCAGTATGAGTTTATGCCCAAGAAGAGCACTAGAAGAGATGTGTTTGGCCTGAGAGTGTTGATGGAGAAGTACTGTAAATAACTGTTTCTGACCTTCTCTATAGAGAAGGTCAGAACTGTGTCTTTCTTTGCGGACCTACAGAAAGCACACGATAGGGTGCAGAGAGAGGAAGTGTGGTAATGCACGAGGAAGTCAGCAGTGACAGAGAAGTATGTCAGAATGGTGCAAGGACATGTGATGAGGAGTGCGGTATAGGAGTGACGGATGGACGTAAGCCACACGGTGTGGCCACCTGCATCTTCTAACCCATTTAGAAACTCTGTGGAACACTAGATTTTAACCACTTTAACCATTATGTTATGCTTTAACGATTAAAAAATAGCATACTATAGCATGGTATACAGTATCTGCTATTTATTTTTTTGGCAAGTCTTTGAATATATTGACCCGATTCTATAAATGTCTTCTTTTTTGAAAAACTGTTTCTATCATCATTAGTTCTCAAACCTTTTCATGTCATTTGGCCAACCCTATCTCAAAATTTGTATTTGTAGACATGGACCCCCCAGAAGCAAACGTTACACATTTTCATGATTTTTCAATTTTTTTTCAAAAATGGTTAAAGTGGTTCCAGATCTTAATAGGTTACTAAATGTGTACCTGTCCGTCCGTGCCAATGGAGCCTCCACAGTCGTTGAGCAGCTCAGACATGTCGTAGAAGCTGGTGAACTCCCAGAGACAGGCCTCCAGGTTGAGGTTCCTATAGAAGCGGAGCGAGTTGGCAGAGCGCATGGCCACGCTGTACTGGTAGGGGGAGGTCTCGCCGATGATCTCCGGGTTCTTGGTGGCGTCGGTGATGAAACCGTGGCCCGTCTGAATCTCGTTGAAGTCCAGCAGGTTGGAGCAGCGGTGGTTTCCCACCCGGGTGCCATCGGGGCTCAGGGTGAGCTCGAAGTTGGACATGGGTCGTGTGGAGACCACAGGTAGCATTCCTGTAGGGCATAGAGACGAGAGTCTGTTCCTCAACAACTTCAGGTTTGGGACTCATCGTCCAACATTTTGGAATGACATACAAACTCACCGGGAACATATTATACAAAAATATCTATAGCAAACATTAAACAAATCATGTGAAAGGGATATATGAAAAGGAAATTGGAGGCATAGGCTAAATTAAGAAAAGACCCATGTATGTAACAATGCAATTGTTTTCTAAAATGGTTGAAGTGTTCATGTTGATGCAGGCTGTTCATGTGGAACAGCGTTGGCCACTCACCGTCCATGTGAGGCATGCTGACAGTCAGTTTGATGAGGTTGGGGAAGTCTGGATCGTCTGGTCCGGTGTAGCGTATTTTAGCAGAGAACGGCTCAGCTCCAACTGTACCTGGAATACGGGGCTGACACATACCTAAGAGAAAAGATATTTCATTTAATTATAGGTAGTACAGTATACCATATACCATACAAAAACATTTAATTTAGTTAATATTCCACTGACTAAATTGCTAGTAGACTACTGGTTAGCTGACCCTTGATTGTTTCCATTAGAATTGCAACAAAATGTTTACAAGGTTCCAGTGGGCAACTGTAGTTTTTACCTTACACCTATCCCCACTTTCTCCCTGCGCTGAACATAATGGTGTATTTTATTTTATTTATTTTTTGGTAAATGCAACAAATGTTATTTTGTTATTGTTGCTATGTCTGTAAATTGAATGCCAAGGACTTCCGACGTAAACAAGACCGTAAAAGGATGTTCCTGTTCTAACTGTACCTGTGCCGTGCTGCATCTCAAATGTGACTACTGTACATGTGATGTTGTTCATTTGTGACTAATAAAATATTCAATCAATCAAGTGCCAATTTAAAAACAGCTACTTGACAAGAACTGTGGGATACCCAAATCTAAGAACCTCAACTATCCCATTAAGAGTTCATTTATTAAGAGCACTCATTGTTTTTATTTAAATATGTATTGCCAATCTCCCCCCTTTTCTCCCAGTTTAGTCATTATGCCATTTTCCCCCATACACTTGAGTGTTGTCTTGTTGGTCCTGGGGATTTACATTGAAACCACACGCCTACTGCGATCCCCACATGTAATCTCCTCCACGATCCCATCCTCCTCTTTTCTACAGCACTCACCCTCCTCCTTGCTGACAACAGCGATGGGGCTGGAGAGCTCCAGGCCTGCGTCTCCGTTGATGTTGAAGGCCCTGGCAGCACACTGGACCCTGGAGCCGGCCTGGAAGTAGATGGAGTCCAGGGTGATGGACTTGGTGTTGGTGAAGAAGGTGTTGGTGTCCACCTCCCTCATGGGGCTGGTGACTCCGTCCGAGCCGGTGGGGGCGCTGACCAGCCAGCGGTACTGGGTCAGGGTGTCGTTGATGTTCTCCGCCGAGCAGATGGAGCCGGTCTTGTCGAAGTCGTGGTACTTGGGGTTACAGGCCTGTGTGTCGAAGAGTGTAAGGGTTAGAACTAGAAGGGCGACATGGAACAGGCGAGGTCGCGCCAATTCTTTGCCATCTGGCCAGTGATGTATATCGGACCAGTTACCAATATATGGAAACCCCTGGTACCCATATATGGAGATTCATGTACTGTATATGGAGATATGCTGTGAGCGCCCAAACATGCTTAAGGTGGTTGCACACTGCTGTGTTTTTCGTTGCGAAATGCGTTTTTCAGGGCAAGGAGAGAGAGAGAGATAGAGAGAGCAAGGGACCGAGTGGTGCGCGAAACGGGCGGCAGTGTGCAAACGTGACTGACATAACGTGAGGTTGATTTTTTATTTGCGTGCTCCGAAATTCACTCCGATATTCGGCCCGAAAAACGCAGCAGTGTGCAACCACCTTTACTCAGTTATTCGTTATGTGAAAGTCCTATGATGTCTATGACATCTGACATCATACCCTTTTATGCCCATACATGGAGATCCCTGTCTGTAGAACCAGCCACACAGATATGGGCTGTCTTGGCCATCTGTCTTGGCCATTATGGATTCTGTTACTGAGGTTGTGGCCAATGTGGCCTCATATATGGGCATTCCCATATGAAGTCCTGTTAGATATGGGCTTAAAGGAATAGCTCACCCTCAAAATGCCAGGGAGAGTAGAGTTCAATAATATTTTTTGTTTTTTGTTACATTCCTAAGACATTACCCCCGGATCATTTTGGGGGTGAACTACTCCTTGAGGACATCAGGGAACTCCATATATGGGCATAAAAGGGATTCTGTTAGTGTGCCATTACAGTGAAGCCAGAGTGTGATGTCAGAGTGGCAAACCCATTCTGTTAAGAGTGGTTCCCCTGACATCACAGCAAACCCATAGACCTGTGATGTCACAGTGATGAGTCAGGGGAACCACAGTGTCAGGCGTGACCTACAGAGATACAAGGATACGTGGACAAGATGTGCCGGTTTTCATAGTTAACTGCGACATACGGTCGCAACAAACATGAAACATTGCTTGTTGTCAAATCCTCTGTGTTGAGGTATCCATTTGTAAAGTATTTTACAGAGTGTCTTGTTACACTGTGTGAGTGCTTAATGACCTTCACGTGTACTTGATCAGTTTGTCCTCGCTACAGACGCTCATCAGATGGGCACGGCCCTACTTACCGTCACACACACAACGGGGTAGCCGGTGGCGGGGTGGGGGTTTTCTTTGGCACGTGCCGTGTCGTCGTACATAAGCAGCGAGACCACCTGGGGCACGGCGGGGAAGGTGACGTCAGCCACGCTGTCCATCTCCTCTATGTACACCATGGCCTTGTTCATCTGCAGGGAGTTAGCATTCACCAAGGCTTACTAAGAGACTGCACTGTACATCCATCCACTCATTCATTCTCCCATCAGTCCATCCATCTATTCATTCATTCTTTGAAACTTGTTCTGTACTTTTTATGGCGTGGCTCTGCAGGCCGTCTATAAGAGGGTCAGTCTGTGTGCGTGTGTGTGTGTGTGTAATCTGTTGTTTTTGTGACAAGCTGTGACTAGTGTTTGGCTTGCCTAGAGGAGGTTGCACGTGTGAGTTTGTATCATGGCAGCACATACAGACCAGCAAACCGACCGGCAGTGTCTTACTGTAAATACACTAGCTGCTTGGGTCGTAGCTATTAGCTAATAATGACTGTTTAACAGTACAAACATTTTCCTATCAGGTGAAAGGTGGCAGCCCCTTGCAGAGTGCAGTGACAGCGTAGAATGCACATAGCTGTGTTTATAGGTCAAGTCTACTGTTTGGCTCCGGCGCACATTCCTCCCAGCATCCCTCTCTCCACGAGGGACAAGCTTTTTATAAGGGTCTGTGTGACTGTGCCGTGCTGACAGCAGCGGCAGCTGCTGCCCCTCTATTTTAAACACACTGACACAGGACGCATGCTCACGTGCCAAGGTACGCGGCAGTACTGTAAAAGAGTGTGAGTGCCCCTACTGCCCCATGGCACAGCTGAGGGCTTCTTGTGATGTTTTGCATCGTGTGTGTGTGTGTGTGTGTGTGTGTGTGTGTGTGTGTGTGTGTGTGTGTGTGTGTGTGTGTGTGTGTGTGTGTGTGTGTGCGTGCGTGCGTGCGCGTGCCTCACCTGTATCTCAGCCACCATGTTCTCATCAGGTTTCATGTGGACGATAAAAGCCTCCCTCATCTCCCTTTGACCGTCATACAGGATCTCAATTTCCACAAAATGTTCTTTTTCGCCCGCCTTGAACTCCACATCTTTACACACACACACACACACACACACACACACACACACACACACACACACAAACGCAGGCACAAACACACGTACACACGCACACGCGCGCGCACACACACACACACACACACACACAATAGAGTCAACCTCCATCATAAACACATTATTCATATTGACTGTGCCTGTTAAAGAACACATTTTGCAGGTCCATTCACTTGTCATCGCAGCTCATCATGTTTGGATGTCATTGTTAAAGTACAGTACCATTTGCAGCCTCGTGCAGCCATTGTTCAGAGTTGTCTTTCAACTACAATGTCGTTTTTTCCTAGCATGTGTATCTGTGATTGTGTTGCTTGCACAACACTTTGAGCGACATTGTAGGAAAGTGGCAATACAAATAAAGATTAACCTATATATCTCTGCTGTTGGGCCGAAACATCCTAACTCCAAAATGTTCTTTTTCGGGAAAATGAGCTCAAGTAGAGTTAGGAGGTTTTGACCGAAGGGCTTTTTACAACTTTTCATTGGTTCAATATTATTTTAAACAACACACAGACGTAAAGGGTGTTCAATAGCATATATTTATGAAAAAAAGAGAGGGCCAATCGGGTGGAGTTAACTGGTTTGGCAGAAAGTGTGGAGTTAGGAGGTTTTGTCCCAAGCACTTTTTACTACTTTCCATTGGTTCAATATTATTTTAACCAACACTCAGATGTAAAGGGTGTTCAATAGGTTCGGTCCCTTACCCTCTGACAGGGGGTTGTAGTCCTCTCCCGAGGTGGCAGATCCGTCCTTGGTGTGAACTCTGACCACAGAGACCTTGGACGTGTCTCCGTTGCGCAGGATAGGAATCTTCACGATGGCCACGTCTCCCTTCACCTGGGGCTCGCGCACGCTGTACTTGATCTCCGAGAAGCGGATGACGGGCTCTGAGGACGGAGGAAGGACGTGTTGAGCACCTCAGACTTTCAAAGCAACCAAAACGTGCAGTAGTTTGGGTTTCCCTGTTTTTATGTACAATCATTTCAACAGCAAATATGTGTGTTTTTATACACTCATATCGTCGTTGTCGGGTGAAAACCTGTCCAATGTCCAAAACCATACATTTTGCATTTATCATTTTAAAAATGATTTAAACTAATGAAAACAGCCGATCTACAAGCACACAACGCCTCCCACCGTGAGGCATTGTGTGCTTGTACTGTAGATCTGCTGTTTTCACTACTTTTGTGCGACAGCCTTGTATGATGAAGCAGGGCTTTACTTTGCGAAAGAACGCACTAATTTGAAACTTGGAGATACAAGGTTTCCACCCGACAACGACAATATACTTCACTGAAATACTAAACAAATGCAACGCACTGTCTTTCTCGTCCGTGATGGAGACCACCGTCTCCTTCTGCTCTCCTATGGAAGCTCCGTAGGGAGATTTGCTCTTGGGGGTTCCCAGGACCAGACGGAGCTCCTCGTCCTCCTCGTGGATGGAGTTGTCCACCAGCTTCACAACGCAGGGCTTCTCACTCTCACCTGGAGATGGAAGAGATGAGAGGAGATGCAGGGAGTGAGAGAGAGAAACAGAGACACAGGTTGTGACCGAGACATACAGAGAGAGAGAGAAGGCAGAGACAGACATGACATGCAGATACAGTATGACAGGGGTCTTCAACGTTTTCAGGCCAAGGACCCCTTAGTTGAGAGAGAGATGAAGCAGGGACCCCCACTACCTTTTCATAGATTTCCATATAGTTTAATCGTTTGACAGCACAATCGTCAGTGTATTTTGGATTTGTGTCAATTATTGTTTATTTTAAGATATTTAACCACTTGAACCGTCAATACTTAATAAACATGACCTTCCCCTCTACACCAAAGCTCTTTGCCGAAAATAGCCGATTGTGAGCTTGTAGATCTGCTATTTTTGGCTAAAGTTCTCAAAATATGGATGCTAGGGTTTAAGTGGTTAATATAAAAAAGGAGAAAAAAAAGTTTCTATCACACAAAGATTTGGAGGCCCCCCTGTAGTAGCTCTGAGGACCCCCTAGGGGTCCCGGACCCCATGCTGAAGACCCCTGCAGTATGATGTTGGTTCTGACCTGGCAGGAAGGTGATGACTGAGGCGTCGGTGTTGGGCCTCTCATCGTAGTCCATCATGACCTGAGCAGAGCCCTGGCGGGTGTAGCAGCGTACTGTAGAGCCCAGGCTGATGTCACCACTGCGGTACACCGTGGCCTTGACCTCCCCATCGGCCTCGTCCACCTTGTAGCTGCCCTCCTTGAACTGCATCTTAGGCACTGTGAACACAGAGATAAGCCTTGTTCATAGCCTTAGTTCACAACGCGTCACGCTGCGACGTGTTCCGTGACTTGAGCTTGTTGACCTGCCCTTTTGGGTGGGCGACGCTAGCGTCCAAAAAAGGGTAAATCAGGCTTTAGGAGCGGAACTACTGTTGACTGTACTGGCTGTTGTTTGGAACCTGTGTTTGTCTCACATTGCATGGAAAATGGAAAATCGTAAATAAGCCAAGCTGCCACAGTACAAAGTCAAACACAATGGTAATTGTGTTTGCTCATGTCCATAGGCAGTATAACCTACTGTAAATATTAAAAAGAATGTGTGTTTGCATGTTTATGTGCCTGCATGTTTATGTGCCTGCATGTTTATGTGCGAGACTCACGGTCCGAGACTGAATCGTTGATGGTGATGGTGGTTTTGCTGGGCTCTCCCAGCACAGCGTTCATGGGCATCCTCAGCACCAGGTCAAAGGTCTCTGGGCCCTCCAGCTCTGGCTGGCCCAGGTCATCCAGGATGGTCACCCTGAATGTCTGCATGGTCACTCCCGGAGCGAAGTCTAGGTTACGACTGATGCCGACATAGTCCAGGCCAGCTGGCAGAGAGACACAGAGACAGAGTTGACTCCAGTCCAATCCAACTTTATTTATTGAGCACATTTAAAACGCCATCAGCAAGTAACACTGATTACTGAGTTTAAGACAAAATGTGAAAAGTTACCATATTTTACAGCATGAACTTAAAATATAATACAAAAACTGTGTGTAAATATTCACCAAGTGTACCAGGTCTTACCTTCAGCAGAGACTGGCTCATTCTTCCTGGAACGGACAGTGACGGTAGCCGTCTTGGACAGGTCTGTTCCTGTTCTCCACACTCTCACTTCCACATAGCCTGAACTCTCATCCACCGTGTACTCAGGCTCCCCAAAGTACAATGAAGGCTCTGTGGGGCAGATGGAGGGGTGACACAATCAGAATCTACTACGTTGTCACGTCACACAATTACAGGTGTCAAAAGAGGATGAAAATGATCTGCAGTTACAGGACGAGTCAGAATAGGGAAAGAGAGAATAGAGAAGCGGGATAACCTTGGGGGAAATGGGAATGGCCGATGCCAGAGTCATCGGTTTTATGTCAGTTAATCTAAATGGCACATCTTCAGTACTGCTGTGTCTCAAAAAAGATTTGGGAACACAAGACAACATAAGTTGTCAATTGTAATTACATCAATCATAATGTTGCCGAGTCTAATAATTACAGCTTAAAGTTGTACCCCTTGAAAGTCTCTTGTAAATATGTGAAAATCTGTCAGTGTATTGTCTGAGTATAACAACACACTGCCTGCCTGTTATGATACTAATAATTTTTCAGTTTTAAACATGGGTTGAGGGACAAACAGACAGTGGCATGGCTGACTGGGTCAGCTCTGTCATTTGTAACTCCACACAGGAAGAGAGCTGTCATCCCTCTTTATCCTGCCCTCATCCACCTCTCTTCCCCCCCACTCTGAAGCCAGACAGCTCTGTCTGAACTCAATGCCAAGGGCTTCAGGATACACCTGAAGACGGAAGATGTGTCTCTGTGTGTTTATGTGTATGTGTGCGCAGTCTGTGCACATGCACAGAGGGCAAGGATGTTCTCTACGCTTGCTGATGTAGCAGGTGATAAGGAAGGCGGGGTGAAGGGGGGGGGTGGGGTGGGGAAACACAGACAGAGTGGGGAAGAGGCAGCAGGGACGTGCTGGGCCCCTGATTCAGCCCGGGAAAAAGAGTTGGAGAGGCCCTCATTGATTGAAAACAGCCAATCTACAAGCACACAACGCCTCACGCCGCGAGGCGTTGTGTGCTTGTAGATCTGCTGTTTTCACTACTTTTGTGCGACGGCCTTGTATGATGAAGCAGGACTTTGCTTTGCGAAAAAATTTACACATTTGAAACTTGGAGATACAAGGTTTCTGCCCGACAGTGACGATTTACTTTGTTGGCCGCCCAGCCCCCAAAATGGAACGAAGGCAGACATTTTATTTAATTTCTTTTCCTAATGGCCGGCCTGGACCGGCCGGGAATGAACCGGCCGTTCGGGAGTTGTCCCGCTTTTCCCAATGGCCAGCACGTCCCTGAGAGGCAGGAATGCATATCCCTGAAACCCACTGTTCCAATTCATCTCTCCTCACCCCCCCATAAAGCCCATGTTCATCACAGATGAACTGATAGAGGGTGCAGATTTAATTCAGATTTAAATGTTCAGTGATGCTCATTGACGAGCACTGCACTCTAGAGCTAACAGTGATCGGTAATAGTAGCAAAGTCTACTACCTCTAGCAAAAGTCTCTACAACAGGCAAAGGCAATAACTCTAGCAAACATCTCCAGTAGGCTACTAAGCAAAGTCCTCTTGTTCTTGCAAAGTACTCAATTCTAGCAAACATCTCTAAGGGTAGGGGTAATTCAAAGCAATGCTCTTTTTCTTCACAATGCTGTATGCTTAATTTATGCTCCTTGTGTTGTGTGCCGTGAATAGCCTATCTACAAGCTCACAACCTGTCATGAATGTGTTGTGAGCTTGAACCTGTATATCGTCTATCTTAGAAACGTATAAAGTTAACTTAAAACGGTTTCATCTTGTCGCAAATATTTGGTCTTGGCTAGGCTTTAGTTTAGACCAAAGCAAATTTCGAGCAAAGACTCAAGAACATGCCAGAATCTTTTCCAATTTGGGTGGGTATATGTGCCAGCCTTTTTTGACCATTTTGCCACAACTCTGCAGAGCCACAGCGAATCCGAAAATAGTAAGATATGAGCGAATTTCATTCTCAATGAAGATTAGAATGCCTACTTTCACCTGCAAGATTATGCAATAAAGGGCAAAACCTGTGATTTTCGGGATAGGCATCACGGACATGAAAATAACCACCCGGAAATCTTCGGGATAGGCACCAAATGAGTTAAATATAAATGAGCAACATAGGCTAAAAATAATTAGCAGCATCAACAAGTAGGTCGGGAGTGGCTTATTGTCGGTAACAGCCTGTAACACGTAGCATCAGTTGTCCTTGAAACAGGACTGTTAAGAGTTGAGAAGTTGGTGGATGGTACCCTGCTGTAGTGAGGACATCTGGCATGCTCTCAATGCATCACCTAACTATTTACTACTTAGTGACGAAGGGGTGAGCTGGGGGGTAAGAAGTGCCAACATGGCAACGTTAAAGATCACTGGGAGGAAGAGCCAGACAAATAACAATGGAGGCCTGATATTGGCCTGAGTCCAAACCACAGGTTTACTCAGCCAGGCAGATGGTTTTACACACACACACACACACACACACACACACACACACACACACACACACACACACACACGCACACGCACACGCACACGCACACACATCCATCCAGCTTTATGGTGGAGGGTGTCACTCCTTGAGGACCCACCAAGAAGCAGGGTCTCAATAGAGGTTTACATTGAGGAGGCTCCCCTAGTCCCCTTGTCTCTCCGCATGTCTGGGAATGTACGCTGATTATTTATACATAAAGTTCAATTGTGCTCCAGTTCCAAATTGCTTGGGAGGCATGCTTGTTCTAGGAGCGCGTCTGTCATTGGAACAAGTGAGCCCGGGAAATGAGCCTTGATTGAATGGTGGGAGAGACACAGTAGAGACAGGAGGAGGAGAGAGATGGGTAGGAGGGTACCAGGCTGGAAGGAGCCGCAGTCAGGCCTGATTTATACTTGGACGTCACAACACTTTTTTCAGTTGAAAAGCTCATTTTCTTTTTTGTTATTTCGTACGTAAAAAAAGAAGAATAAAAGAAGGCCATTCCTCTTGAATTTGAACCTTCAAACTATAGCCCGACTGAGATATCTCTTAACACAAATAAGCTCTTCCATCAAACAGAGGGCTGGAGTGAAAACATGCCCGTCATTTGAAATCCTTCCACAATGGGCCCTCGCTTACCACCACCTGCCTTTTGGCCCCTGCAGACAAAAAGATGCCCTCTGTTTCCCCTGTGCTTCACTGAATGAATGCCAATGAAGATGGGGGGCTCTGGAGCGAAAACATGTTTAAAGTCATTTCATCTGTCAGACAGCGAATAGCATAGCAAAGTATACTATAACATAGCATCAGGCTGAGTTGCTAGTCTCCGCCGCAGCACCTGTTTGTCGTTAACTTGTTTCTAGTTGTCTTTAACACTTTAACAAGCACGCAGACAGACAAATAGACACACATAGAGAGACAGGCAGGAGTAAATACAGGCAGACACACAGACACAGGTAAGCACATGCACAGTATATGATGTAGGCAGGAAGACAAACAGACTAATAGAAATCCAGATTGACAGACAGACAGACAGACAGACAGACAGACAGACAGACAGACAGACAGACAGACAGACAGACAGACAGACAGACAGACAGACAGACAGACAGACAGACAGGGAGGGAGGCAGGCAGGCAGGCAGGCAGGCAGGCAGGCAGGCAGGCAGGCAGGCAGGCAGAAAGAAAGACAGAAAGACAGACAGACAGAGAAGCAGACAGGCAGACATACATAGACCAGCTATGAGTAAGATGATGAAGCTAGGCTCTTTGTCTCCAGAGATGTTAAAGTAAACAGGAGTGTAACATTCAGAAATGGGAGACACAGAGAGTAAACCCTCAAAGAACCTCAAGGAAAAGATGCATACAGGGAGAAAGAGTCCCTTTTCCTTTTTGAGTGCAAGGCTTTGGTCAGGCGCCATCAGTGTACTTGTTGTAGATTAATGACACTGCTCAGATCAAAGTGGTACTGTAAGATCACCCGCACCTGTTTCCACTGTAAACAACAGTAACCACAGTATGTGTAGTTGCACTCTCCCTAGATTTAATGTTAAATCAACTGTGGATTGAGATCATGCACAGGGCTCTGTGCTGTTCCATGCAAACCTACTGTAGAAACTCTCATTTTGGGTTGGGTCAACAGGATCAGGTTATACAGTATATCTATGCTTTATATGCTTTATTGCTTTATTTAATTGGATGGCTGTCCTTGGCTTTCTACAGGTTTGTGTTCATTCGGTGAACTCGCACTGACAAGCTATTTTGTTGTCAATAAACAACTAAATTTCTGAGTATTAGATTGGAATACTGTGATACTTTATGATACTGAGATAACATTAAAGAATAAAGGAGATCGTTGCACTGAGAAAAGGATCTGTTTGCTGGTTTATAAACCTCCATTTTACACCTTTACAAAATAATGTTGCCTACGGAGCTAGGCCTTGTGGTTCGCTGAACTGTGATTGGTGCACCTTGGTGGGGACAGAGATACAGAGATAGAGACAGACAAACCCTGTTCTAGATGGCCAGGACCCTTCAGTGCCATCGTAATAATACAAACACACCTCAAGCACTCTACTCACCATCGTCACTGTCTGCCAGGATAGTCACCTTGGCGCTGGGGAAGCTGGCGCCCACCTGGCCCCCCATGGGCATGCTGAGGCTGATGTTGAAGCTCTCCTCTTCCTCGTACAGTGAGTCATCGATGATGATGACCCGGCAGGGCTTCTCGCGCTCTCCCTTGTCGAAGCGCAGCACGCTGGTGTGGTCCTCGGCCCGCGTGATGTAGTCGGAGTAGGAGAGCACGGAGCTAGGGATGGTGCCAGTGGCCGTGGCTGAGGGTAAATATGGGATGATAAGGTTACCAATGTTGTTGGGTATTTTAGTTGGGTGACAGGTGCCATGTCAAGACATAACTGATACATTTTCAGTGATCAAATGACAGCGTTAGGATTACTGTGTGTGTATGCCAGTGATTCTCAAACATTTTCATGTCCAGGACCCCCAAATTGATATGTACCGGTATTTGGGCACGGAACCCCATTTGAAACCATGTTGTGCTGGGGACCCCCATAAGAGAGGATTTGTTTCTTTCATGCATTCACATAACCACATCATTTATTACCAGCATAGACAATTTATTGATATGAATTAACAACTTCTCTCACCTTGCTGAGTGAAGCAGACCACCATGAGCTCCTGGCTGACGTCTCCAGAGCGACGAACTGGCACAAGTAGCTCTCCGATGTCTTCTTCAATCCTGTACTCCGCTTCAGGGATGAACACTGTCGACTCTGTTTGGGGGAGATAAAAACATTAAGCTGAGCAGCACAAAAGTTTATCGATGTATCATCACTATTATTAAACTCTTCTACTAAGAGAGGTCAGAATGTTAGAGCTGTGGATCTTTCGCCATTAACACAGGGCGTGTGATTCGTTTAATTCTGACTAACCATTGGCGTGTAAGCTTGTATATGAATTTATGATTTATGAATATGTGGATTATGTCTGCCTTTGTTTGTATTTGTATGTTTATGTTGCTATAGATAGGCCATGTGTCCTTATATTGATTGATTGATTGATTGATTGATTGATTGATTGATTGATTGATGATTCCTACCATCTCCGGGGTCCACGATCTCCACTGTGGCGGTGTCAGGGTACTCCAGCACAGACATGACTGGGTCAGACAGCTGGATTTCAAAGGTCTCAGAGGTCTCAAACTCCTGGTCAGTGTAGATCTTCACCCTCCACGTGGCTGTAGTCTGGCCTGGGTTGAACTGGACCTGCTTCTGGGCTTTCCCACGGAAGTCCTTGTCCTTCTCCGCTGTGCCATCCTTAGTGGCAATGCCTGATGGGTAAGGGAAGAAGACATGGCAGGGCTTTGAGAACTTTGATTGATGTATGAAACAGGAATGTTTCGTGTGTTTGTAGTTGAGGCTGCTATACAATGTTTAAAAGGTGAGGTCTGAAGAAAGTGAGAGTGAGTGTCAATTCTTTACACTCCCAGATTTAAGTGAACATTCCAGATTTTTACTGTGTACTGTACATTGTATTGTGCCCCAGCATCAGTTTTGTTATCAACTATCTTTCACAAAACAAGTCTAATTTATGTCTGTTGGAAAAGACTATGAACGGGGAAATTTTATTAACTGAGACAGCTAAATTAACTAAATTAGTTAACCGTAGCAGAACAACATGTTTATGTTGCTTTCCCAGAGGACACAGGAAGTGAAACATCACTCAAACTGGACAGCAGTATTGGTGCATCCTTTTGGGTGTGACTGGTTGTTAGAATGATTAAGTTTAACTATGGGGTAAACTGGGGCCAGCTTTAGAGGGAATCCGTGTAGATTACCAAAGGGACAGTCTAGCTTGGTGTTTTATGGTACAGCAGCCTTTTCAAACGGCACAGTAATACCACATCAATAAAGTCTGAGGGGACAAGAGGAGGGCAATCAGTCTTTCACCAAAGTGACAGTTTAATAGGGGCTTGTTGTCTAGGCCTGCCATCTTTCAAATTAGGGCAATCTGAGTTAACAGTTGATGAATGACTATGTATGTATGTATGTGTGTCATACTGTATCTACAGTATACCTCCAACTCTAAAGGGGAACAAAACCAACGGCTTATTATGTGCAAATTAATACGCTAATAGCTTTCATGTAATATATCCAAATGCATTAGCTTATTCTTTTTTCACTATTTATACACAATAAATCCATGTTAAATAATTTAACTCTGAGTGTAGAAATGGAACCAAAGTCCCTAAGAGTTATAAAACCACTATGGATTTGTACGGTGTAGTCAGTTTCAAGGTTGACAGATGTCAGATGAAAGACTGTCATCACTTACTGACGAAAGAGGTTTCTCCCAGGTAACCCCGGCGTTTGAGTGTCACCTCCAGGAACTTTGCATCCTCATCCACCAGGTAATACTCCTTCTCCAGGGAGATCCAGGACCAGTTGAGACGGAAGGGCTGAGGCTTTAGTTTGTTTCCACCTTAACAAATGTACAAACATAGCCAGCTATAGTAAAAACAGCAGACTGGTAATAATGCACTCGTAATATAGTAAGTAATATAGTAAGACAAAGTAATATAAGTAATGGTATATAAATTTTACTATGTGGTGAATAGTATAGAACAATACGTATAATATCTTGTGAATAGTCTAGTAAATATATCAGTAGTAGTAGTAGTAGTAGTAGTAGTAGTAGTAGTAGTAAAAGTAGTAACAATAATAATATACTGCATCTGTAGTTCTAAGTATACTAAAATGTAGAGTTGGTATTATGAAGTGTACCATAAAGATCTAGTACTTTTGAGAGAAGTATAGTAATAATAGTAATAAAGTAATAGTAAAATATGCTAATGTATTCAAGTCACTGCACCATCACTTCCATCCACTTCCATTTGTTGTTGTAAAGAACCACTGAGGCATCTCAATTGAAATCTCCAGCTTGAAAGGCATCCGTTCGGAGCCATTTTAAATGTGGAAGGGTAACATGATAACTTAATACCACAGCTTCACTAAATCCCACTTCACTAGGCTTCGAGTGTCGCCTTGTATCTCACTTCCTTTCCCACTCAGGCACACACTCTCTCTCTGTCAACCCTTCACCCCCACATCAATTCTTCTATTCCACCTATGTGGGCCAGACAAGGACCTACAGAGCAAAAGAAATCCTTTAATTTATTTCACCTTGCCTTCTGTAGGCCTACCGCTCTCTATCTCCGGTCACCAAATCCCCCCCCTCGCAATAGGAATAAGCCTCTGCAAGGTATTTTTAATTATACTGTAGGGTAAGACATTGAAGCTCCATTAGCTACCATTTGTCATCACCAGGTGGGACAGCAAAGTGCGATAAGTAATTAGTTGGTGTGCGTGCGTGCGGTACTGTGAGTCTGTAACACCAAACAGATTACGTTTTTGTAATGTAGGTCATTTTCTCAGCTAACTTGTATGGACTCCTCATTATCGCCTGCAAGAGAAGGGGCGCTCGCTCATAAAACACACATTTGAACCGAGCAGCAGCCGACATGAATCGGCTAGAGCGCAGAGTCACCTGCCGCTGATCTGCGGCTCCATGCCCAATCCTGTTCTTAATCCGTACTATCTCATGACTCAGGTAATCCCTCAAACGAGCACCGTCAGACCTCTCTCGGTCAGCTCCATTGACACCGCTGCTTCAGAAATTCTTTAGGCTGAACACTTTCGTTGCATTATCACAGTTTTTGAGAGGCCTTTTTGTTTTTTCCACGGCCGCCAAGTACCCCTCTGTCTTCTTATCCCTTTGGTCTCACAGGGCTTGTGACCTCTGACCTTTTGTGCGAATGGCCAAGGCTCAGTGGGTTCTTTAAGTTTAGGCCGATTAGACTTCATGGGGCTGTTTCTCCTTGGCTGTGCATGGCTGGCCACAGAAACGGAGGACATGTTGACCTCACACACTGCTTCAGATGTGTTCAGCGGGATAAAGAGGGTCGGACAGAGTTTGTCTAAACTTGCCCTTTCTTTCCAATTCACAAATTATAATCCAACATCGGGTGAAACCAGCCGGCTGAATCTGTCAGTTCTTTCCTGTACCACGCAGCCCCGCAGGCGCAAACCTAGTTCTTAATTGTGTTGGCTTCCCTGTGTTATCTAATGAAACAGGAAATGCTTCAAAAAATATTAAACAAATTCTTATAGGCATAGGTTGAGGTCGAGACTCGGTGGTGAACCGGACACCTTGCCTGTCAGAAGAGGAGTAGGAAAAACAAACACCTCACTCTACAGAGGACAATAGCAAGGGGCTTGCGCTTCCCTGCACAATGAGCCGGCATGGATTTGGGATTTGCCTCAGTGACGGAGAAAGGCACTGTGGTCTTTCTGCTATGTGACCGGGGAGAATGACAACACTTTGGGGTGTTCGGGTGCGGGGAGGTATGATCTGTGGGTATTCATTTAGGAAGATGGGATGGGACCACTTCCTCCAACCCACATGACAACATGAAGACTCATAGTCACGCCAAGACATAACAGATTGAATACTTTATGAGGAATAAGAGTCAATAGTAAGTCGATTTTCCAGGACATTGACTGTGTTGGATAATTTCTCTCCTGCTTGAATTAATTACCTGAGAGATGTTATGATGAGTTAGCATATTCAATTCAATAAGACACATACCAGGACATTTTGATTTGTTATGTACTTCTTTCTTGTTCTTATTGTACCACCTATGGTTTAATTAAGAGAGAATGAGTACTAGAATATCATAATTAAGTGTAAGTACTGTTAATTGACTTAAGTATTACTCAAGTAGAAGTAAGAGTACTTATTGAAAAGTACTGTACTTTTAAAACTACAAAAATAGCTCTTCTCTGGGTAACATTTACTTAAAGGAGTAGTTCACCCCCAAAATGACTTTTTTTCTATTGATTAGTCACGCCATGGAGACTAGAGTTCAATAATATTTTTTGTTTTTTGTCGCATTCCTAACAACAAAAATGTGCTAACAATACATTTACCCCCATTCGTTCCGGATGGTGACCCGTTTCGAAACGGGTCACCATCCGGAATCAATGGGGGTAAATTTACTCAAATCAAATTTTTGTCTTAGGAATGTGACAAAAACCAAAAAATATTATTGAACTCTAGTCTCCATGGCGTGACTAATCAATAGAAAAAAAGTCATTTTGGGGGTGAACTACTCCTTTAATTTACATATGGACACACGTGAAAGAGCCAATATGGCTTCCTAAATATGAATATTCCCAACACCTACAATACCAACCAATCCCTTTCCAATTCAGTGATGCTCTACAAATACACACACGCGCGCAAGTACGCACACAAGCACAAGCACACGCACACGCGCGCACACACACACACACACACACACACACACACACACACACACACACACACACACACACACACACACACACACACACACACACACACACACACACACACACACACACACACACACACACACACACACACACACACACACACTCGTGCCTTTGCTTCAAGTTGGAGACACAGAGCTTCAACTTTCACAGTAGCCCAGCAGGACGGCTAACCTTCACCATGCTCATGTTTCTGACAGTCAAAGCTAAAAATACAAGGAAACATGTATCATGTCGGTCTTTGCCTGCCCCACATTCTTCAGCGGTTCATACTGTAGGTACAACACTCATGATCAATGTAGAAGTCAGACAGCCCTCTTTGAACTGCTTCCTCACATGTGACTTAGGTGTCTTATCCATGTTCCTTTACAGTGGTATAAACCCTGCATGCACGCATGCATTCTGCTAAATGACACGATTGTATCAATCAAACCTGACCTAATGGAAAGGAACCAAGTGGAGCCTAGTGGAACGTAAACATTAATCAACCTTAGAGAGGCACTTGTTCTAGTCTGACATAGAATACATCTCATTTTCAAAACTCTGGCAGACCATGAATGACAAACTGTTGGGGTCTTTTTTTTTGTGATGTGGAAAGTGTGCCTTGGCGGCAGGCCTGCTTTGGGGCTGATATACAGTACAGAGAAGCTTAGTGGAGTGGTTATCATCTAGGATTATCAAGTGTACACAGCACAGACAAAGACACCTCTCTGTTTCAGCATCCAGAATATATACCGTTGTTGTCGGGTGGAAACCAAAACCATTCTGTATGTATTGTATTTGTATGTATTGTATTTATCATTTTAAAAATTATTTAAAATTGTGAAAATAGCTGATCTACAAGCACACAACGCCTCGCACCACAAGGAGTTGTATGCTTGTAGATCTTTCACTAGTTTTGTGCGACAGTCTTGTATGATTAAGCAGGGCTTTACTTTGGAAAAAAAACATAGACATTTTAAACTTGGAGATACAAGGTTTTGTCTGGATGGATGCAGAATGTATTTCTGCCACAAGTTACTGGGCGATATTCCCTTGACTAATGACAGTGACAAATACATTAAATTCAATTAAAAATCCCAGAAAATAAATTGGATTATAATCATTTGAAATAATCTGATACAGGTAAACGTACACTGTACTAGAGATAAACGATCACATTTTCACAGGGACACCAGAAGGCATCTTCTAACGAGAAGTATCAGACATGTCTTTCTTCCCTTTGTGTCATCCTTATCTATATTTACCTGTTTACTTCATAATAGTTGCTTTCTAATGGAGCATCCGCCTTGCTGCCTGCTTCTCTCTCTCTCTCTCTCTCTCTCTCTCTCTCTCTCTCTCTCTCTCTCTCTCTCTCTCTCTCTCTCTCTCTCTCTCTGTCCCTCTTTTGCTCTTGCACCCGCACATTCTCCCACAGGAAACATTTCAATTTCTTTGTGCCAGAACTGCAGATTATGGGCAGATTGACAGCTGTAACCCCCAACCCCCCCCCACACACACACACACACACACACACACACACACACACACACACACACACACACACACACACACACACACACACACACACACACACACACACACACACACACACACACACACACACACACACACACACACACACACACACACACACTTATTCCCTGCATGTGTCGGCATTGTGCTCACAGTGGGAATGAACAACCGAAGAGGACATCAGGCCACAGACTGGGTGGGCCAGATCTCCTATACAGCCATGGATTACTGCTTCTCTGTCTGCACAGTAACTAACTGTTTTGTTGTGGACATACAGCTGTATGTCTCCACCACATTATAATTGTTCACAATACAGAAGAGAAGACATTCTCTTTCTTACAGCTTGCTATTGTACAAGCTGCCTGAGTGATATTGTTTTTACAGCTGGCATGAAACTTGAAAAATCAAACCAAAAGCTGAAAAATGTGAAGGTCAGTAACTGGAAATTACTGTCAATTTGAGTGATCGACAGATTTGAGTGAAGATATGCAACTCTCAACTCATTGAACCGTCTTTCAGAAGATGAGCTTGGTATTTATTAGCGCAATAACATGGGGACAGAATGAAAGGTTAAGCAATGGCTGTGCGTCTCCGGAACCACAACTGTGACACTTTTATGAAAGTAACAGAAATAGAAGTTGAAATGCTTGTTCACGAGTCTCCCTGAGGTCCTAGATGATTTATGAACTCATTTATTGCAATCTTTATGACAAACAGTTAGACTGCGTATCAGCCCCGGAACACGGTGTAGCTGGCTCAGCCACAAGCTCACATTTCCTAGACTTTCAGTCAAACTGACATTACTAATAATTTCTCCGGGGATGAAATGTTTTATAGGCCAAACACGTTTCCAGATGTCCCTGTTTTCAGTCCCTTAATAAATTAGCCATAGGGTGATTGATGCTAATCGCTGGCATAGCTACGGCAGTAGGTCTACAGTATATCAGAGATGCAGCATATCAAGAATCGTTGGCTGACGTTTTCATGCTTTTAGGCCAGAGTTGGGATACACTCCAGGAGGCTCTAAGTTGCTGCTTAATCAAGAGATGCCAGAAAACAAGCCAGCAAGCTGCCAAGGTGTACATTGTGCCTTATGCACGGGTTTGCTAAGATCCCATAAAATGATCTCCTCCTTTGAGCACTTGCATGTTTTGTTCGGCAGTGTAGGAGGGCCAGGAACCTAATATTTGCTGACCGTGTAACTATAAGGTCACATAACCAAGGCTGCTGTTCAGCATGAAATTAACACCAGATTTTAGGATCTCAGTGTGGATTAGAGTTAGCCCTTAATGCCATGAATAAAACTGTAACCTTTAATAAAGTATCATCAATGTAAAAAAACCAATATTGACTATCCCAATCCGAAATCCAGTGTTATTTGACATGCAGCATAAGATTATTAGAAATCTAGCAACACTGGTACTTCAGTAAAAATAACAAGGTCAAGAAATACTGCAGTAGCACAATCCACGAGAAAAGGCCTTGAATATATAGGTATTGTACAGTTGTACAGTGGCCAAAATGACCAAACAAGTCTACGCAAAGTGCTTCAACTAGAGTCAGCGATCAAATCTCAAAACATATCTACACTGGAGTTTCAGGAGCACACCAACCCTTAATGCCAGACTCCTTTGATTGCACATTCCTCACCAGCTCCTATTTACATTGCTGTGCCACACACCATAGATAGAGGCAGTGGGAGAGCGGGCCAGAGAGGGTATCATTAGGAAGACTTTGACGTCTAAACAGCATGATGCAAGGAAAGAGCAACCATCCAAGAATATCCTCACCCAGTGACTGACAAGATGGGAGGACCAGAAACATTATTAGATTTCCTCATTAATCATTCTGCTGGTATACATACTGGCTGTGTTCCATCAGCTATCTATGCCTGGCATCCAAATATCTCTGCATTCACATATGGTCCATCCATTGATGATGATTAAGATACATGAGTATTCTCACATTCGTATTTGTATTTTTACTTTTGTTGCTAGAGATTATTATTATTTTTTTTTTCAAATGCTGACCTCAACACAACAGCTGAACAAAATTTCCTCTACGAATTCCAGAGAATCTGAGGAGTCAGAAGTGGATGTATTAATGACTGGAATCAAGGCTACCTGACATCACCGGTATCATCAACAGCGTGTCGCGGCAGTGTTGTAAATCTGCACATCACAGTGGCCGGATTGCCAACTACGGGAGAGTGACAGGACCCCCCGCAATGCACTGCAAATCACAAGGAGACACAGTGTCGACCCCTGTATCCCCTTTGACCTGTGTAGTTTACCCTTAGTACTGGCACAGACACACACTTGGCATCACACAGAAGCTACCAAAGCTGCATACAGTAGAGTGGTATCACAGAATGTTTGTATACACTGTCAACTTGTAAGAGCTTAGCTAGTGTACTGTAAACATGTTAGCTGAACTTGTTTGTTTGATTGACTGTTTCTTTTTATGTAATACGAAATAAAATATTTAATTTACTTATTTTCTTACTTATCATCTGGTGTTTCTTGTACAATATATGACAACATTGTACAAGATGTAATGTAATGTGATGCTTTGTGTGTAGACCCCAGAAAGAGTAACTGCTAAAAGAGTTATCCGAATATATTAAACAATAACCAGTAGAGCAGTTGGGTGTGTGTGTCGGGTGGGGTTCAGCATATGAAGGTGAGACAGGGCCGTAATACATTTCCATAGTGCATTCTCCCTCTGGAAGCCATAGTGTGGTACAATGACATCATGTCACCTCTGTAAACTCACTGGCGGGCAGAAAGAGCTTTGCCATATGAGAGCAGATAGGAATAACTACTGGAGCCAGGCATCATAACTCAACACCACCAGCACCCCCCAGCCACCCATTAATCAAGACAGAATGAAAGGGACTGGAGGACAAAAAAGACAAAGATGGAGAGGCAGAATGAGGAGACGGGCACTTGAAGCAAAAAATTATTAAGAAAACAAGAAAAATGTTTGCGCATTGTTAGATTTCTTCAAACCACAGATAAGTTTGATGTTGGCCGAGAAGAAACAAGAGAAAAAACAACAGAATAGACCAGAACGATACAAGATCATAGTCTTGGGCCTCCAAAGCGAGAAAAGGGTGCATGCAAAAGAGAACTGCTGGGATCTTGGAGGGAGGGAGGGAGGAGGGGGGGAGGGAGGGAGGAGGGGGGGGGGGGCGTGAGATTCCCCAGCTTCTTCTACAGTCAGAGTGCTCACCCCAAAACAGTGGCACCACAAGGCCATAAATCGTTTGCTGGCTGTTGACACAGCAGACAGCTCAAGTGCAAAGACACAGCTAGGAAACAGGGGTGTAACATGACTGTGACCTATACTGTATGAGCTGCTCAGTAAGCACACATGCAGCTTACTGTAATATTGTAAAGAAAGACACTTGACCATGTCAGGTGATTTGGAAAAAATCAAACCTCGGTTCGAAGTGGAGCGGTGAATCTGAGCGTGCGTGCGTGCGTGTGAGTGCGCGTGCGTGCGTGCGTGCGTGCGTGCGTGTGTGTGTGTGTGTGTCTGTGTGAGTGAGTGGTGAGTGTGCCTGGCCTGCACAAAACAGCGCCCCTCCTTTAACTAGTGTGTTGTGTGTGGCCACTCAAGGTATTGCCAGGCTACGGACACGGCCAGCCAGCCAGCCAGCCACCCACCCACGGACATACCCACGGACATACCTGTCTATTGGGAGCGCTTTCACCGCTCCAAAAAATGCATGTGCGCAGATGCAGTGATACTCAGGTGCATAAACACAGCTGCACACACGCACATGATTCCATCCCACCACCCCCCCCCCCCCCCCAGGCCCATTCCGGCCATTCTGTTGAAGAGGCACCACCACTGCAGACGGAATCTATGGGTTATCAGCCTATCAGAGATCAGTTTGGATTTCTGGGGGAGCCAGGAAAGCAAAGGGGAAAAGGGGGTCTTTGAAAGGAGATCCTCCTGGTGCCCTCCCTTCCTCAAGCACACACACACACACACACACACACACACACACACACACACACACACACACACACACACACACACACACACACACACACACACACACACACACACACACACACACACACACACACACACGCACACACACACACGCACGCACACACACATGCACACCTGTCTGCTATGTCGCCCCACTTCATTACTAGGGCCTGTTCTGTCTGTGGCCCCTGGAGTCTGGAGTCTCCAATGAAGTGCATTCCTACTCCCGAATGATCACATAACACCCATGGGCCTATGATCTCCCTCCAGAGCTGGAAAAGAATATTATCTCTATTAAAAAAAAAAAAAAACACTACAGAGACTGATTCAGCTTGACTGGGTACATAGAGGTAGTGTTCTTTGTCTGTCTTGTGTCAATCAGTGCATCAGTATAGTTTAATTGCAATTCTAGTGAAACCTTACACAAGCATTTCATGAAAACTGGTCGGCTAACATCGCTAACTGTTTGAGATACACATTCCCATATCTGTAGTGTAGTTCTTCTGCTGTCTATCTTGGTGCATTTCAAACATAATATGGACGCACTGTTCTCTCTTATGCTTTTTTGATCCCTTGATCGCGACATTTCATGAATTTTTTGTCTGTGTTTTCCGCCTATCCATGGACAGGCTCTGGATTCATAAGGACCAGTAAGCATGTATTGAACATCTGACAGTTTCCCATACTGTATCTCTCCCACTGTCCATCTTGGGCTATTTAAAAAATCACACCCGTGTGAAGTGGAGCTGTGTGTGTGTGTGTGTGTGTGTGTGTGTGTGTGTGTGTGTGTGTGTGTGTGTGTGTGTGTGTGTGTGTGTGTGTGTGTGTGTGTGTGTGTGGATCATGTGTACCGATTTTTGTGACATTTGAAGAAAATATGTAGGAAAAGTAGCAAAAAGTGTGTTTTGGAGAAAATGCAAGATGGCGGAAAATCTATCATGGCGCAAATGGGCGTGGCCTATATGGGGAGATGCGTCATGACCCAAGGAATCCAGGGAAAAAATATTTTTAATTTTCCGACCTACGGTTCAACAGTTATAGGCCAAAACGTAAACTGGGCTGTTATGGCGCCACCATGCGGCCAAATGACACAATTATTTTTTATTTAATCCTTGAAATCATTATGAACCTCCTCTCCAAGTCTTGAAACTCTAGCCCCTATGGTTTGCGAGAGACAAATAATTGAATGTGAGTTTTTGCGATTCCCATTATAAGTCAATGGGGAAAATTAATTCACTAATAAATTAATATCAATTAAACTATTGAACCTTTCTCTTAGCAAGTTACTAGCCCACCATTCCCGAGTAAGCCGGTCGATTTGACATATGGCGCGAGTGTGTGGTGGCAAAACTGTGGGACTAGTAGCGTGCCGAAGTTTAGGAAGTTCAGGCTACATACAGACACACAGACAGACACACAGACAGACACACAGACAGACCCACACGGCCACGTATAGGGAGCCTGTGCTTCACACAGCTCCAAAAAGATGATACAACTGATACAAAGACGAAAGAAACCCCACGACTGTCTGGACAAGTCTGACACTAACTGAGGCCTTCTTCTCGTAGCCTGTGGCTTCCTGGAGCTCATGCCTGATGGACAAGGAGAGGGTATGCTATGTGAGCCATGCACCCACTTGTAAAAACAAGTATTTACGGCCTTGTTTTCCCACACATTGTGAATGGCTGTAGGGAGTTTGTAACCTGGTCACTGCTTGTTTATTACTTTTGCCATAGAAATTCCCAGCAGACAGTGGGAATGACCAGTGGATGAGGTCACAACAGGTATGGCAAGACAAGAGAGTTCGGTTTTCTCTTTTAACAAGAAAAACAACATTTGGTTTGTCAGAGTGAGTGGCCATACATCCTTCAGCAAAGCACCAATCTCCTATAACTATTCACTCGTTTGAAGTTGTTCTAAGAATGTTACAAGAGTTACTATAGGGCCTACGTTAAATGCCTGAAAATGAAAATACACCATTTAATGACAATTCATCTGTCATTTGTCATTTGTAATGGAAAGTGGACATTTCAGATCTCTTCTATAACTTTGCAGGAGATTTTCAAATTACCCTTTTTCAACAAACAAAGCCACACACCTACACCTACCTACAGGACAGGATGACTGCTCACAACTGTTAGGGATCCTACTGACCTGTAACAGGAGTGAGAGCAACCCATCACTCATCATAGACAAGAGTATCTGCCGGCAGGTTAGTGATCTGGAGATGAGGTAGTAGAGTTCCTCAGTTCACCCCATGAATCACTGCTCTTCACTTAAACCGCGGGACAGTTTTCACAGTTATGGTTCTTCCCGGGTTATCAGAGCATCAGTTAATTACTGTTCTCAGTGGAGGAAAAAGTACTTGCATGTCTAAGTAAAAGTATCAAATGCAATGTAGAAATACTGTGTTACAAGTATAAGTCTGGAATTCATAATGTACCTGTTGTAAAAGTAAAAAGGTATTGGTGTCAAAATATAGTACCAAAAGTAGTAATCTATTTTTGAAAGGATTGCTAACTCACAAGCTCACAATGCGTGATGCATTGTGAGCTTGTAGATCTGCTATTTTAAAATGATTTAAATGTTTTTAGGTCTCAAGTGGTTAATGTATGTTTTGTATTAATAATCAAAATCTAACTAGAAACAAATAATTGTAGAGGTGAACAAGTACAATATTTTCCTCTGAGATGTCGTGGAGTAGAAATAAAAGTACAGAAAATTGGAAACACTCAAGTAAAGTAAAATTACCCCAAAATGTAACTTAAGTACAGTAGTTGAATACATGTACTTAGTTACTTACCTAACCCTAACCCTAACCCTACACCACTGACTGTTCTTCATCTTACTGTACTGTAAACTGTGGGACACTTCCCACAGGTATGGATTCTCCTGGGTTATCAGAGCATCAGTTAATCACTTTCCCTCACCTTACGCTTAAATTGTGCAATTTTTGGAAAGAAAAATGCTTCTGAAATGACACTGTTAGTTCAAGATGCTGGGTGTTTCAGGAAAACAAACATCAGGTCACTTGAGATTGGATCTTGAACTTCTCAAACGTCATGCATTTCCAGTCAGTCTCCCAGTCGCTCTCCCTCTCTGTCTATAGTATGTATATGATTGACGTGTCTATTTTGGGGTGTCTGATCTCACTGACTGATTTACACACCTGAGACACATTCCTGCCATGACACTTCTGTGGAGGGGTGAAAAGTTAAACAGGCACTGCACAGAGTGCCTACCTGGGTCCTGTGTGGGGGCCTTGGAATCAGGGGTGTCGCACAAAATTCTGGGCCCTGGGTACAAGGATTCACTCACATTTTGTGCTTTAACTATTGACAAATGCAGATATACAAGCTCATAGCGCAGCACCGAGTGCTGCGCTGCGAGCTTGTATCTGCTATTTTTGAAAAAAGTCTTTGAATATTTCAAATCCTTCAAAGGTTTTTTGAAAAACCTATGTTTCTATTTCAGTGGTGCTCAAACCTTTTCATGTGAAGGACCCCCAAAATGATATGTATTTGGCCACGGACCCCCATCTCAAAATATTTAGTTCCAGGGACCCCCCAGAAGCAAAATTTGAGTTAAAAATGTTTGCTTAAAACTTTTCAAAAATAGCTAAAGTATAATATAATTAAGGCCCCTCCACCTTGGGCCCTAGTAACTCAAGCCTCGATCAGAGTCGGCTCCGCGGTGGAAGGCTATCCACCGCAGTGTAGTCTTTTTGAGTCATGAAACTACAACGTTACGTCATTCCTCGCGGTGAAGAGCTTTCCACCGCGAGTCCCGACACATCTCTCTGTTTTTACTTTCAGACAGACAGGCTCTTCACCCCGTTCACTGATTGGTCGAACTGGACCAGTCAGTCACGGTGAATAGGACTCCACCGTGACGGACTATGATGGCCTTCACTTATTTTCTGACTTGAGGTGGAAAGCTTTCCACCTCAAATTTGCGGTGGATAGCTCTTCACCGCAGACTCTGATCGAGGCTTAAGTCCCACTCCCCCCCCCCCCCCCCCCCCCCCCCCCCCTTGTGACGCCCCTGCAGACCACCAAGTCTACTCTGAGACCCCCTGTCTGGAACTGAGTGTCCACTCTGACCTCTGACCTCTCCCTGGGACCTCGCCATGCATACGTTACGGCGGACACACTTCTGTTACAGAAAAGGCGCCACACACAGGCTGTCCCACAGATGCACACAGCCTTCATTATTAATGTCAGCAAACCCATCAGTATTCAAATTTAAAGGGGTATTTCACTTTAAAACACATAGGTTCATGGTCACGTCTACGGTGCACACCCGATATATTTTAAGTTGTTTGATTCAATATTTGGATATTTGATATTAGTTTACTTTGAATAAACACGCAACCCTCCCATATAATATAAGCCCAAATTCTACTTTAAACTCCATGTTAACCATGTTAGATGTTGTGCTTCTGTTTAATTTTCTATAAAAAATTTAAGTAAAATAAAAGTAAAATACAGTAATAAAAACATGTCTGTTCCCTCTAACCTGGTTAACATGAAGTTGAATGGACTAATAATACTGTAGGAGGGTGGTGTGTCTGATGAATATTGAATATCTAAATATTGAATCAAGCAACTTAAAAACTGCCAGGGGTGCACACAAAAGACTGAGTAGACAATTACAATGTGTTTTAGGGGGAACCCCTATAAGTTATAAACAAAGCTACACAAAGTAGGCCTAACATATCTGAAGCATTGCAAGTGTTGCTAGGCAAGGGGAGACCAACAGGATGTGCGTGTGAGCGTGCGTGCATACGTGTGCATGTGCACAGCAAACATACTGTAAGTACTGAAATTGTGTATTTCATTATCTTTCATTTTCTCTGTTATTATAAGGGCAGTGACCTGTTATTATAAGGACAGTGACCTGGGCAACTCTGCTGAGCAGATATGGTAGATGAACAGCAGGCACAAGACATAAGACATCTTACTAGGAAGCGTACATGTGATCGAGAACAATCACAGATCAGATGACTATAGCTATACAGTAGAGTAGAGACACATGCATGAATTTTGGCATAGCTCAGGGGTAGAGAAACCGTTATTAGAGCACGAAGGGTTCCCGAAGGGTTCCCAGTTCGAATCCGGGCTCCCCCTGAGTTAATGTCGAAGGGTCCTTGGGCAAGACTCTGAACCCCACATTGCTCCCGGTGAGCTGGTTGGTTCCTTGCATGGTTTCCTCCGCCACCGGTGTATGAATGTGTGCGTGAATGGGTGAATGTAATGCACAATCTCTGTAAAGCGCTTTGGATAAAAGCGCTATATAAATGCACCATTTACCATTTACCAATTATCAAAAAATTAAATATACATTTTTTTTTTCATGATTTACTTTCTTTAGACAATAAATAAAGTGAATATACCACTTTCAAATAATTACAGTAAACCAAAAGCTTCCTGCTTTAAGTGACTAACAAACAGCCCACACACTGGCTGACCATCCTGGTGCTTTCAACATGCCTCGACATGTTGTCCAAGACAACGTTAACCTCAATGATTAGACTATTCTTCACTCACTGCCAGGATCACCTTGCTTTTCATGTATTCTTTGTCTACGTGTGTGTGTGTGTGTGTGTGTGTGTGTGTGTGTGTGTGTGTGTGTGTGTGCGTGCGTGTGCGTGTGCGTGTGCGTGTGTGTGTGTGTGCGTGTGCGTACGTGCGGGTGTGTGTCTTAAAATTAACAAAAATAATTATTAAAAGGTAGGGTAAGTGATTTTCTTTGTTTAAAATAATTGTTTATGGGCGCCTGCTGGCCTACCGGTCCAGGCACATACCACAAAGGCTCTGATGCCTGACAGCGCGTCGTGGGTTCGAATCCTTTGCTGCGTTCTCTCCCCATCTCTCTCTCTGTTTCCTGTCAGTCTACTGTCCTTTCAATAAAGGCATAAAAGCCCCCTCATTGCTATAGAGAGTTTGCTCGGTAACAGGAGTGTCCATGTCTCTCCAGCTTTTTCCACAGAAAATGCATTTTCAGGTCGGGATACCAATTTCCTCCAATCAGGATAGAGAACTCAGACAGGACAAGTGAAAACAAGTGAAATGGAACACTATACAAATTAAGCTGATAAAAGGCTACTCCTGATTGGCAGAAATGATGTCACCTACTGTACCTGAACATTTATATTTTGTTTATAGAGCTGGAGAGACAGGGAGACTCCTGTTACTGGACAAACGCTCTATAGCAATGATTGATTGACAAAATAGTGCTTTAAACTTTTAACAATTCTTTTTTTGTTTAACCAAATAATATCACTTACCCTACCTTTTAAAGGGGAGCAGTTTGGAATGGAATGCCCCATAGCCAACATCTAATTTGAAACCCCAATGTAATTGATCTATAAAGCATTCAGGGCCCTTGGGATCTTCCGAATTGTTTTACACCCCTACTCAGTTCTAGTATGCAAACATGTATAGGCCTATTTACTTATATATGGGCCTGCCCTGTACACACAGTTAAGAATATGTTAAGAAGTTAAAATCTGATATGAACCACTGGAAACCTTACTGTAGCTGTGCTGCCTGCATGTGAATGGGGGTCTGATAAGAAAGAAAGATTTCCAGCTGGATAGGTGGTTTAATTCCTCCAGGCCAGCACCTGGTTAAGCTGAGCTAGCAGGAAATTGAAGCTAATTGAAACCCTTGTGCTCCCTTCCTGTCATTTAAACACCATTTAACACACAGTGAGTCAAGGCAGCATTGGAGATAAAGAAATTACAATGCTTTTGGCAAATTCCAAAGTGGTGTTTGTGGTCCTAAAGATAACATAAAATATACCCTTTGATAGAGAGAAAGAGAGAGAGAGAGAGAGAGAGAGAGAGAGAGAGAGAGAGAGAGAGAGAGAGAGAGAGAGAGAAATAGAGAGAAAGAGAGAGAAATAGAGAGATAGAGAGAGAGAGAGAGAGAGAGAGAGAGAGAGAGAGAGAGAGAGAGAGAGAGAGAGAGAGAGAGAGAATCTGAAAACCTTCCCCTGAAAATCATGCTTACGTATTAAGTCCTCGGCCAGGCTAATATAATAATTAACATGTACTGTAGGACTTTGACAGGAATTGGCCCAAAAGCTACAAACCTAAGCTTCCCCTGCCAATGAATGTGTGATGATTATTGCCAATAGCCTGGTCCTCCTTCCAGCATAATTATAGACCAAACTTTCCCTTCTACATGGATTACATTTCTAAATCCTTGGAGGTTTATTTAGGTTTTACAGCTGAGGTTAAAATAGCAAAGTGTGCCACACCTGTTGCTTTTTTTTTATTGCTTTGCATTGGCTATATACAGTATGTCATGTAGTTCAAATCTTTTTAACATAGGGCAGAGAAACTGCAATACAAGCCCCAGCCTTAACATTCAAATGGTACAAATCCCTGTCATCTCTGTATCCTACAAATGTGATTGACACAGTGACACACTCACACACACACACACACACACACACACGCACGCACACACACACGCACACACACACGCACGCACGCACGCACGCACGCACGCACGCACGCACGCACGCCCACTCGCTCGCCCAACCCACCGAGACACACACACACACACACACACACACACACACACACACACACACACACACACACACACACGCACACACGCACACACGCACACGCACCATAAATGACTACAAGATTGTCATGTAAGACATGTAAGACCTGTGGGTATTCATGATATTCAAGAAGCGAGGATCATGTGACCTCAGACCAAAAGTACATTTCCATGACATATAAATACACACAGCGACTGAAATCCAAAGCCCTGTGAGCTGAGGATCCCTTGAGAAGGAGAGGAATGATGTTGGTGAAAATGTGGAGGATGGCCGGATGCTGACGACATATGAAACGTAAAATAGAACATAAACATAAATATTAGAAGCGCTGGAGTCGATTCCACTTCTACAAATACATTCAAGACCTTGCGCAAGGTAAATAGGCTATGTTGGAATGGAGATGCTGCTAGTGGTTTCATCACCATAGACAAGAATTAAAGTCGGCGTCGCCTGCCGTATGAAATCGCAAAACGAAAATGCTAAATGCAAAACGTACAGGTCATACTGTTTTTTTTTAAGGGGACGTACGTTATACGTCAACAGTACCACATAATAGTGTCATAATGTCACTTCAAACATATGAAAGCCTGGAGCCAATTGACAACACTGAAAAGGACCCTAAAAAGAAAAGATCCTATTATCCACTAACAATAAAGGTCAGAGCTTTAGTCCTTGCCTGGTTGTCCCACATCTTATACTTTAACACCCAGTCACCGTTTGGCCCGAGGCCCCTTTGACCTCTGTTCTTTAAACCTGCCATACTCTCCAGTGGAACATAACAAGAAAGGGGGGCTCTGTATGTGCCATCAGTCATGACCAACTGCCTTAAGTCTTTGTGATGCAAACACCCAGGAGATTGACAGAGAGCAGGAAGATGCCCCTAAAAGATGAGTCAAATCAAAGGAATCCCTGCAAGCCAGACGATGATACCTAGTAATGTTCATGTCTAGCATTGTCAATAAGCACAAGGTTGAAGTATTGAGTGTTTCCTACCGTTGTCTTCAACTGTAAAGTAGAAGATGTCACTGGTGGCGTTGCTCCCATCAAGCAGGACGTAGCAGATCTTCATATCGTCAATGTTAGCTGACAGAGAGAGAAAGATTGAGAGATGAGTGTGAGGTGAAGAAGCTCAGAAAGTTTTAGTAAATGAGAAGATTAGCCCACTTTTTAACTGGGGTTCAGTTACAACCCTCGGGCTACAATTTATTACAAAGTCGGCACATTTATTTTCAAAAGGATCCCTGGGTAATAAGCCTTATATGCCTTGATACATTATAATTTAAACTAAAAACTAAAATAGAAAAATAAGAAACATCTTTCACTCAATAGGGACAACTCCTGCAAGTTGATAATGTACTTTGTTTATGTGTGGTGCAGAGCCCAATATATGGAATGAATGCATGTATCAATAAAAAGTATTTAAAATATTGCTTTAATGCTCATATTAAACTACTTACGTTTTAAGTATATTTTATTAGCACATGCATTAAATTAGGGCTGTACAACACATGCCAAGACCTCATCAACTTGCGACAGGAACGGTCCCTATTGAGTGAAAGATGTACTATTTCTAAAATGAATAATATATTTGTTTTTTTTTATTTCTAATTTTAGTTACATATGGCAATAAATTAAGGCATATAAGGCTAATATAAGCCTTATATGACTTAATTAATTGCCATATGTAACTAAAATTAGAAATTAAAGCAGCGTAAATATTGTATTCATTTTAGAAATGTATTTTGGCTTTTGCAAAATACACTTTTATAGATTTATTTTAATCTATAAAAATGACATGACATAATTACCTACAGTAGTATAATGAACACATTTTGTCTCCATGTATCATTTTATCAAGTTCTATAAACTGGTTATGAATGCACTGGAAGAATTTCTATTTTATTTGTTATGGTGCCTTTCATAAAGTTAATGGTTGGCTTCCCCTTTCCCCCATTCTATTTCACATTTACTCCTTTTAACTTTTAACCAGCATAAGGTGGGGTACGTAGCTCTCTTAAAGGAGTAGGTCGCCCCCAAAATGACTTTTTTTCTATCGATTACTCACCCCACAGAGACTTCAATAATATTATTTTGTTTTTGTCACATTCCGAAGCCAATAATTTGAGGAGACTCTCCATCCGGAATCAATGGGGGTACATTCATTATGGAAATTATTGGATTAGGAATGTGACATAATTATTGGATTAGGAATGTGACATAAACAAAAACATATTGTTGAACTCAATTCTACATGGGGTGAGTAATCGATAAAAAAAAAGTCAGTTTGGGGGTGACCTACTCCTTTAAGCACAGCAATACCTTGCTTAATAGTAATGGATATACTGAGAACAAACAAGAGCAATGTTAGCTTACCTTGTGTGAAGGTTGTGATGCTATTGTTACCCTGGGCGGTGTTCATGATGAAGCCATGCAGGGGAGCCTCAGCCACGGTGTACTTCAAGACTTTGCGGTGGCTGTCTCTGTCTTCAGACTTAAGGGCCTTGCTGGTGATCAGGAATCCCACATGTCCGGTATGGAGCACCCTTAGTGTGGCGGCAGCCTTGTTCACCACAATCTGAGGGACCCCGTTATCCACTGTGTTAATGTGAATGGTCATCATCTGGGGCTTGCGTGTTTCGTAGATGGTGTCAGGGTAGACGTAGAAGGAGTTGTGTGTGCCATCTGTGACTGTGAAGGAAAAACTATCCTCATTGGTCTCTGTGCCGTCATGCTTATACGTGATGAGGTTCTCATTCAGGTCTTGCTTGGTGAATGTGGTGATCGGTTGGGTGTTGTTGAAAAGCAGCTGCCCGTGGACTGGCACTTGGGTGACTACGAAGCGTAGCAGGTTGTCAGGTGTATCACGATCCTCTACCGTCAATTCGAATGGCGTGATGAGTTTGGTTTCTCCCTCTCCCACGTATAATTTGCTGATGGTCAAGACAGGTTTTTTATTGTCTACATCAGTGATGGACACTCTGAATGTACGGAAGACTGGATTGTAACCATCAGTAACTTCAAACTCGAAGCTGTCCATCTTCATCTCATCGTCAGAGGTATGGATGTAGTAGATCTTGTTGCCAGCGAGCTGCATTTGAGTGAAGGTGGAGATGGGAACACCTGGGAAGTCAGTGCACTCCAGATGACCCCTGCTGGGTGCTCGTGTGATGCTGAAGGTGAGGTATTCATCAGGACTGTTGATGTCAGTGGTGCTGAGCAGGTCAGTAGTAAGAGTTACTTTTCCTCCTTCTTTGAGAGTCACACCTTTGTTGATGACATCTGGGAAGACCATGTCAATGCTTCCAATGTTGATGTAGAAGTAGCGGTCAATGAGAGGGTTGATGCCGTCTGTGACATCAAACTTCAGCAAGTCACGGATTCCCTCTTGACCAGTGTGCACATACTGAATGAGCTGTTTGTCAATATCATCCTGTGTGAAGTTCATCCCAATGGTGATATTGCCCAAAACATTCCCAAACTTGGAGATGCGCTGAAGGTAGCCTTGGCTTGGGCCATAGCGTACAATGTATGTCGACTCTTTGTCTTCAGAGTCAAGGTCTGTGGCCTTCAAAACCTTGTTACTGATTATTTTGGTCTCGCCAATCTCAACTTCAAGTCCATCGTTTATTGTCATTCTTGGTGTCTCGTCATCAACAGGAATAACCATGATGATAACCTTCTTTTCCACAGTGTGCATCCCATCTGAAAGCTTGATTTCAAAGCTGTCCTCCTTGGTCTCAGAGTCATCATGTTCATACACAATGTTAGATGCCTCCTTGATTTGTTCCAGATTGAATTTATCAACTGGGAGTGTGCCAGTGTTGAGCTGCTGTACTATTGTGCCATGCTCAGGGTACTTGATGATCTCAAAGTCCAGCTCATCCCCGGGGATATCAGCATCAGCTGCATTCAGGATGGGCGTGTCAATGACCAGACTCATGCCTTCCATCACTACAAACTCGCGGATGAAAATCTCAGGTTTTTCATCATTAGCTGGAATGATAACAATGGGGAAGAAGTGGCGCTCCGAGAAGTTGATACCATCTGAACAGCGGAAGGTGAAGCGATCTTCAACAGGTTCCACACCTTTGTGGATGCTCTGGACATAGTAGATATGGCCAAGGCCAATGTCCTTGATGCTAAAGGCAGTGATGGCCGTGCCTGCCCTGGACTTCTCAGAGCCTGGGGCTGGTGCGATATTCTCCACGTAGCCAGATGTTGGCTGGACGATGATGGTGCACAAAATGTCCTCATTGTCTGTGTCGATATCCTCAGCCTGGATGTGCTCCGGAGTAATGACATTCTTCTCTCCTTCAATCACCACAAACTGCTCTCCAACACTGACAATTGGTGGGATACTGTCAAGGGGGAGGATGGTAACGTGAACCCTCACACCTTGAACCTTGTTTCCCCCGACAACCCATTGGTCCGACATATCAGACAGGGTGAGGTTGAAGGAGTCATGTTCCTTAATTGGTCCAATTTCACCTGATGTGTGGGCATACACCACCACCCCATTGATAAGGTCCTGCTGAGTGAATCTCTCAGCAGGGGCCCCGTTTACTAGGATCTCCCCCAGCCTGGGAGGCTCCTCAACGATGAAAGTGAGCATGAGGTCATCTGTGTCTTCGTCGCGACCCTGAATGACATTGGTCGTAATTTCTGTTGCTCCATTCTCCAACACATCGATGGCGGACCCTAGCAGGCCAGCCGGAAGCATAAGAGTGGGGGCCTCATCATCGACAGGTTCAATGGCAATCTTAATAATGATGGGCACCTCATGGAAGCCATCACTTACATCAACCTTGATGGTATCACTGAGGGATTCCTCTCCACTATGAATGTAAGTCAGATGGCCATTTTCTATGTCTTCCAGCACAAATGTATCACCGTTTGACATGGCAATACCTAAATACTGAATTTGCCCAAAGCGGGGAATCTGGGTCACTGTGAACTCAATATTTTGATCCTCAGTATCCTGGTCAGTGGCATGCAGCTCTGTCTTAGTGATGACATAAGAGCTTCTCTCTAGAACAGTGAACCCAGTGTTGGTAATTACGGGGGGTTTGTTGTCAACAGGCTGTAAAAAAATGGTGAATAGCCCATCTACTGAGTTACCAGCAGTGTCTTCCACAAGGAATGTGAACTGAAGAACTTTTGGAGTGATGCCCAGTTCCTGGTCAGGGGGCTTGTAAGCCACTTTGTGGTGATTGACCTGGGCCTGTGTGAACTCGGAAATGGCAATGTCAGGGCTGTCAATCAGAACAATGTCACCCAGAGGGGCTGGGTTGTTCTCATCCGTGTCTGTGGGGGATTTTATGACTGTATACTTCAGGTCTCTGTCATCTGAATCCAGATCGGTATAACGCAACAATTTCTTTTTGAAGTGTGTTAGCTCATACTCCTGCACTGTCATGTGAAGGGTGGTGCCCGGATAGAGCTCTGGGGGGATGTCATCGACAGGGTGGATTTTGATGGTGAAAACATGTTCACCTGACTGGTTTGGGGGATCATTATCATCTTGCACCCGGAATACAAACTGGTCATTTACAGTAGTGGTGCTGTGGGGTCCGATGTGACGGTAGAAGAGCTTTCCATCCAGAATATCTTGCTGAAACCACTCGGTCACCACCTGCTCAAACATCTCATCTGTCTCACTGAACTTCCAGAGAGAGGGGTCAGAGGGAGGCTCAACTTGCCTGAGAAGCAGCTCACCCACAGTTGAGTAGGGGGCTTCCAGAATGAATTTAATGGTAGAGTCTTCTGAATCAATATCGGTCGCACTCAGAATAAATGGGGAGAGCTGCATAACCTCATTTTTAAACAGCACCAGGCCAGTGTTGGCATTGATAATGGGGGGCTCGTCATCTGTGGGGGCAATAGTGATGGGGAACAAAAACTCCACTTCGTTCTTGCCGTCTGTCATTCTGAAAATAATATTGTCACTGTAGGTGTCACTGCCATCATGCTGGTACACTACAATGCCAGCATCCAAATCAGCAGGAGTGAAGAATTTCCTACGGCTGCCAAGCACGGTTAGCTCTCCGTGTTTTAAGCCATCTACAACAGTAATTTGTACGTCCTCAAGGTTATCCTCATCACTGATCTCTAAATTCTGGGAGCTGGACAGAGCTCTGGACTGCCCTTCAAACAATAGCTGCCCTGTGTTTTTGGTCGCCACAGGGGCCAAGGTATTCATAGGCTTCACCACTATCATAAAAGCAAAGGGATCAGACACAGCTCCATCGGTGTCTACGATTTCAAACTCAAGCTGGAAAATCCTCTCCACCTCCGAGTCCTCTGAGGGAGGCTTGTAAGCTATTTTAAGGTCTTTAATGTCTCTCTGATAGAAGGAGGTGATGGGCAGGTTCTGATCATCTGTGCTGATGATGTAGCCCTGGTTATAGCCCAGAGGTGAAGTAATGTTGAAGATTAAATCATCTGGATCGGATTCAACATCCTCAGCGGCAAGCATATCACTCGTTATAGCTGTCATCACAAATTGATCAATCTCATCATCATCATAGCTACGAAGCTGGGCTTAGGGGCAGTGTTCTCCGTGCCCTCTCTTATTCTAACCATCATCTGGAAATGCTCTTGCATTATGTATTGCCCTCATTGTCCTGCAGCTCTACCATCATTGGAACATAGTCTCTATTGGTGACTTGGTCGTTGCAGTGTGCTTGTAGCGAATGCCCTGCTTAACAAACTCATCACAGTCAATCATCTGGCCATTGGGGGGGTTATTCAAAAGTGTGCCATACCTGGGGAGTCCTCCGGCGCCAACCAGAGTGGTCATCTTACACTGGGTCACACCGTCCTCGTAGGAAAACTCCAGACCTTTTTGTCAATGGGGTTGCTGTCGCTGTTAAGTTTCTCCACACTGAGTGGCATATTCCTGGTGAGGATCTCGAGCTGCTGGAATACCACCTCCACCTCAAGCATGAAGGGGATGATGACGGTGTCCGTATGGGAGTCATAGCGCAGCTGGAGCTTTACCCGATCCTTGCTGGGACTCCGGGAGCCAAAGTGAGTGTATTTCACCTCATCAGCTCCGAATGCACAGGGGAACTTTTTGGGGCTCAGCATTCCAGGTTGCTGGGCCAGCGGGTCATTGTCCAGAACAGTGATGTGACACCGGTCACCAGGCTGCACCTCGGTCACCAGGTCATTGACAGGGTCCAAATACACAGACCTCCCAAAGGGAACCCTAATTCCATTGTTGGCGATGATGATGTTGTCTTCATCAGGTCCAGTCCTATGGCGATAAAGAAAGCCGGGTCAAAGGGCTCTGCATCCACTGAAGCAAAGAAGCCCAGAGCAAAAGTAACAAGGAGACATCTGAAAAGCCCCCGTGTTTGACAGATCCCTGAGCTTTGCAGACAACCAGCCATGTCCGCTGCTAGTTGTCTTGCAATTTGTTTTAGGAGTCAGCAGAAATAGACAGACTCCTCTCCCCAAAATAAATAAAATAGTCTCTTGT
>NC_137812.1:49959124-50026624 GCF_963921795.1 Nannobrachium achirus
GTTAAGGGAGGGGCGCTGTTGTTCAGGCCATGCACAATCACACACAAACCCACACACACACACACACACACACACGGGGGGGTGGGGTGGGGGGGGGGGGGTGTGTGTGTGTGTGCAGGCGGGCGGGCGGGCGGGGGGGGGGGGGGGGGGGGGGGTTCTGGCCCTGTTAACTGTGAAGTCCGTTTGTCACTTTCACAAATCGTATGCTGTATATTAGCATTTTTATGGTGTATCTATATCTATTCTGCATCTAGCTTGAGGCGTTTCTCCTCAGTGGCTGGAGCAATTGATCTGAAATCGCATCACCATTAGCATATGAACACACCTAACATAACTGTGATGCTGTATATTAGCATTTTTATGGTGTATCTATATCTATTCTGCATCTAGCTTGAGGCATATCTATTCTGCATCTAGCATGAGGCAACATGTTTAACCAGTGTGTGTGTGTGTGTGTGTGTGTGTGTGTGTGTGTGTGGGGGGGGGGGGGGGGGGGGGGGGGGGGGGGGGGGGGGGGGGTTGTCTGGCCCTGTTACAGATTTTGTCCAAAATCATGCAGATCGGTACACAGTATCTCTGTAGCCATTAAACGAAACGGGTATTTCTTACATTGATGCTCCTACATATTATCATGCAAGCACCAGTTAAAGTTACTTTCCATCCCTCATATACTGTGTGCACATGTGCACATCCCATAACCCACACACTGCACATCATTTCAGAGCTCATATCTTTGAACGGGTAAGGACTAGTTTAGAACAAACAATCTGAGTGAAATACAACACAATTTGTTTGTCCAGATGATGCTTTAAAGCATCTAATTTAGATAAAGTGAACTGGGTAGCCAGGATGAGACTCTTTCTTTTAAACCACAACTTAGGCCAATCACCAGCACAGAGAAATGAAACAATAAAGAGTGGCATCTTAATATGTGACCTCCCTGACAAGTGCCAATCTCGAACTTGTAGATCTGCTATTTTTGAAAAATCGTGAAAATGTGTGCAAGTCTTTGAATATTTCAAATCCTTCAAAGTTTTTTTTTTTAAACCTATGTTTCTATGTCAGTGGTGCTCAAACTTGTTCATGTGAAGGACCCCCAAAATTATATTTGGCCACAGACCCCCCCCATCTCAAATTATTTAGTTCCAGGGACACCCCAAAAGCAAAATTTGAGTTACAAATGTTTGCTTAAAAATACATAGACCGGTTTCTTGTTTACAAACAATGAGACTAAATGCACAGCTGAATGTATCATGTAATCAATTCCCACCAATCCCCAAACCTGTTGTTTTGGGGAGCGCTGCATGGTTTCTATTTATTGGCTAATATTCAAAGCTTTGCACACATTTTCACAACTTTTCAAAAATAGCAGATCTACAAGCTGGTGCCGCGCTGTGAGATTGTATATCTGCTATTTTTCAATATCTAAAGAATAAAAATAAGTAAGCCCTCCCCTCCACCTTGGGCCCTAGACGTAACTCAGTCCCACTTTTCCCCTCTGTGACGCCCCTGCAAACAGGTGTAGGCTATGGCGTAGAGAGGAAGAGACACCATTTCGATGTGAAACAGGCTTACCTTTTTAAGGCTACATTATTATTTAGCATGCTATAGGTATTAGTAATAGTATTACGTTTATTTGCACACAGAAAGTGAGACAATTGATTAAAAAAAAAGTGACACAATTATAAAAGTGAAAGGGGAGCATTTTGTGCAGGAAATATCCAACAAAGAGAAAAACATGAAGCAAGGATAAGCATAAAAGCAATGCTTACGGAAAGTAAAAAGTCCGTTAATTTGTGACAGCTGCGTCCAATGCTCTCGACAGTCGATGGATGATGAATAATGAACTTGAGGTGCTGATTAAACCGGCAAGAATCAACATTAATGCGAGTAGCGTACGTTTAAAATGACGTTGTGTTTGTTTACAAAAGCCAGCTCTTCCGAGCAGCAGTGGTGGAAAAAGTAGCCTAGCAAGTCCTACAAGTGGGAATTCAAAATGTATTCTAGCTCCTGGCTACTTGAGTAAGTATTGGCATCAAAAGGTAGGCCTACTTCAATTACCAAAAGTAAATAGAAAGTAGGCTACTCATTTAGCAGAATGTCCCATTTCAAGTTTTCAAATGTATAAATCTTTTGAAAATAGCAGTAGGCCTACAGCTCACTTTGGCCGAAATGTATACTGGGCTGAAGTGGTTAATATATGTTTTGAAATAATCTACAAAGTAGCCTAACTAGTAACTAAATGCTTTCAAATAAATGTGGAGTAAAAGTAAAATATTTGCATCCAAGATGTAGGCCTAGTGGAGTAGAAGAAGTAAAAGTATTGGAGTAGAAGTAAAAGTATTGGAGTAAGTAAAAGTATTGGAAATTGGAAATGCTCAAGTATGCTACAGTACTTAAGTAAATGTACTTTGTTACTTTACATCACTGGACACTTAATTGGACAGCGGTCTGTGAGCAGTAAATGTAGCCTACTCACATCTAAGTACAAAAAATTGGAAATACTCGAGTAATAGTTTAAAAAAAATCCTCAAAATTGTACAGTACAGTAGCCTACTTGAGATTGAGCACACAGGCGGTCATTGTGCTGCTTAAAAATAACATACAGATGAATTCAAGGGCAAATATTTACAAATCAGAAACAAGTAACCTTGCTGGGTAATAATCAACTTTATCTTAACGAATAAAATGCCATTTTAGACAATTTTATGGTAGAGTAGGCCTATATTGTCTTCTTAATACAATATAAACGTCTGCAGTGGTTGGATCATTACTCTTCCCTTGAGAAACATAGACTATTGTATAGAACATACTGTACAGCAGTGGTTCTCAACCTTTTCAGGCCGCGACCCCCAAAATAATCAGATTTGAGGCATTACATTTTGTATAACACGGTTCTATTGTGAAAATAGCAGATCTACATGCTCACAACTCCTTGCAACGCGAGGCGTTGTGGCGAGTATTAAAAAGTCCTTAAATTGTCACTTTAGAAATGTGCTATCCACGAGTTTCCAACGCCCCATAGTGCATTGCGCAAACGTCTGCATCGAGGTTCCGCCGCCGATTTACAAGCTCACAACGGGTTGCATCTGCGACGCGACGTGAGCTTGTATGTCTGCTGTTAAACCCGGAAGTTTGGTCCTGATAGTCTCCAGTAAACCCCCGGGGAAACTTGTGGATATGCTTAAACGTTATGTTGGTTTGTTTGTTGAGTGAGGAAAACAATGTTGCACATTAAGTTAATCATCTGGGGACCCCCCAAAATAATTTGGGGACCCCCTGGGGGTCGGGGGGTCCCGACCCACAGGTTGAGAACCACTGCTGTAGAGTACTGGTTGACATGTAACCTTGTCTAAGTCAAATATCTCCCTGTTCTGGGCAGGTCGTCACTTCCACAACTGATGAAGTCAAGTAGAAGACGGCTCAAGGTAGGAACCTTGTTTTTCCTTCGCCGCTGCTGCTTAATGTGTTGTATGCTGTGTGCTAAAGTGATTCAAGCTGCTGCTGTGCTGTCATTTTCAGACCCAACCGACTGGGTGGTAATGAAACATGTGAGAAACAGTGACTGTTTGTGGATCTGTGTCTGTTGTCTTGTGGCTGGAGGTTGTGACTGAAGTTGAATGTTGTGACAGGTTGGCTGCAGGGACGTGCAGAGAACATTAGAGAGGCAGGGGCTGACATTTCTAAAAGGGCCTTTTGGTGGAAATATCGAAAATAGTCGACCTCCAAGCTCGCAACGCGTCGCGCTGCGACACATTGTGTAGACGTGATTTCTACACAGAGGGCAATTCTTTCAGAATAAGATGCTGTGTTCAAGTTCAGGAGAGTTTGCCTTCATGTATGGCATGGAAAGGGGGGCATTTGCATTTCTTTCACTTAGTAAAAACTGCATTCATGGTCTGGAGAGAGGGCACTTTTTACAGATAAAAGGGCAGGGGCTCAAGCCCCCTTTGATGTCTATGTGTGCACGTGCCTGGTTCATGGCATCTGTGCCATTTTAGATTTTAAGCGTTGGCTACTTAAAAATAGCAATATACAAGCTCACAGCGCGTCATTAGCATTTCTTTTTTGAAAAATGTTTCGAAAATGTTCTTAAATTCTTTAACATAAATCTTCTCTTTGGGGGGAGGGGTGGCACACAAAACATTTTGGGGGTCCTCCTTGGCACTAAAAAGTCTGAGCACTACAGATTTAGAAGGCATTTGTAGAATCAGCCTCGGGTGTTAATGGGTTGAAGCGTAGTATAGAGGGAATATGAGGGATGTCCCTGTGGCAGTCATGGTGACAAAGCACAACATGGAGAGAAACTGAGCTGTCATATTTTGGATGTGGTGAATGTGAGAATGTGCACTCAGTGTGGTGCACAAGGTCATGTTAAGATAAAAATACTTGGTGGCCTTTTATGGAGCATCATTTGAGATGGGCATCAGACACGGTGCTGTGCAGTATGCATTGCACACACACTCATATTTTCCTCCCTGTTGCTGTACTGTTTTTTTTTATTTTATTTTATTTTTTAGATTTTTCAAACATTTAAAGTCTGTAATCATAGAGGGATACAGTGAAAGCAGACTGAGTCCTCTGGAGAATTACGTCACATCAATGGCAAAAATCGAAAAATGTAAACCTGAATTCGATGTACATTTCATTGACCCTTCATTTCTACCCTCATATAAAATGTGGCTATGATCGAATACTATAGAGAGACTACACCATGAGACAATCTTTCATATTGCAGGGCAGTATTGAAAATTGTGTCACTGAACAATGAATGGCTCACTGCAGGAGCTTGGGACTTCAGTAATGCTAATGAACATAGGAGGATGTGAATGAAAGGATGAGGCACTGTGTGGCACATAGAACCTCCCTGGAATGGACGTCCCCTTTAGTGTGCACTGAATATCCAGGATGCCACATGCCTTCAAACATTCTACATCAGTCTTTTTCTACCCCCCCTAAATAAGTCTTGCCCTCCTCACCCTGCCAGCCTGGAATGAACACGTACTGGAGCGTGCAATTATAGAAACAAACACAGCAAACCTTTTATAAATGGTAACGCACACAGCTTCATTAACTCTGTTGCTTTGGAGTAACCAGCTATTGTTTATCATTGCAGAATATGATGACCTATACAATATGAGGTTAAAAATGCATACCATACTGTTAAACTAACACAAAAAAGGTCACTAGTACTTATGTTTAATTTAAGCTCTGTTGTATGACTGTGTCGCACTCAAGAAATATCAGATCTACAAGCTCACAGCATCTTGTCACATCCATGAGCCATTGTCTATAGTTCTGGCTTTAGACTACCCGAGGTCTTGCTCAAGGGCACATACCGGTCATTAGTTCCAGATACAGACTTTATTTATGGTTGTAAACCATTCTTTTAGACACCCTCATTAACCTGTCTGTAGCCTATGCACACTAATTAAGAGGTTTCACCTTCTGTCTTATGTTAATTAGGGTCGGTGGTAAAGAGACAATGACAGAGAGAGATGAGTTGCATAGTGGTCTGGTCCTGCTGACCAGACTCACCTTCTCTGCTTCATGCAGAACAGCTCGTGAGATAGGAGACCATAATGACCTCATAATGGAATGGGAAACAAAGGCTGAGTGGTTCCAGTCATCTATCCCTCAAACTGCCACCCAGGGCAAAACTGGAAATGTCCTAATTGCCTTCCTGCTGTCATGGAATGTCGGCAGATAATTTACAGATGGATTTGTGGGTCACACTGCCTCATTGGAGAAGTAAAAACAAAAAAGATTGAAACATCCGCTGTCAGTAAGTTATTCTTTGAGGCCCTGGTTCTCTTGCTTTATTTTATGTCATCATTATTTATTATTATTGACTGGAGTTCAATAAACAGGTGTAAGTCACGTATGCAAATAGTGTTTAAAAAAATAGGCCTATAGAATGGCCTGTACATAACTACACAAATATCCAATGAAAAGTGAAACTGTTGTCTTTTTTATGTGTATCAATATTGTTGTCAGACTTGCATGTTATATTTATTTGTTGTTATATTCCTTTGCTGAAAGGAAAAAGCAAGACTCAAAGAGAGAGTAGTGAGCGTTGACAGTGAGGAATTGATCAGCACAGCAACTTCCTCTCAAGGGCTCAAAGTCCCACACCTGTGCTAGAAGTGGCTGTCCAGGATAGAACATGTCCTGCACACAGACCTTGGCCAAGAGCATGAACATTTATCTCCATGAATCATAGGAGGACACCATGGCCTTGTACTGTAAAGCCATGGTATGCAGCTTATTGTAAACATGCAGCTTGCTTGTGACTGGGATCTAAATGATTAACTTAAATTACGATATTTGTATGGAAAGTTATTATTGTAAGTACATAAAATAATATGCTGGAGTATAGCTATAACCTCTTAGCCTTTGGCCATTTTGTTGCTTACTTACACTACAATACATTTACATTAGTGGATAAACATAGGTTAATACAGTAAAAGGTCATTACACTGGACAGTAAGGTCCTACCAAATTTTGCACCTGAACACAAGGGTTGAAATATTTTTTTGTGTGGCTTTTATGCCTTTATTGATAGGGATAGACAGTAGGCTGACAGTACATAAGGGAGAGAGATTGAGAGTGACATGCAGCAAAGGCGAGCGGGACTCGAGATCGGGACTCGAACTCGCGACACGCTGTCAGGCTACACTGAGCCGAGGTGCCTGGACCGCTGCTCCAGCGCCCCAGGCCTAACTTTACCAATTCTGTAAAATAAACAGTCCTGCACGGCATATGTCATTCCTAACATATCTGCAAGACTTATCGTTCTTGAACATCTAACAACCCGGCTGCTTTATTCAGGGTGTTGATGAATGGCGTCCAGCTGTGCAGGACATTTGTAACTGTATCACTGTCTTTGTGTGTGTGTGTGTGTGTGTGTGTGTGTGTGTGTGTGTGTGTGTGTGTGTGTGTGTGTGTGTGTGTGTGTGTGTGTGTGTGTGTGTGTGTGTGTGTGTGTGTGTGTGTGTGTGTGTGTGTGTGTGTGTGTGTGTGTGTGTGTGTGCACTATACCTTGCTATGCTAACAGACATCAAATTGCCATGTCAATATACAGTTCATACTCATTGCAATGAATCTCTGTTTGACATTCAGCTTTGCATTCAGTACCTGTCAGGACAGATGACATGTCAGCCGGAAATATTTGCAACATTATGGATATCTTTTGACCGTGTATTTTTGTTATTTTCCTTGTTATTATACTGCACTGTTCACTCTAATCAAAGCAGCCACTTGTGTCTGTGACTGCACTATATTTATAGTATAGTACAACAATAATAATACAGTAATAACAATAATACAGACTGTACAGGATGACAGTTTTCAGTCTCTGCAGATGCTACAGTTGTCCACTTCTTTTTGATATTTGGCTTTGTGCGTTCAGTGCGTTGCTATTTGTGTGGTTAGGTAGTATGGATGGATATAATGAGACAGAATGGGAGGGAAAAGAAGTTGAGAAGCAGCATTCTTGTGCTCAAAGAATTCTACTGACTCGGAGTTCAAATCCCACAGTCAAATTCAAACATATTTTATCAGAGAAGATGCCAGCACCAGACATCTTTCCTGTTCATGTTACAGTAGCTCTAGAGAATTGTTCTTGACACTAGAAACAACACTGCTCTCACACTGGTCACCTCTGACAAACTCCTTATCCCCTTCAGAATCCTTCCCCCCAAAAGGTCTCTCCAATGCCCGCCCACCCACACATTCTCCTTTTGCTCTCACTCTATGCAGTAGCATCCCAATCATGCAGCTCGTTGTAAATATACTCAGCGTATAAATAGGAGGATACTGAGCCCCAGGACATTTGGATCCAGTTCAGAGGGTGTGAGGAGGAAGAGCAGGCTAGGGTTCTGCCACACTTGGTTGCTTTTGGATTTTGGCGCACGTCATCCCATGACTGTGGTCGGATGCAAATGGGGTCTGAGGGGCTCCAGCAGGGGCGTCACAAGAGGAGGGGAAGTGTGACTGAGTTACTAGGGCCCAAGGTGGAGGGGCCTTCATTATTTTATACTTTAGATATTGAAAAAAATAGCAGATATACAAGCGCAGTACCGAGTGCCGCGCGCTTTTTGGCGAACATTTGTAACTCAAATTTTCCTTCTGGGGGGTCCCTGGAACTAGATATTTTGACATTGGGGTCCGTGGCCAAATACATATTATTTGGGGGGTCCTTCACATGAAAAGGTTTGAGCCCCACTGACATAGAAACATACGTTTAAAAAAAAACCTTAGAAGGATTTGAAATATTCAAATTTTCAAGATTTTTCAAAAATAGCATATATACAAGCACGCAGCGCGGCACAGAGCTTGTATATCTGCTATATTTCAATAGTTAAAGCACAAAATGTGAGAGGATCCTTGTACCCAGGGCCCAGAATTTGGTGCGACACCCCTGGGCTCCAGGCTCCCATTCTAGAAGCGCACTGGTCCAATGCAGTGTTTTATCCACCCTTCATGGTGGATTAAAGGAACCCCCTGCTGGTGCATGGATACGGGCTGTGTGGTTAGCGCTCGTCATGGAAGGGAGAATGGAGGCGCATGGAAACAGGCCCAGATATAGCACCTGGGTCCAACCCAAAATCCAGGCAAAACACCTCACCTCAGATGGAAAATGGAAAAGTATAAAAGGTCTCGTTGTATTTAAAGTGGATCTAAATAAATAACAAACCCTTTTGATGAACTCAAAAATATTTTATAAGACTTACCAAAAAGTGCACCGTCTGCAAATTGCAACTGGACCTGACAAGTCTTTTAGCTTGCCAAAAGTACAAATATATTTGTACTGCTCCTAGTATTGTCGATTTCTTGTATAGTAATAGTATTGTATGTATTATGTCTTGAATACATAGGTCCACAATAGAAATGGCATTATTGTATAACTGTACCTCTACAAACTGTTAATATAGTAATCAATCAATCAATTAAAAAACCCTCTAAATTACAGTACAATAAGTGTGTGTGTGTGTGTGTGTGTGTGTGTGTGTGTGTGTGTGTGTGTGTGTGTGTGTGTGTGTGTGTGTGTGTGTGTGTGTGTGTGTGTGTGTGTGTGTGTGTGTGTGTGTGTGTGTGTGTGTGTGTGTGTGTGTGTGTGTGTGTGTGCGTGCGTTTAATGACCTCAAGGTCACTAATCAAGGTAATTAATCAGTGTAAAATACAAAAGGAAGACCTTTATTGATCCCACAGGGAAAATTCTGTTTCAAATGTCTTGATGAACATAACTTACACCAGGCCATCTTATCAAGGTCAAGTTTATTAATATGTCCAAAACTGGGCAATTTATGCATCAGAAAATAAAAACACAGTAAACTTACATAAACAAGCACGTAGACATAGAAAGGGTCACAAGATCCAGATAATAATAATATAAGTGTAACTGTAACAACAACATACATACATTATCACCAATAATAATGAGTTTTTCACTGTTAAATGTAGGCTACTTTTAAATGGAGGAATAGCATACTGGACCCTTCCTCAGCAGAGTGGCAATTGACCCAGGAATGTGTGTGGCACAGTGTCAGGGAATTCCTGTCTTTTAACACAGTCACTTTGAAGCAAATGTGATTGCACCTGGAGCTCATGTTTGCACTTATGGTAAAATGAGCGAGGGGTGCAAGTGAAGGTAGCAGTTGGCCCAGTTAGAAGCAGAGAAATAGAACAAACACTAATTACTTGAAAAATTATTTCAAGTCATGCGGTGAAATGAGGAGAAACTGAGGCCTATACAGTTGGAATCTACGGTAAAGGCAAAAATAAATTGTCATAAATCTTGCAAAGCAGGCTCTGTTTGCTTTGTTCTGCATTGTTTAATTTAAGAATATAAATAACTAATTATGGTAATATCTATATTGCATAATCACAGGGTATCAAACATATGTTTCACTCAATTGCTCTTCATTGAACTTACTTATCTGTGCATCAGGGTCTGAGAGCTTTGTATGCCTGATGTAAGTAAGTAAGGATATTCGCAAGTGTCTCTCAGTTAGGGCACAGGTGCTAGTAGATAACATATCTTGTAAAGGAAGTGATGTGGATATCCTCTGCCCACTTCACTTTGCTGCTGTCCCACACTACTCCCACCGTCTTTCATTCCTGTCATACTTGTTGGTGTCACTTTCATCATGACCTATGGGTCGTGGCAAACACCACTGGCTTCCTATAGGATTACCCATAAAATGGATTCTTCACTCTCACTCATATCACCCAGGCCAAAGGAACCACTGAAGCAATGTCATGTCTCTGGCCTCATTCTTTTTCTATTAAAACCAGTTATAATGTCTGCTGTTACTGTGATCAGTTAAATGATGGACGTACTGGAGACACACTAGCTTCTCAGCACAATAATGTATGTTTTAAGGGTGTAACAACAAAGTTGAAGTAATTTTTTTGACGTTTTGTTACATATATTGCTTAAGTAGTATAGGAACAAAAATACAATTTTAGTTATGTTGAGTTGAGTTTATTTGCACAGAAAGATAATATACAATTAAAAGGGAATTACATAGAGCTGCTAGAAATGTGCAGGAGAAGTAAGAAACTATAGAAATAAAATGTCATATGAAAAATTGTAAACTCAACAAGGAAGAAATATTCAATAAACAATTACATCAATGGGGTAGGGATGAACACAAGCCACACATGGTGACTTCAAAAGCATGTACTGTACATTCTATACACCAGTAAGACTCCCTAATCGGGAGATAAGCGACCGTCAGGTTAATGGCTTTGCTTGATGTTAATTTTGAAGCCTTATCTTTAACAATTTAATAAATGTTTTTGAAGGATGTGCAATTAAACAATACAGTAGCCTATAGACCACAAAAAAACAACTAAACAAAAACACAGCCTAAGATGACCATTATTGTATGAAATGTCATGAAGCAGACATAATTTCAGAAAAAAGTGAATTACAGGATTGGATCTTCAAAACCTAAGTTGCAGGACTAAAATGGTAAATTCTCTTTCTAACAGGAATATGAAATACTTTATTTGACGATTCAATATTGCACATTACACATTCTTATCAATATCATCTACCTATACAAAAACAATTCACTTTATTAACAAATACTCCTCACATCCGTACCAAGAGTCATGAAGACGTTTACAAAATATTTTTCTTTTCTTATCTCTTTTCCACTTTTCATACTTAAAACAGAGCACAACACCATGTACAAAATAAAAGGAGTAGCATGAAGCCTATTTTCCAAATATGGTCTTTTAATTAAAAAGCCATGGTCCATCATCTTCAATGTTTTATTCAAAGAGAGTTAAAGCTCCATTCCCAATACATCCCAAATCATCCGTCAAAACATTTTCTTTGCATACTTTTCAATTCATCATTATAATAGATTTAATTGCCAAAAACGTCATTGCTATGATGCCGTGTAAGCTTTGACAATTTATGTAAATAAAATATGACCTCCAGAGTTGAACGTTGTCAATCCTTCCACCATTTTCATGAAATATTTCTTAATCTGAAAGAAAATAAAACAGAGTGGACAAACATTATTTTCAGTTTTTTGGTGTCCGTTTTATAAAAGCAATAAGCCATGTAAGGCTGTGGGTTACATTGCTAAGCTATAAAGGGCCATTGTTACTGTAGGCACGCTGCTTCATGTATGGTGCCTAACAACGCCCCTTAGCTGTTCTAAAATCCCTGTGAACCATGGCCTTTTGGAGCTTATTGCTTTATTGTCTCGTTGTAACATTTGGTTTGGTTTTCAGACACCAGACAGGCTTCAAATTACAAAAGCATCACTACAGCGTACTGTAAAGGCACACATCTGTTGATGACCAGAGACACCCAATAAACCTCAAGGTCGTTAATCAGTGTAAAAGACCTTTAGTGATCCCACAGGGGAAATTCTGGTTCAGCTTCACCCAGCTGAAGGCTGCTCAGATGGTAACGAAGAGTACTTGTGATGGAAGTACTCTCTCTCTCTCTCTCTCTCTCTCTCTCTCGCTCTCTCTCTCTCTCTCTCTCATACATGCATGCATGCTTGAACAGAGTGTAACTTGCATCAGCTGATGGTTAATTTAAGAATATAACATTAATATAAATCTATCTCTTATATTCTTGGCCTGTGGTGCTGTTACTCAAGTAGGATGTTGTTTGTCACACAGGGCACATGACTGCTAAATCCTTTGGAACCACTGATCTTGGTCAATCAAGCAATCTCTTTGGAGGTGTAATGAATGAGTGCCCTATGGCTTCTTTGCCTCTCCCTTCACGTTACTCATCCCTACAAATTCCTTTCAGCTGTTTCCCTGGAAGTTATGTGTCCTGTCCCACAGTCACATGGGCCCGCCATCAACCATACCTTCTGCTTTGGGCCAAGTTTATGTGGCCTTTGCCACAACCTTTGACCCCTGCAGAGAAACATCTGTTTGAGTGAAAGGATCCCTGACATAATCCTACTCTACATCTAGCAAATGTGATTTATGAATAACCATTATAAGCCTCTTCTGTTGTCTGCCCTCCTTCAGGTGACCTGAATATGGTCTTTGGAGGGTTCATCCCCAAGTCATGGATTAGATGAAGTATCTGGATGAACATAATATGCTTTGTGGGCTTTGTAAATATCTGGTGTGAAGGCTGTGGTGTAAATTGTTCTATACGCAGTGGTGCGTATAGTACTGTACATATCTACTTATGACACCCGATGGAATACAGCTGAAATACGTTGGTGGAGAAACAAATGATTTTGTTTGCATAGATACAACAAGTGTTCTTAGATACTCAAATACAAGTCAAGCTTTCAATTGTTGCCGGAAGAAGGTCTAACTGCCAACATCTTTTATTCCGAACCTCTAGTTTGGTATAAAATAAGATTTTCCTTCATTCTGGTTATTTCATCACATTGTAGAATAATATAAACATAATATACAAATTTGCTCTTTAATTAACTGAGCATACATACTGCTGATAGCATTCCTCAGAATTGAGGGTCTATATGTTGTACTTTGACATCCATTCAAACTTTGGATGGCTTTGAGTTTCAAAGCCATCCATATGTTTCAAAAAGGGTGGTTTTGTTCCCTAAACTGACCTCGGGTCTACCCATTACAATCTCAAATGTGACCTGAGTTAATCTCAACTGTGCCCAATAAAGAGGAGGTTCGCTTTGGGACCGGTAATGTGACTACATAGACAGGGGTTGAGTTGCAGGTATACGGCCTCACATGCATACAGCTGAGCCACAGGGATAGATAGAGATCTGTGGAGGCTAGTTGGTCTCTTCAGCGAGAGCAGAAAAACCTAGCCGCTGAAAGACTGGACATTCCTCAAGGGATTTGGTCCCTTGTTAAAAAAAATAAAAACGCTGAACTGAATCCCATGGAAGGATGGTTCATCTGTTTCAATCCATTCTGCAAATAGAACAGCAAAAAAAAAAAAAAAAAAAAAAGGTAAAAAGTAGTGGGTTTTGTTTGTTAGGTTTTTCTCTACTGGGGCAGATTGGGTGTCTGTGCGGACATCACATTAAGCCAGAACCATTTCAAGGATTTAGATCTGTTCCATATAAATCCTCCTTTCTTCTATGATATTCACTTAAAAAAGTACTTGTTTTTGTCTTAACCCATAAAGACCTGAGGATGATTCTACATATGCACGTAAATCAAAGTGTGTGTGTGTATGGCAGTTGTACTAGCTCAAGTGACCTGCGCTGTGAGCTTGTATATTGTTTTTAGCCCAAAGTTTCTTTATTTTATTTATCTCAATAAAATAAGAAAACTATTGTTACCAAAACTCTCAATGCAGCTGAAAGATACTTCTTTAATTATACACACGAAATATCTGTGCTGTGGGATACTATACTAGTAAGACGCCTAAGTTAGGGCGACAAGCGAGGTCGCGCCATGTCTTGGCCATCTGGCCAGTGATGTATATCGGACCAGTTACCCATATATGGAGACCCCTGGTACCCATATATGGAGATCCTGTATATGGAGATATGCTGTGAGAGCCCAAACATGCTTACTCAGTTATTCGTTATGTGAAAGTCCTATGATGTCTATGACATCTGACGACATACCCTTTTATGCCCATACATGGAGATCCCCGTCTGTAGAACCAGCCACACAGATATGGGCTGTCTTGGCCATCTGTATTGGTCATGAATGGATTCTGTTAGTGTGCTATGTGGCCTCCATATATGGGCATTCCCATATGAAGTCCTGTTAGATATGGGCTTAATATTGATGACATCAGGGAACTCCATTTATGGGCATAAAAGCGATTCTGTTAGCGTGACATCACAGTGAAGGCAGAGCGTGATGTCAGAGCGGCAAACCCATTCTGTTAGAGTGGTTCCCCTGACATCACAGTGATGTCAGAGCAGCAAACCCATAGACTGTAAAAAATCACACCCGTGTGAAGTGGAGCTGTGTGTGTGTGTGTGTGTGTGTGTGTGTGTGTGTGTGTGTGTGTGTGTGTGTGTGTGTGTGTGTGTGTGTGTGTGTGTGTGTGTGTGTGTGTGTGTGTGTGTGTGTGTGTGTGTGTGTGTGTGTGTGTGTGTGTGGATCATGTGTACCGATTTTTGTGACATTTGAAGAAAATATGTAGGAAAAGGAGCAAAAAGTGTGTTTTGGAGAAAATTCAAGATGGCTGAAAATCTATCATGGCGCAAATGGGCGTGGCCTATATGGGGAGATGCGTCATGACCCAAGGAATCCAGGGAAAAAATATTTTTAATTTTCCGACCTACGGTTCAAGAGTTACAGGCCAAAACGTAAAGTGGGGTGTTATGGCGCCACCATGCGGCCAAATGACACAATTATTTTTTATTTAATCCTTGAAATCATTATGAACCTCCTCTCCAAGTCTTGAAACTCTAGCCCCTATGGTTTGCGAGAGACAAATAATTGAATGTGAGTTTTTGCGATTCCCATTATAAGTCAATGGGGAAAATGAATTCACTAATAAATTAATATCAATTAAACTATTGAACCTTTCTCTTAGCAAGTTACTAGCCCACGATTCCCGAGTAAGCCGGTCGATTTGACATATGGCGCGAGTGTGTGGTGGCAAAACTGTGGGACTAGTAGCGTGCCGAAGTTTAGGAAGTTCAGGCTACATACACACAGACACACACACAGACAGACAGACAGACAGACCCACACGGCCACGTGTAGGGAGCCTGTGCTTCACACAGCTCCAAAAAGTGCACACGTCCAGACAGAGTCAGCATGTGCCGTTTCACATACTAAACTGCGACCTTCGGTCGCGATAAGGCACATATTTAAGATACTATATGTGCCTTGCCAGAGTATATTATTCTGATGACAACTGGCAAGTGGAAAAATGTACATAAACTAGACAATGTGTTCCTCTGTGGCTCTGCCAAGGTGGCAGTTTGTCTACAAGGTGTTGAAATCATTGAGCTGCAGTATATGTTTGCAATGGCTGTGGCGCCCACATCCCCTTATGGTCAATAGAACTTCATGATGCATCTGACCAGTTAATAATCAGTTCTTCCTGGGCCAGTAATGCATCTTTTTTCAAAGTATTGTGGTGTTATTTAAATCTTTTCAGAAGTTGCGTGTCTTATTGTGAGAGACCATACCCTCTGCCAATGCACCCTTTTATCAATTCAGCATGCAAAGTTAATCAGTTCTTCCTTGGCCCAGGAACAACCTGTTCCCGGAGACTTGTGCAAATCCATTCATAAGTGCTCATGATGTCCTGACTCCTGCAGACAGACAGACAGACAGACAGACAGACAGACAGACAGACAGACAGACAGACAGACAGACAGACAGACAGACAGACAGACAGACAGACAGACAGACAGGGTCAAAAACATTACCTCCTTGGTGGAGGTAATTACATACATGTGAGTGATAAATGTGTTTATTGTGGCTATTGCTGAGATAACATCGGGTATGTTATGTAAAAACAGAAGGAGGAACAACTGGATCAGCATCTGATGTGATGGACTAACTGCTCCAAGGTTAAGTAATCAACAGTCAAATGCAGATGGCACACTTTCCACATAAATTAGAAATGTGATTTACAAGGTCAGCTTAAGTGTAGAAAAGTCCAAAGGCATGACAACCTTAGAGAGACCTAATCAGTAAATCTGACCTGACCTGACCTTCATTGTCTGTTTCCTATATCACTAAAAACAATTCTACCTTTCTTCTTTGCAGAAAGGTAGGTGATTTCTTGCTTCTGGAGTCGCTGAGTATTTCTGCATGGGAGCATCAGTCAAATGCCATTAAATCAAATGTCAGCATCCTAGAGAATTCCCCAGATGTGTCCCTGTTACAGTGGGTAGTCAAATGTAATGTCATTCATCCTGAAAACTTTCCAGGATACTTCCAAGTCACAAATCACAAAGTCTAGTCTGCAAAGTACTAAAATACAACCATTAAACATCCAAAGCACTTCATCCTGAGGAGTAGACACTAAACTATTGTCTTAACCAGTGGGTAATGAGTATGACCCAGGAGTGGGCTATAACGAGAGCTTTCAGGGTCATGCACAAAGAGCAACACTGACTATGTGATGTGGTCGATGAAAAATTCAGATCCCAACATAAAACTGGTTCATCACCACAGTTCAAAACCCTACACTACACTAGGTGTTTTACAGTACATAATATGCATCCATTTTAAATAGCACTACAGGTTCCATAAGTAATGTGAAGGGCAAATGCAGGTACTAGAGTGAAAACAGTTGAAAACCACCACACTATATTGTGTATGTATGTATACAGCATAGTTAGCGGTAGAGGTACAATAAAGTCATCAGTGTGAGCAGTAGTGGCTGTGGAATGCAGAGTCGAGGCCTGAGGGGAATCCAACAGGTGAATGTCCGTCTGTCACCAGGGCTGCTGATCACACCAGGCCTGTGAAAACCCCACAAAGACCAGACTGGGAATGTTTAAAACAACCAGCTGGGGATGTGTGGTGGTGGGGGAAAGGTACGTCACGTAACCCTTTACTTTAAGGATATCAGTGAGTATACTGTGAACACACAGCATTAGCTATAAGGGTGCTTTCAGAGCTCCGTTTTTTATTACTTTTCCCACAGAAAATGTGCCAGAGTACATCAAAACTAATTCTACAGAACAAAATAATCATCCTGGCCAAGTGAGTCCACTGTAGAAATAATCAGCATTAGACAGCATAGTGCGTAAACTTAAACCATTAGTCCCAGCAAAGACATTAAGACAATATTCCATACAGCATATTTACAAAAGATCTGCACCAGCTTTCAGGCTTTTTAGCAGTATGTTTCCAAAACATATCTTTAATAGGGTTTACTTGGGCTAGAAGGATATGTTATATAATGTATTTCTCCGCCACAAGTTGAACCTAAAGTTAACTACCAAATAACTACACGCCTGAATCAAATACGTAATGACACATGCCTTGTGCTCTCGCTGCCATCTCCAACCAGGAAGGACAAAAGATTAAACTAATATAAACTGGAGGTAAAATGTGTAGTGTTATGTAACTAAATGTGACCAAATAAACTGTTTATTAAATTAAAACTGTTATATGTAACGTATTGCCAAATTAGGAAATTGAAAGTGCTTACATATGGACTTCAAAACTGTTGGACAAGTATTCTTAATACATTCTGGGTATTGTAGAATCAGACAAAGGGACAATTATATATTTTTTAAGCTGCACGCTATACACAGCATATCAAAACGTTATTGCATTGATCGACAGTTCATGTCATAACTTGACCAATCATAGTCAACAATCTATGTTTGGTCATTTCAGCAAACTATCTGGATCCCTAATTATCCAATAACTGAAAAGAAGAATTCTAATATATATACCAATGAAGTATCAGATCAAGTGTAGAGAGATATTCACCTGGTTGGGTGGATAGGTTAACTGACGAAAATAGCCATAAGCAATTGACAAGAACAGGTCTATACTTCATGTAGTGCATTTTTTATGTTGGTGTTGCAGACAGATAAGCTTTGTGGGATTCATCATTTTGTCTTATGGTGTTGTGGAATGAAAACAGCTGTCATTGTAGTACCAGTGAGGTTTGATCTGTTTCAAAGGGTAGCAGGTTCTCAAAGATTCCAATTTCAATGTTGACTTTCACATACACATCCAAATTTTGTCTTCTAAATATACAAACTGCTGCACTGATTCTACAAACAGAAAAAGGTTGAATGTTCCTGTTAAAGAACACACAAGCCCACAGGTCCACACACAAATATTATATTTATGAAATTGTACAACATGGCTCTTAGAACTGACAGATTCTATTATCTGTCTAATCGGACGTTTAAGGCACAATCCTCAACGTTTATCTAGTTGACAAATCCTGCCCTTAAGGGTTCAGGTCTGTAAACAAAGCTTAGGAGCTTAGGTTGACTGATAACTTTCCAAACTACAGGTACAGTGAATTGCTACTACCTCTACTTAGATGTACTTTATGTTGTTAATACAGGTGAATGGTTACTGTTATATTTACCTGATGAACTTAATCACTTTTCATATTGATCTGACACAAAGAAGTGGCTAAATCTTCTTCAGACATGGGGAATGACAGCTACCCCACCTTTTATCAGAGTGCATTGCCCGCACCAATAGTACCAGCTATTCATGAAGTAATGCTATCTAGGTACACTGTACCCAGAGTCCCAGACATTTCCATTTTAAAGGCACTAATGTAACTTTATGGTGCAAAAATAGAACAAAAGTCCAGTAGCTTGAAATAGTACCAGCACACAACAATGTACAGACCACAAAATGTCAGAGGATGTGAGTAGCCACAACTAAGATTATAGGCCTTCCACAAAGCCTGTGACGAAAGCAATTTTCTATTTAGGGAGAGATGGTGTTTAGTGTCTCTTGACAAGCTCAGAAGGGGGAATTTCCGTATTATATTCTGCGTAAAATAATCACCACATGCAAGGCAAAGTGAAAGTCAAATGTGTTTTATGCATTACCTTTTGTTTTGCCTTGTGAATATTACAGATTATTAAATAAACAAGAATGTCAGCATGCCTGTGTGCACAAATTGTTTCTTTTCTATTTAGCTTCTCTCTCCTCTCGTCTTTCCCTTGCTGATAGACAAGTATATGGCCCAATCTAACCTGAGACATGTCTTCCGTAGCACTTTGCAGGCAGCTGCCAAAACATGGACTCAGGTAAAGGGCCATTTATAGTTACGGATGGATGATTTTGTGTACGTTTGGGGTTGAGGAGGAACTTACGGTAATTGCGTCGACATGCATAGTTCCGTCCGTTCTCTGTGTTATATACGGTTCAATTACATACTGTATCCAATAGATGGCACCCAAATGCATCTTCCCAATGAGCAAACATGTTGATAGGCATCGGCGATTACATGCATTAAGTAAATAGCCTACAGCCGTGCTGTGCGTTCTTTCAATGGCATCGTACTCTATTTTCACTCCATAGTTGATGTCCCTGCACGCCGTCGGAAAATGCTGTTATTAAGCCTATTATTAATATTATTATTTGGATAAAGTAGAACAACTTTCAAAACCAATCATAATCATTTAAAATGGTATCATGATCTGACACTGGCACTTTGCTGCTTCTGCGTTCTGCCTCTGCTGCTGCTGTGTGCACTGCAGTTGTACAAGTGGCAACAGGTCTGCGTCCTGAACGGCTTGTTCACTGTTCAGCGTTACTTTGTGATTTATTTATTTTTTACTTCCTCCTACTACGAAATGGATACCAGAAAAAAAGACGAAACATTTCTCCCTCTACTGCCCCCACGGTTGACAAAAGTTCGCCACGGGTACTTCATGTGTACGTACGTTTTTATCGGTTTTAATCCGTTAGGTTGAGTGTTGTCCGTAACGTTACGGACAGAGACAATTACGTCCGGAGCTACGGAGAGACCGGATCAAAGTACTCTCCGTCTCCGTTTGTTATGTATCCCCGCGTTGTTTATGTACTACTATGCATGGTACTTAAGAGGGAGGAGAGGGAGCTCCAAAACGTGTCTGGGTTAAGCGGCAGCGTATATGGACATCTATCAGAAGATAGAATTGAACTTCTCAATGGGAGTAGTCCAAATGAGAAGAAGTTCAAGAGGGAACTTCCTTTAAGGCCTGCTTTTAAAACACTTGAATTCCTTATCTTCTAGGTCTTTTAGATGTGCTGCCCTCAGGTGGGGTAAGAAAATGTAACATTCACACAGTAAACCCTTATGGGACAACTTTATACATAATAGTGTAGTTGGCTGTGTATATACACAGTAATGTATGTCCTCCGTGTATGTGTGTGCGCATGAAAGAAGTACAAAGAGTAAACCATATATAAAAGAGAAGGCATCATACAGAAGGCTCATATTCCTCTGCAGAGACTTGCTTTGTGACGGGTAAAGAATGTGCTTCAGTCGGCTCTCACACCATGGCCACATCACTCTCTTCACAGTCTGTATGGACCCTTTAATTAGGATTGTTTGACCTCTGACCTTTGGCACCGGCTTCAACCCAGGAGCCTCTGAAGGTCAAGGAACCCAGAGCAGGAAGAACATACCTTTTTTAAAAAAATATGTGCAGCTGAGGAAGTGTCAAATAAATGTACAGGCATGCACTGCAGTTCGTCCATCCTATTAAACATGGATATGTCAGTGACAATTGATTTTAAGAGAGTGTGACTTTTTCTCTCAAGGAGAGGGGACAATCTCCTTAGGGACAGTGTAGGCCAAACACAAGGGGCAGAGTCTCACAGTAAAATGTGCACTTGATCAGTCCATTCCTGTGATCACAGATGTGTTATTCACCATAACATACTCCCTCTTGAGTTCTATTGCTTAAAGCAACACTATGCCAGCCTATCAGCACACCCATCAAAAACACATGATCAATTGATACATGAACAATTAACCTTGTCAAAACTGTCTGGAAAGCAATCAAGTTGTCTCTGTCCAATTTTTTCTTTGGTATACAAAGTTTGACAGCAACATGAAAAATAATGACCAGAAATAATCTGGAGAAGTCAAAGGAAAAATAGGACAAAATGGTGTACTTTCACATATAATTCAAACTGGTTAATTGGTTAAATTGCTGTTTTTTCTGTAACTTAAAAGGGGAAGTTTGCAATAATGTCAAGTAAAAGTCTAAATCTACAGCCAGGGACCATGTGGTGTGTTTGAACACTGTACGATGGGTGATGATGAGTGATAATGCCATCGGGCCAATTGTTTTAGAACAATAGTAATTTGTGTAAACAAATAATATTCACATATTGTAATATTCAATCATTTAAAACCAACTTATGGCTCATTTTGGAATTTGTTTGGTATATGAGCGATAACAACAATCAAGAACAAGAATAATTTCCATCAAGCAAAACCAATAGTTCCAAACATTGAATCCTAATAATGGATGTTGATGAAGCACGCACAATACATGAACCGTTTGATATGTTGTGTTTCTGCCCCCCTTCCGTTTCTCTTTCTATCTCGATGGCTCTGGGTGTGACTACACACCTGTTGAACAGTGAGCTATTTGACACACACAGGATAATCAGCCATCCACACATAGCTCTGGGAGAGCTACTGTCTGGACAGAACATTACATCTATATCTATACAGACATGGTTTGTAATCCCACCATTAATACCACAGCTTTGCAAGTAGCACAAAGGATATTATCTTGCAATACAAAAGAATATAATCCTCATCTTATTTTTATAGCGTTATAACAGGCTGGGTAATAACCAAAGAGGAAATTACTTGAGACCCCTACATTCCTTTCTATAGTGCTAAGACCACTTGATCCTTAATTAATTTCAGTCAGTTAAAACAGCTTATCTCTATGACTAAAATAGTTTTTTGTTCCATGGTTCAAAATGATTTAATTAAATCATTGTCTCAAATCTTTGTCTCAGACAAACTAGCAGTTAGGGGTTAAGTAATCTCTCAAGAACAGACAAACTGAGCCCCAGTTAAATGAAAAGGACCTTTTCTTTGACGATGGCTAGCCAGATTGGGGGTTAAGTAACACTTTGACACAGAGCGTAACCTGGGGCCCTTCTGTCTCCCAGACAGTCTCTCTAGTACACACACTCATCTATGGCGGCCCCTCAAAATGAACATACTGGTACTCAATGATGTTGCTTCACCAGTCTATGCTTTAAGGTCTTTGCACACTGCTGCGTTTTTCGGGCCGAATATCGGAGTGAATTTCGGAGCGCGTGAATAAAAAAATCAACCTCACGTTATGTCAATCACGTTTGCACACTGCCGCCGGTTTCGTATTTATTTTCGGACCAGGGTTGATTTTTTCCGATTTTCGCAGCTGTTGCACTGAGTCCCTTGCTCTCTCTCTCTTTCATCTCTCTTTCCGATTTCGGATTTCCAAAACGCAATGAAAACACGCAGTGCAGTGTGCAACCACCTTTATACCAGTAATTATCTGCTATCTGCTATAACTGCTATTTGCACTCATTCTCTGATTGGGCAAGGAGCCCCACCTATACAGCCATCTATACTTATTAGTTTTATATTGCATCTGATACAGTACATCTGTTTCTCTCATTGACCATTCTACACAGGCTATATGCAATTCTATCAGTCATATAATGACTAGAGAATAAAGAGCCTTTAATGGCCTTGTATAATATACATACAATAAACACCAGTGGGTGAGGAGGACAGAACACTTTTAACAGAACCCTTCTAGAACTAGTTGAGGGACTATTGTCAAGCCTGCTCTCTACCGGTTTTGCTTGGAATCAGTTGCCATCTTCGTGTGTGTGTGTGTGTGTGTGTGTGTGTGTGTGTGTGTGTGTGTGTGTGTGTGTGTGTGTGTGTGTGTGTGTGTGTGTGTGTGTGTGTGTGTGTGTGTGTGTGTGTGTGTGTGTGTGTGTGTGTGTGTGTGAGAGGGAGTGTCTCTCTGCTGTAAAGCTGCCCAGGTGATATACTGTAACTGATTTGACCCACCAGTCTCAACCACATCAAACCCTCACATCCAGGAAGCTTGGCCCAATCACTGTCATTAGCCAAATAGGGATCCTGCATCCAGCCACACGGTATGTCAACAGGTTCTCACCCCTATTGCGTCATACAACTGACGCGATCTTAAATACCGAATGCTTCTCACCATAGACGCGGACGGATTGCCTAATGTCTCAAGGGACAGACGCATTGGGTGGTCTAAGAAGAAAGAAAAAAAAGTAGTTCCTGATGCGGGATTCGATACCGCTCTGAAGGCTTCTTGGTTTACCAGCCACCCGTCGCTACCGTTCACGCCACTATAAACGACGGAGCGGCGCCGTCTCAGGCGGCGATGACCCCCGTGAGTCGCCACCGAGGCGAGCGATAGCGAGCCGAGTTGCCGCGACGAGCGGTGGGAACGCCGCATGAGCCGACTCAGCCGCGTTACCGAATTACGTGCCGTTATGGACAGAATAGTAAATCTTGACCAGGGGACTGCTTCCGCCTCCGAATGTGGCTCAAAGAAGGGACTACGTTAGCATTCCACGTTTTGTCAAAGGTAAAAGCACAAAAAAAAAGTAACTTCCCAGTCACTCTGGTTAGCTCAGTCGGTAGAGCGTGGAAATACAAATCCAGGGACCGGGGTTCGATTCCCCGTGACGGCCGTCAGTGAAAAATATTCCAGTAAACACATGTCGGCGCATGCGTACTAAGACTCTGTCTCGTCCAAAAACTCTCCGTCTCCGTCGCACCCTAGACGCAATAGTCACTCCCAAAAGGAAAGAAAGACACGGCGTCGGGAGGGTGAAGCAAAGGGGGTGAGAATGGGTTGGGTATGTGCATAGTGGCTGTTATTCTGTTATTAACAACTTCAGCTCTCTAGCCCAATATATCATCATATATTGCATAGGCAAAATATCAGATTTGCAAGCTCACAACACATCATATGATGAGCTTCTAGATGATGCTATTTTAGCTTTTTCTTAAAACGCACACGTTTGTCTGCTATTTTCCCCCTGACGGTGGGGGATGGTTTCTTCCCCCAGAGTTGCTCACTTGTCAGAAATGAAGGCCCACATCCTGACTATAAAAGAACAGCCTCAGGTCTAATTATGCTGCTTTATGACCCATCAGACCCTCATGTCCATTATCTCTAGCCATAAGATGGTGAGGGGCCTTTCAACTGCAGCTTTCAACATACTCATCTCCACCTGAACCAGGTGGGATGGAGTAAATGGTTGTCTTTTCCACTCTTCTTCTTTTTTCCCTTTTTCTTTTTACAACTGCATCACTATTTTACTACATGTGCTCAGCTTTTTTTGTACAAGAACATGTTCTGTAAAAGTAAAATACTAAACAAAAAACAACAACATTTAGTTACATTGTTGGTGTGGGTATGTTTGTATATAAGATGCATATAAGCGCACTACCATTATTAGAAACAATGTCAGGTCAGTAAATGTACAGGGAAAGTGACAGGGAAAGGCATGCCATAACAAAATAACCCTGACAGTATAAAGATGGTGCCACTGTTCTGTTCATAATTTATAAATAAATAAATAACTGATGATGTCAACAATTCCCTTTTTTAAACTTTAAATACAAAAATAGAAGATCTACATGACTACACCCAAAATACTGTCTCTTTAGCGTTTCTTCAGTGGTTCTTTGGGGAGGTTGAGTGGGTTCCCAAACTTTTCCATGGCAAGGACCACCAAATAACCTTAGTCTTTGTTGCGGTTGCGGCCCCCCTGTGGTGAAATGGCTTGATCATCTATCTTCATTGCATGACACCATCGTATGACAAAGTATAAAATAGAGCTTAAATGGTTAAAGCTATTACACCCCTCTCCCGAACCCCCTGGCCACCAACACAAAGCTAATCCCTCACACAGTAAACCCTGGAGAAAGAAGGGGGGAAGCCCTATCCATCAGCCACAGGAAAGGCGCCATGGGTTTGCTGACAAATCTTTACCCCTCTAGCCTGATCTAGGGACTAAATGGGCTGGGGTAGGTGGTAGGCTGGGGGGCTACTACAGGCTATAATATTTGAATAATAATCCATTGGAAATTCACAGGGAGGGCAGGTACTAAATAATATGTATAGATTTACAGTGTGTTTTAGGCATTTAGAGGATGCTCTGAGTGAGTTACAGTAGGCCTACAACAATTGCAACAGCAGAATAAAACAATAAGATGTATCAGCATTCTACTGGATCTCTCTATCAGAAGTTTTATTGTCAGGTGGTCTTTGGACTTGCTCATGCTAATAACATAAACCTTAGGCATAACGCAAAGAAGATACTGAAGAAACCCTACACAACACAAGAAAATACTTGAGAAAATAATTTGCTGACCGGAATACTGAATACAGAATCTGTCCTTTCAGCAGCTTTTCCTAAAGCTGAACGTTTATGTTAGTAGCAATCTTTGATCTACAAACTAAACCAATCCAAAACAGATACTACATGGCAATCTCTGACCCAGGACAGGAAAAGTCAAAGATAAACTGGTTGGTCTGAGAGAGTGAAAACTGACAAGCCTCTGATGACAGGGAGATGCCACATACGGATTGAGAGAGTGAGAACTGACAGCCACTGATGACAGGGAGATGCTACGGATTTTGGAAGCCTTTTTGTGTGTGTGTGTGTGTGTGTGTGTGTGTGTGTGTGTGTGTGTGTGTGTGTGTGCGTGTGTGCATAAAGGGACATGATCCTTGACTGCCAACGCACTACATGTTGGAGCCATGCAGAGAGCCCTCAGATCTGGGGCTCCTATCATCGGCTGTTAAGTGTGGTGTGAATTCCTCTGGCCTCATGGCCCTGGCCTCTGGGTGCATGGCGGCAAGCTTCTGAGCAGATAAAGAGAGGGAGAAAGCACAGGTGCGGATGTGGGCCAAACGTCCTCTAGCTTGTGACGATTAGACTGAAAGGGGTGACCCTTTTCAGTCAGGTGACATTTTTGTGGGTTTTGATTGGCACTGTTTAAAGTATCTTTCACTGTTTAAAGTATCAGGCACAGACTTTAAATTATTTCAGAATTCACAATTATTAACGTAGAGCAAACTCACAAATGAGGACTTTTAAATGCAATCGACTGTTTCTGAAGAGAACACTGCATTCTCTTTTGTGTGTGTGTGTGTGTGTGTGTGTGTGTGTGTGTGTGTGTGTGTGTGTGTGTGTGTGTGTGTGTGTGTGTGTGTGTGTGTGTGTGTGTGTGTGTGTGTGTGTGTGTGTGTGAATATATATAAAATAAAACTGTAGAACAAATCTCTTTGGCTTGAGTGTCTCTCATCCAGCTAACAACATTATTGTTTGTAAAGCAGTTGGAAATAGAGCAAAACCTGACTTTCCAAATTGCTCCTTGCAGCCACTATTCAGTACTATATGATTATTGCAGACAACACATGGCCAGTTTTCAAATAGATAGTAATAGCATAAGAACAAAATTATGAAATATTCTGCCTTCAACCGATTAAAAGGAATGTTATACTAGCCACCGGCAACAAGGCTCAATTGCGGAATGCAAATAATGACGGTTACAAACATCTCTCTGCAGGAATAAGCATCCCCAATGCGTCCACAGTGTGTATTTATTTATATACACCACTGTATGTCAAACTTATCAAAGTGATTTACAAGTGTGGGGAAGCGGAGACATCCGCATGTTAATGTCCTTGTGCTATCAGTAGATTTTGATGGTTATGACTCCTCTATTTATATTATGTTAGCCACATGAACCCCAGTGTCCCTATTCTGGGGGCGAACATTCTGTGAAATAGCTGATCTAGAAGCTCACAATGGGTCGTGTTGCAACACATTGTGAGCTTGTAGTTCAGCTATTTCTTTGGCAAATAGATTTGGTGTAGAGGGGGGGAAAGGAAGGAGCCTAGCATAGGCCCATAGCATAGGCTCTGGTCAACTAAGTATATGGGGTTTAAGTGGTTAATTCAGGACGGGAGCATGAAACTTGGCACTCCCCAGGAGTGGTTTCTGGGACAGTTGAGGCTCTCCCTTTACCAACACTTGAGCTGCATGAGTGCTACAGCAGCTGCCACTGGGGGCAGGGTGGAGGGAGCAGGAGGTTGGAGAATGAAAATGACCAATCCCCCTTATTTTGCTAATTACTGGAATTGTATTTATGAATCAATACCATTATAATATTTATATAATATCTTGGTTTTTGATATACGTTGTATAATATAAAACATCTGCTGTAAATTATAGCAGATGTTAGATGTTATACAACGAATAAATAAACAATATTCACACAGCTGCCGTTTTTCTCTTACTTGCCATTTTGGTCTTACTTCACAAGCCCCCCTGACGGAGATGAAGTAAGACCAAGATGGTCGGCTTATGTACATATGAATATGGGGCGTTGATGAAAGCTGAGGTTGAAAGGTGTACTTACACTGGTCCAAGAGATGGGGCCTGTCTGTCTGTCTGTCTGTCTGTCTGTCTGTCTGTCTGTCTGTCTCACTCTGGGCTGTCCAGGGGAACCTCAGAGAAGACAACGCCTAGGTGCAGTTCAGGTCAAAAGATGGACAACATGAGAATGCATTGTCGATATGGGATTTGTTTTAATTTCAGATGACTTTATTTGTATTGCATATTTTGTTATGAATTAAGGTGAGATACGTTTTATAAACCCTGTAGGGGTTTTCAATCTCACCTGCACAATCTGTTTATGTTGTTGCTGAATACGTTGCTATTCTGTGCAAATAAAGTATAAAACTATAAACTAAAACTGATTTGCAGTGGTGGAAAGTAACTAAAAGTAACTCAAGTGAGGTACTTTTACAGTACTGTACTTCAATTTCTTTATAATGTATAGGCTACTACTAGATGTACTAACAGTACATCTCGTGGGCAAATATTGTACTTCTATTTAATCTATTAGTACATCTCGTGGGCAAATATTGTGCTTCTATTTAATCTATAAAAAAGCACATGATGTGTTGCATCGTGTCGTGGGCTTGTAGATCAGCTTTTTTAACGTTCTGAAAAGTTGTACTTTTGCATTGTGTCTTTTAAGTCTATTGATTTGATGCTAATACTTTTGTACTTTTACTTTCTCAAGTAAAATTTGGAATTTGGAACAGTGTTTCTATGGCTGTTTTCACCAATGTACTGTAAAAAAGAAGAAGAAAAAACAAGTATATGTGAATGGAACATTCCGAGAAAGTGGTGAGAGTTTTACAACTCTTGAATGTAGGTCCTGCATGAATGTCAAGTTGTTCGTTCGGCTTTCCATCACCCAATTAAAAGAAATTCACTGAAATGTGAGCAGGCGGTATGTTGGACCAAAAAGATGGACATAGCTTGGGAGCTGCCAGTCTCTCACTATCCTGCCAACATCAACCCCATACAGAGGCACAGTAGAGAGGCATTTAAACAATTTACAGTACCACAAGCTCAAGAAAGTACTATATAATATAGTAATATGGCCATAAAAGACTGACACAGAGATCTCCATTAATGGATCATTCAAATGGTAAGACGAAATATATTTGCAAAAGTCGCGTCACAGCAACCACACTTGCAATTTCCAATTGCATCTTTCTTTTTGAAATGTATCCAGTGTGCTAAGCAATAGCTTTCCCTTTTTATAATACTCTTACTTTTAAATTCCTTAATCCCAATTGTATAACCTGGGCACTTAGCTACAGCTCTTAGGTTTGCATAAACATAAAAGGGCAACCTAAACCCAATCACACCAACCTGGTGTCTCCGTCTTGATCACGTTGTTGCTGTTGTTCCCATTGAGCAGTTTCAGGGATTCTTCCGAGGTTTGGTTGGAGGTGGTGCCTTCGTCTTCTGTCTTGTCTCCAGGGTTCTCTTCTACAGGAAGGGTAGCAGTGTTAATTTAGTACTAAACCTATTCATCTACTATCGTTCTTCACTGACGAAAACGAAATGAAAACTAAGCTATGATGACTAAGACTAAATGTTGAGGATTTCTTCAACAAATAAAAACGAGACAAAAACGACTAGTGGAGAAGATATCCAGTAGAACTAAAAGACAAGTCATTTTATGTTTGGTTGCAAATGTGGTGAAAATAACAGATCTACAAGCTCACGTCACAGCATGGCACGTTGTGAGCTTGTATATTGGCTATTTTCAGCATGCAACCAATTGTAAAATCCAGCATTACGACGCCATCAAGGCCAAAAATATTTTTTTGTCAACAAAATCAACTGTAGAGTTAGTCGACAAAAACTAAAACATTTCATTGACTAAAATATGACTAAAACTTAATTACATTTTATTGAAAAAACTATGAATAAAACGAAATAAAAATGAACACTGACGGGTAGCAGCAGGAGCAGGGGTCTCCTCTGGAACTGGTTTGTCCACAGAATCAGAGTCAGCGGGCAGAGCGGAGGCAGGAGGATCAGTGCTGGTGTCTGCAGCAGGTTTGTCCTCAGTCTCAGCTGGGAATAACAGAAACATCTATCTATAAATGCGAGAAGTCTCTGCGTGTGTGTTTGTAATCCGTGTATCTCGAGAACCGTTCGTCCCAGCGGCTTCAGATTCGGCACGCGCGCTCCCCGCCGCGGCACGGAGTGCAGTGCCGGGCCTCGACCCGTCCCGACGCGCGGTTTTCCCTAACCGGCGCGAAACGTTCGGAATCTCCTTATGCGGGGCTGATTGTTGACATCAGGCTGTTCCGGAGGAAATCGGCGCAAAATCGGTCATTGTGACGTCACTGCAGTGCCGGGCGCAAGCGCTGACTCATTGTGACATCACTGCAGTGCCGGGCCTTGCCTCGACCCGACAGATATCTCCGTATATGGGCATAAGACTGAGAACTCCATATATGGGCATATGGGCAGATACAGAGATCTCCATACAGTATATGGGCATACATAGACAGATATCTCTGTATATAGGCATAAAAGGGACACAGACCCTAGACCCGACAGATATCTCCGTATACTGAGAACTCCATATATGGGCATCTTGCCTCGACCCGACAGATATCTCCGTATATGGGCATAAGACTGAGAACTGAAATCGGTGCAAGCGCTGACTCATTGTGAGATTTGTGAAATCACCTCATAAAAGGCTCTGACATCACGTACGCCACATGAGTCAACAAAAAATATCTGTGAGTGTGTATGTATGTATGTAATCCGCGTATCTCGAGAACCGTTCGTCCCACCGGCACGCGCGTTCTCCATATATGGGATAAAATGAATGCCTGTATGCGGAGCTGATGTCTGACATCAGAGTTTTCCACAACCGGTACTGTGTGTCCAGAGATCTTCATATATGGGCATAAGTGGACAAAGACAAACAGATGGTCAAAACGGGTCCTATGACAACAGGTATATTGGGGTTTGCATTAAAGGATGGGGCATTCATGGGGTTTGCATTAAAGGGTGGGGCATTCATTCCCTATTTCAAATTCGGCACGCGCGTTCCCCACCGCAGCAGGTAGTGCAGTGCTCGGCCTCGACCCGACCCGATACACGATTTTCTGTAACCAGCACGAAAGGTTCGGATTCTGATGTCTGACATCAGGATTTTCCGGAACTGACACTGTGTCTGCATATATCTCCATATATGGGCATAAAATGGATGCAGACAGACAGATACAGATATCTCCATAAATGGGCATAAATGGACACAGGCAAACAGATGGTCAAAGATCTCCATATATGGGCATAAAGTGGACGCAGACAGACAGATACAGATATCTCCATATATGGCATAAATGGACACAGGCAAACAGATGGTCAAAACGGGTCCTATGACAACAGGTATAATGGGGTTTGCATTAAGTTTGTCTCCTCCTCCATCTGTTTGTCTGTGTCCCTTTATTCCCATTATGGAGATCTCTGTATCTGTCTGTGCCTCCGACTGTGTTGCAGACACAGTGCCGGTTCCCCCTTTAATGCAAACCCCATTATACCTATTGTCATAGGACCCGTTTTGACCATCTGTTTGAAAAAGCGACAGAGATCTCATATATGGGCATAAAATGGACGCAGATAAACAGATATCTCCATATATGGCATATATGGGCATACAATGGACGCAGAATCACAAAGTTCTCCATATACGGGCATAAAAGGGACACAGACAGACAGATACAGAGATCTCCATATATGGGCATAAAATGGACGCAGATAGACAGATATCTCCATATATGGGCATATAATGGACCCAGAACTATAACTGCAGTGATCTCTATATGGACATAAAATGGACGCCGACAGACAGACAGATACAGATATCTCCATATATGGGCATAAATGGACACAGGCAGACAGATGGTCAAAACAGGTCCTATGAAAACAGGTATAATGGGGTTTGCATTAAAGGGCGGGGCATTCATTCCCTATTTACATTGTTCCGAGTTGGCCAGGTCGCCGACTAGACGCTGGGCCGCCCGAAGGGCGGCCCAGCTTCTAGTTAAATAAAAATGAGTGGTGGCTGAGAACACCAAGGACTATTCTATTCCCTTTGGTGGGTTTTAGTGTTGGTGAATTTTCTGGAGCTGAGACAGATTCTTCTGTTGGAGTCATTATGATATATCCTCAGCCTTGGCTGTGAAGACGGCATAAACAAATCTGTTTCTATTTGCATATTTCTATTTGCACTTCTTATTGTTATCACTGATGACAATCAGACCTGCCAGTTTGTGCATTTTTCTCTCCAATCTATATTTTCTGTTAATTAAATGAAATCCTTATTGGCTAAATTAGAAATGAACAAATGCTGTAATCCATTTCAAATGATCCTATAAAATCTCTAGCTACATTGCTATAATAATTGAACAGAAGTATCACAACACAATTCATACAATTTGCTCTATGTGTTGCAAAAATAAATAAATTGTGCAATAATGTCAATACATCTCCCTCCAAGTATTTACGCCTATGTCTATAAAGATGGCAGATTGACTGTCAGCACTGCTGTGTCTTGTAATTACCTGCTGCATAAGAACAGCAGTTCAAATCACGTGGCCTCAAGTGGTTCTGCCCACAGTTTAGGGGGGAGGGTTTTCTCTGGTCTGACCCACCTGACGAGGGCCATTAAAATAGGTTGATTACTGACCAGGACTGAATGAGCCACAGCCATACAGCTGTTGATGGCTGTGGGAAAGTATGCCAACCCCCATCATTACCTGACCCCGAGCTGAGGGGAAAGAGTATCACTGAGACAAGGGGTGGAATTAGAATAGATGGTGACTGGTGTTCCAGACAGCTATGTTCCATGACCCAGGGCCCATTCATATATATATAAAACTAAATGTGAGACGCCAGAGGGTTATTTCTCTTTGGACAAAGAACACAGAAAATAAGGTCCCATCCTCTTTTACAGTACACTTTAAGACATAAGACATAATAAGACAGAATAAAGCCATAATAAGAAATAATGTGTTGGTAATTAGAGCTAATATATTTTATTAGACAGAAACAAAGACAGAATAGTAGAAAGAGCGAATACATTCTCTGGCACCATCACCTGCCGCGGAACTGCAGCGGCAGACACTGCCCCACGACCGCTAGTTCGACCAGCAGTCGCACTGCATCGCCGGCGATAGGACCAGCAGTCCCGCCAGTAGGACCGGCAGGTCCCGTAGCGGTAAACTGCCCGTCCGTGCGGTGGTGGCTGCCACGGCAGTTACCAGCGATGCCGGTGCCAGATAATGTATTCGCTTAACTGCTATTCTGTCTCAGCCACCACCGCATATTAGCTCTAATTACCAACACATTATTTCTTATTATGGCTTTATTCTGTCTTATTATGTCTTATTATGTCTTAAAGTGTACTGTAAAAGAGGATGGGACCGAAAATAATACTTCTGTTTTGTAGAATATCACTTTTGTGACTATTCGATTCCATATTTATGACCACAGTGAACAGGTCCATTTTATCCTTCACAGACTTTCTCAAATAAAGATGTTCTCAAATCACCATACAGTAGACTACATCCCTACAAAGGCAACAGCAAAAACCTGGTTGTAAAAGGATATTTTCTGTCTTTATGAACTCTTACAGTAATAAACCCTTTGAGAAAATGTATACTTTTCAGGCATCATGACTCAGAGCTGGTGCTTTCCGTGTACTTTCTCATCTTCCCTGCCTCTGCTCTCCCTCAGGCAAAAAATAAAAACATCCAATCAAATCTACGGAAAAGTAAGCGCCAACACTGTCTGGTTTTGGGAAGCGGCCTGGTGCAGTAGCTCCGCTATTAGAGGTACAGTAGTATAAGCCACCCCTTCCTGACTTATGCTGAACCTGCCAAACATTCTCGTTCACTGGACCAAGATCGGAAGAGAGATATGTCATTAGAAACTGAACAGGCAGGCAATTCTTGCCTCTAAATGTGACAGGGAAATTATCATGTTGGTGGTGGTGTTTTTTTAGACTCCTGTTCCCAGCAGACCTGATGTTAAAGTATAATTACAGTAATAGATAATTCAGTGAGTCTCTAATTGTCAGTTTTATATAAGTTGAATTTGAAAATGTGTATAAGTATTAAGGGCAATTCAATTTGCAATGAATGGTATGTAGACAAAGTGCTTGGTATTCAGCTTTAACTCACAATAACTTGGCTGTGTGTATTGGGGTTTTATTTCTGTCTAAAATCAGCTATTTTACAAGAAGAAATTAAATAAAAGCACATTCATTTGTTCAAAAAGACCGCATTCATCATGATTTAATTCTCCAGTTCAACTGCTATGAACCAGTCATCACAAACCTAGTGCTCACACTCACGCCAACCCACATGTTTAAAGAAATGCTTCTCTTTACACCTCTTTGATCAAACTGCTAGTGCTAATGACTTGACATTGGCCCATGAAGTGCAGGGTAAAAATGTGCTTGCGTGCGTGCATGCATGCATGTCTTTGTATACATGTCGATGGATGTATCGGTATGTTTGTGCATTGTGTGTATGCGTGCGTGTGACACATGCACGCATACACACACACACACGCCGTGTGTGTGTGTGTGTGTGTGTGCGCGCGCCTATGCATGTGTGTGCCATGCATACATGCGTGCATAATATTATTTTGTTATGGTTACATTATTGGTATTCAGAATGCTTAATTATTAGTTGCAGCATGTTACGACTTTTTATTTGGAACATTATTCCTAACTGTGGATTCCACCACCACTTGACAAAGCTCAGGCATGTTTATTGTTCTGTGCTAACCTTCAGTGTCTGTTCTAGGACTCAGGTGGCCATATGCAAGATTATTTTAGGTGGCTCCCCACTTAAAATAATCTTGCACGCCCCTATACTCTAGTTTTTTTGTGTGGCCCTATAAGCAACTACTGTATTGCTTATGCCAGGAACCGTCCCTGCTAACCTTAGTAATTGACACAATACACAATCATTTAAAAACAATGGACCAGCTGTGGTTTATGTTTCTGTGTCATTGAGCTGTATTAAAACATCTGTTTTGGATGCCAGGTGCACCTGTATAGCCCAATTAGCAACCTGGATGTCTGTCTACCTTGAATAGCTGTGTGAAGCCTTCTAAATACAACATTTATGTTCACCCTTTTCCCAGGACAGGAAAAGAAGCCCATTTGCAAAGTAGTTACTTTTACAAGTGGCAATGAAAATTGCCCATTTGAGTAAAGTGTGTCCCGGGGCATTCAGGCAGGTTCAGACGTGATCGGGAAGAACTGACTGGGAAGAACTCAAAGGGAAATAAGGACATTTCATTCAATAACAAACAAAAAGCAGTGAGATGGAGAAAGGAATACACGATTGTCTTTTGAATGTATTTAGCTTTCTTTCAAACTATCTGTCTAAAACAGGGGTCTTCAACGTTTTCAGGCGAAGGACCCCTTAGCGGAGAGAGAGATGAAGCCGGGACCCCCACAACCTTTTCAGAGATTCCATATAGTTTCATTGTTTGACAGCACAATCGTCAGTGAAATTTGGATTCATGTCAATTTGTGTTTTCAGATGTTAGTTTAACCACTTGAACCGTCAATACTTGATACACTTTACCTTGCACTCTGTACTTAGTCTGCTCTTTCCCCCCTCTGCATCAAACCTCTTGGCCGAAAATAACCGATCTACAAGCTCACAACGCCTCGCAGCGCGAGGCGTTGTGAGCTTGTAGATCGGCTATTTTCGGCTAAAGTTCTCAGAATATGGACACTAGGGTTCAGGTGGTTAATATAACAAAGGAGAAGGAGAGAACTCTGAGGACCCCCTAGGGGTCCCGGACCCCCTGTTGAAGACCCATTGTTTAATATGTCTGATTACTACACACTAGAACTGAGAAGGACATTGGGTGCAAACTTCCTAAATCAATTGCAACCAACTGGTCTGTGTCAGCTTGGCTTCCATTTCCATCAAGTGGTGGATTTCGGCATTGCACCAAACCTTTCAAAAATGTTTTTCTCATATCTCAGCTTTTCACATCTTGAAACTAAAGGATATAATAAAATAATCTGAGCCATTTACATACAGATCCATCTACAGAAATTAGTATAGGCCTATTGTGTAAAAGTACATTTTCTTCTGTAATATAATTCAGAAATTGAAACCTTCATATATTCCAGGTACATTGCGCATGCAGTGAAATATAATAATAATAATCCAAACCTTTTTTGTTTACATTTTCTATTTTTATGGCATACAGCTCATGAATATAAACAAAATCATATCTCAAAATATTACAATATTACACAAGACCACTCAAAGCAAGGATTTATAATAGAGAAATGTCAACATTCTGAAGTCAGAGTGGCTTTAAGTCCATTTTGGAAGTTTTATGATTTGGGGTGCTAGGGCATCTGCATGCTTTTATGATATTCTTTTTTTTTTTTAGATGGATCTGTATATGCTTTATATTACAAATAGCTCATATTGTTCAGTGCTTGAAAGGGCGGTCCACAGGTTTGATCCCTATGTGACTGTTTGCTCGTCGCCTCTCACCTCTTCTCTGTTAACACACGTAACCTAATGCTACATCCACTCTTGCCTCTTGGACCCTTACCCAAACAAGTGTTTTTGTATTTAATTGGGCTTAATTCGCCCATTTGAGTTCACCATCACTTGAGTCTGTATTCCATTCACACCCTCACACATTTATGTTGTATTCTTAATCTGTATGGTGTGCACATTTTGTTTGTATTTCCTGTGAAGGACACTGAACTCCTATGAGCATGCAATGTGCAAAACCAAACAAAAAAATGCTGATCCTGACTGACTCATCTTGTGTTCTCATTTTGTAATGTTTTTTTTTTTGTGCATAAGGCTATGTGTGACTGCGTCAACAAGCTGTTTGTCATTCTGAGTTTCCTTCTCGTTTAGAATGGTGACACACTGAATGTGTCTGTGGTGAAAAAACATGTCACAAATACAAATAACATGTGTACACTTATGTTTAATGTATACCCTGTCATACACTGCTGTGGTGTGCCATAAATAACAGATCTAGAAGCTCTATGTGATGCGATGTGGTCCAGGCGCATACCACATAGGCTCTGATGCCTGACAGCGTGGCGCGGGTTTGAGTCCCGACCCTGATGACTGTTGCTGTGTATTTTGGTTCTTGTTTCTGTTAGCAGAAGTTATGAGAAACTGTTTGGTAACTGAAGTTGTCCGGTTGAGAGACACTGGAGCTTTGTGTCACAATATACAGTACTTTGGCTTTACTGCTGTGCTATTTTGAAGAAATTATGGTCTGCAACACTACTGCAGGATAGAGGCAGGATAAAAGCACGAAAAGGGACAATTCTACAGGAACTGAACTCTACATGAACGACGATACGATCATGTTATATAGCCAATGATGTCACTTTTTTATTTTTTACATATACGGCATGAGATGTCTCAGTAATGTGGTGGGCACTTCCGTTTATTCAGTTGAACTGTTCTTGCAAAAGAGGAAGCCAGGTGACACTGTGCACAGTGCACTTCAAGGACTATTATTGACAATTCTAGCCACATTAACAAAAATGTGATGGTCTCAAATACACCTGTAACCTATACTGATCCTGAACTGGGCATATTATTCTCTGAAATTACCTTGACATAGGTTAAACTGTACTGTACAAGCATACTGTACAGACATCTGTATTTGATCACATCTATTATCCTCATCATCTATATTGTTCATTTTACAGTACTTTAATCTACTGTTATTCCAGCTGGGTTTCAGTTTAAAAACTATCAAAGCTGTTTGTCCAGATAACTATTCTTACCTTTCTGCTCCTCTTGTCCTCCAGCTTTCTCCTCAGAGTCCTTGGCCTCTTTTGCGTCCCCACTGTCAGAGAATGTCTGCATCCCTGTAGGGCATTCACGAATAGTGATTTTTAGTATTCAAATTATTTGACCTCAAAGTATTCGAATAGTCAAATATTCAACAGGACTGGCCAAACTGTCAAATATTAAGTAAGCAAGAGGCGAACATTGTGAAAATAGCTGATCTACAAGCATGTAGATCTGCTATGTTCACAATATTTATCTGCGGAACTGAGTCACATTAAATGTAATACCTACAATTCCAAGTCTTGTCAGGGTGGGGGTCCTCAGTTCAAATATGTTTATTTTGGGGGTCCACCAGGGGCATTGACAACTCATTCTTATGACTTCCTATCTAGCCAAGCTTTATAAACTATATATTTTTTTAAAGAGAAAACAATAAAAAATAAGCGAATATATTCGACTTCGGTGAATAACGTCGAATAGTGACTTTGATATTCGAACATTCGAATATTTGAATAGTTGGTGAATGCCATACATCCCTGCAAGAACAGACTGTGCTGTGAGATTAACCTAGTACCATTACATATGATTTTCCCAACATGCGCTGATGTCAGTCAGACACAACAGAAACTGTATCAAATACATAGAGATTTTCAACATGCACTGGTGCACAGACACAATCATCGGTGTGGTATGGTGACTACCAAATGGCTGAAGTGTAATTAGAGCAGTTATGAAGTGTGTACAGTAAAGTGCAATGGACAGCAGCTTGACATTGTAATAGTCCAGCAATAGTGTGGTTCCCAAACCTTTAAGCTTGAGGCCCAAAAGAAAATTTGCCCGGGACACAAACTAGTGAAAATAGCAGATCTACAAGCTCACAAAGTATCGCTTCGCCCTGTGATGCGAGCTTGTAGATAGGCTATTTTCACTGCCTCTTGATTGTTTATTTTTTGAATATCGGTACGTAATTTCTTAGATTCGTTTTTTGTTTGTTCTAAAATTGATCAAATTCCTCAAAACGTTTTTTTTTTTTTTTTTTTTTTTATCAGGGGAAAATCTTTTGAAATGAACAAATAAACAAATAAATAATAATAACAAAAAATATATTATATATATTTTATGTAGGAAAAGAAAAGTGTTGTTTACTCGTGTCATGACCTATAATAGTTGGTCCGTGACCCACACATGGGTCCTGATCCACTGTTTGGGAAACAGTTAGGGCTGTCAAGATTATGACATTTTACATGGCGATTAATTGTCACTCAAATAATTGCGATTAACGATTTAATTGCGTTTTTGTCGTTGACAATTACATATCTGTTTGGCTTTTAGGCTTTGAAGTTGCACATGGCAATCATGACACATAACCTAAATATACAAAGAAATTGCTGACATATTTGACAACTTTATACTGAAAAAAGAACATTGATAGTGGAAATAGCCGATCTACAAGCAGATTGTAGATCTGCTATTTCCACTACCTTTTGAAAGTGTTTGTAACTATATTAATATTAACATTTCTCAACATGGAAACGATTTTGACGATTATGACAAAATAATCGCGATTACCTCAAATAATTGCGATTAGACGATTATGTAATAATTGTGACAGCCCTAAACAGTGGTGTAGAGGTAGTAACCTAGGATTTTGGTATGACCTACGGATAGGGATAGGGATAGGGCAGAATAGACAGCAGCAGTACAAGTGTTCTTAGTATAACCGTGTGTCAGACATACCGCTCTGTGATGCTGTGTCAGGTGGTCTCTCATCCATAGCACTCAGGGGGATCTCAGCGTCATCCTGTCTGGAACTGGATCCCCGGTCAAGCATATACTTCTGCTGGGGTGTCACAAGGGGGGGTAAAAGTGGGACTGAGTTAAGTAGGCTACCATGCATAGTAGTACATAAGAACCGCAGGAATACATAAGCAACGGAGCGTGAGAGAAATTCCGTCCGGTTGATCCGGTCTGTCTCCCAAGCCTCCGTACTCCGGATGATTTAGATCCGTATACGGACGCTTACGGACAGCACCCAACTGGACGGACTGAACGTACAAGATGTATATCCGTAGCAAGAAGTACCCACGGCCACCGTTATAAAACATAGGCGCAGTAGTGATGAAAATTACTTTAACTCTGCTCTACAGCGGTTCTCAAACTGTGTGTCCCAATAATAAATATATTTTATCAAGAAACGGAAAAAAGGTCGTTACACAACCACTTGAAGAGGACGCCTCGACTCCGCACGCACGCACGCACGCACGCACGCACGCACGCACACACACACACACACACACACACACATAATATAATTAGCCTACTCCGGGTCCGCATCCATGTGGTTAAATTTGTACCCTCGCGGAGTTGCATTTACCGCGATAATGTTGCCGACAGACAGCAGATCCAGTCCAGACTGTTACCACGTATTTATACTGTACCAAACATCACGGCGGGTCAAAAATCTGTGGTTCTACATATTTTGGCTAAATGCTTCGGTTTTTACACGTGAGAACCACCTTCATGTGGCGCGCGGACCCAAACGGGAGCAGAATTGGAGCGGAAAGCGGGTCGGCACATAAATAACGTGCATGTCTACTATGCATGGCGACGGAATTACCGTACGTAGTTCCTCACCCAAAACGTACACAAAATCAACCATACGTAACTATAAATGGCCCTTTACTAGGGCCCAAGGTGGAGGGGCCTTAATTAGCCCTATTCACGGCCCGCCCACTCAGCATCCCCCTGGTGCTGAAGTCACGTTTTGAAGGGTAAAACCCTGCTAAAAGCCCATAGAGTTAACACAGAAATCGCAAATTTAATGCAATTTCCGAATAGTAAAGTATAAAATACGGCTAGCATGATCAAGAACACAAGATAGTAAAAGGCACAAAGCATTATAATTTACTTTACCGTTCGAAATAATGATTTGTTGGCTTTAAGTCCAGCTATTTCTGTTATAGTTTCCCCTTCTAAACTGACGTCAGCACCAGGAAGTTGCTGAGAAATTTGCTGAGTGGGTGGCCCGTGAATAGGGCTGATTATTTTATGCTTTAACCTTTGAAAAATAGCAGATATACAAACTCACAGCGTGAGCTTGTAGATCTGCTATTTTTGGAAAAGTCGTGAAAATGTGTGCAAATCTTTGAATAGATGTATTTTTTAAGTGAACATTTGTAACATTTTGCTTCTGGGGGGTCCCTGGAACTAAATATTTTGAGATGGGGGTCCGTGGCCAAGTACATATCATTTTGGGGGTCCTTCGAGCACCACTGACATAGAAACATAGGTTTTTCAAAAAACCTTAGAAGGATTTGAAATATTCAAAAATAGCAGATCTACAAGCTCGCAGCACGGCACTTGGTGCACTATTTTTGAAAATGTTTGACAATATATGAAACATTTTCAACATGGAATTTCTGGAAACAATTATGGCGATTTTGACAAAATAATTGTGATTATGTCAAATAATTGCGATTAGACGATTATGTAATAATTGTGATAGGCCTTTACTTCTACTCCACTACATCTTGGATCAAAATATTGTACTTTTACTCCACTACATTTATTTGAAAACTTTAGTTACTTTGTGGATATCAATTATAATATTACAAAACCTACATAAAACTTTAGCCCTATTTTAAACATAGGCTATTTGAAAATAGACGATCTACAGGCTCACAACGCGTAGCATCGAGAAGCGTTGTGAACTTGTAGATCTGCCATTTTCAAACATTGTTTACTTTTACTTTTGGTACTTTAAGTATATTTTGATGCCAATACCTTCGTACTTTTACTCAAGTACATTTTGGAGGGGGTATTTCTATATCGCAGAATTGATACTATTTACTTAAGTACATTGCTGCTTGTCATTTGACACATACAGATTACTCACCCTATTTCGCCGCATTAGGAAAATGGATGCAGCTCCCACCCCAACTAGAGCGATGCAGAAGAGGATGATTGTGGCTTGAACACCTTCAGTTGACGACCATTCATGCAAGGGCAAAAAATATTTCAAATCAGTTTACGCTGGAGTTGAAAAAATGTATAATTAAGTGCTTCTGTAAATAGTAGTTGTGATAATTTTAGTAATAATAGAGAAAAATATAAATTTGTTTTGTAGTAGTATGGCAAACCTATTTGAGGCATCTCACCTGCTTTGAGCTCCTTCTTTTGCTTTGGCTTTGTTGTTGTTGATTTGATGGTAACTGGTTTGATGGTAACTGGTTTGATGATAACTGGTTTGATGGTAACTGGTTGAATAATAAAGATTGTATTTATTGAATGTATTCTGTTTTATACATGAGCAGGCCTACAGTATGTCACAAAAAAGAGAGATCACAATCAAACACAAACAAGTAAACTTTAGAGAATTGAAGAGAATATGGAAGGTCGTACCGGCAGGTGTCAGAATGGCTGGCTTCTTAGTCTTGGCTGTAGGAATCTCAGATTTCGTGGTGGGTTCTGAGAGGGCGGGAGATGGAGGTGCCGTTGTTGCTTCTCCATTTGTTGTTGAGTTTGTTGTTGTGCTTTGATTTCCTGGAGAATGGACTGATTGATTGATTGAATACTTTATTAACAGTTTGCAGAGACAGGTACAGGGAAATACAGTACAATACAAGGTCTGCTAAAATGTTTTTTCCTATGGCTTATTTCCATTGGGGTCCTGTGTACTCAATTCATCAAAACATTTAACAGCAGACAAATACACAAAACTATGCTAAAAGATCATATAAATATCATATAAATGAGTAGAAAGGGAAAATTAGGGGGGGTGGGTAGCAGCCAGGGGCGTCACAAGGGGGTGTGGGGGTGGTACTGAGTTACCAGGGCCCAAGGTGGAGGGGCCTTAATTATTTTATACTTTAGCTATTGAAAAATAGCAGATATACAAGCTCACAGCATGGCACAGAGTGCTTGTAGATCTGCTATTTTTTTAAAGTCGTGAAAATGTGGGCAAATCTTATATGTGTATTTTTTAAGCGAACATTTGTAACTCGTATTTTGCTTCTGGGGGGTCCCTGGAACTAAATATTTTGAGATGGGGGTCCGTGGCCAAATACATATCATTTTGGGGGTCCTTGACATGAAAACGTTTGAGCACCAATAGTTTTTTTCATAAACCCTTAGAAGGATTTGAAATATTCAAAGACTTGCACAAATCGTAGCGATTTTTCAAAAATAGCAGATCTACATTTCAATAGTTAAAGAACAAAATAATACGTATTAATGCGTTCCAAATCTAAATGGGATGAATGAAGAACATTCATGGGGGGCCCGCAGTGAATCCTTGTACCCAGGGCCCAGAATTTGGGGCAACACCCCTGGTGGGTAGGTAGGTTTTGAATTTTGACATGGGCCAGTTCCCCAATTGCAGCCACCTGTAAGTAAATGTCTAGTCTGATAGATTGACTGAAGACTTTATTAATAGTTTGCATAGGAAAAGGTACAGTTTCATGACGGTACAGTTCACTGGTACAAGGTCAACTAAAAGGAGATCCTAGAAAAGCACTTGGCTTATTTACACAGGAAACTATTGAAGTATCTCATATAACATTGAATGACAGACGGATAGAACACAGTACTATGCAGTAGATATAGTCAGGAAAGGCTGGGCTAGGTTTGTAATTACCAGTTGTGAACGGCTGCCGCCTGTAAGTGGTTTTTCAGGGCGATTTTAAAGGATGCTAAGGGAACCATACTCCTTTAAGGCCTTCGGTAAGGCGTTCCACATTTTGGTGGTCTAATCTAAGTTAGTCTAGTCTGATCTGAATCCTACCATCCTATAGTATACTATTATATAGGCTATTGTAACTGTTGACTGGCAGAAACCTTGTATCTTCAAGTTTCAAATTTGTACATTTCTTCGTAAAGTAAAGCCCTGCTTCATCAATCATCATAAAAGACTGTCGCACAAGACTAGTAAAAATAGCAGATCTACAAGCACACAACGCCTCGCGATGCAAGGTGTTGTGTGTACTTGTAGATGAGCTATTTTCACTAGTTTAGATATTTTTTTTAAAATGATAAATACAAAATGAACGGTTTTGGACATACAATTAAGGTTTCCACCCGACAACAATGATATCCTACTACCCTACTAACTATGAATCCTACTATAACATTATTATAACTGTACTTCTGTTTCTCCTCATCCATTTTTCTTCTCAGTGGGTTAATGACCAAACCATCTGAACTTAACCTTTGACATACAGGGTTAAGGGTTGTAGGGTTTGAGGAAGCTTTTTCTTCACCTTTCACAATTTTAAAACTGCTAATTACAGTATTTTGTGAACTCTCACTCAAATAAGACTGCTGTAGGATGAAATGGCCTCATCCATTTTTCACATGGGCATCGGCCATTGGCATGTATGCAGGGGCGTCACAAGGGGTAGGAAAGTGGGACTGAGTTACTGGGGCCCAAGGTGGAGGGGCCCTAGTAACTTTAGCTATTGAAAAATAGCAGATATACAAGCTCACAGCGCGGCACCGAGTGCCGCGCTGCGAGCTTGTAGATCTGCTATTTTTGAAAAGGTGTGAAAATCTTTGAATATATGTATTTTTAAGCGAATATTTCTAACTCAAATATTGCTTCTGGGGGTCCCTGGAACTAAATATTTTGAGATCAGGGTCCGTGGCCAAATACATATCATCTTGGGGGTCCTTGACATAGGTTTCTTGCACACATTTTCACGATTTTTCAAAAATAGCAGATCTACAAGCTCGCAGCGCGGCACTCGGTGCCGCGCTGTGAGCTTGTATATCTGCTATTTTTCAATTGTTAACATTGATGGGGGGCCCGCAGTGAATCCTTGTACCCAGGGCCCAGAATTTGGTGTGACGCCCCTGCATGTATGCAAGGAGTGAGAGTGCATTGTCCCCAAATCTAAGCTATTCATTAGCGCTGCTGTCAGAGATGGGGGTATAGGCCTATTGACGCATGGGAGAAATGCCAACGTTAATTGATCAGCAGGTATTTCCACTTGTCTATTTGTGCCCTTCTCTTTATAGACTGATTTCCTGAGCGACACCCTGTAGAGGGCGCTGCCTGCCATTTTTGTGGTGCTCTCTACAGGGGAGCGCTTGCAAAAATTGTCTATTGTAGCATGCAATAAAAGTCTTCCTGATTCTGATTCTTCTGAATTCTCTCTCAGAGAGAGAGGGAGAGAGAGAGAGAGAGAGAGAGAGAGAGAGAGAGAGAGAGAGAGAGATCAAAGTGATAAAGGACTTATGCCTAGAAAGCAGCAGACCCAGCCATCAAGGTTGGGCTACACATTGTTCTCACCTGAATGATCAGTGGTTTCATTGGTGTTGTAGGGTAGAGTAGAGTTCCAGTACGTTGCATTATCTTTGGTGTCATAAGTCATGCTGGTTTTTTCTTCAGTTGATGTTCCTTGCATTGCTGTGGTCTTTTTTGCAATGGCAACATGTGCAATAAGACCTGAAAGAAAATACAGGCCCAAACCTTTAAATATATTTGGTGTTTAAAATAATTCCATAATGTTAATGGAATACTGCATTTATACATCAATCTGTTTTGCTGATCGGGTGATTTGCCTCCATCACTGGGAAGTGTGCTGATCAGGGTGTAGCAAAGAGTGTCTCTGTATGCACACATACAGTACAACCTTTATGGGAGCTTGTAAATCGTCTGCTTTTGAAATAATTTAGAATTCATGGTTTGTGGGTTAAATTCCCACTGGACCAATACATATTCTCAACTGAAACAAATTATGAAAATGTGCTTAAAGGGGAAGACCACCCATTTTCAATATTGAACTATGTCATTAACATACCTTAGAGGAGTTGTGTGGAAATAGAAAAAGAGTTCCCCCTCTTCTGTGTTGCCTAGAACTGGAGGATTTATTTTGGGGTTTGTATTGTAAATTACAACTTGATGACATCACACATTGTACTTTACAATACAAACCCCAAAATCAATCCTCCAGTTCTAGGCAACACAGAAGGGGGGGAACTTTTTTTCTATTTCCACACAACTCCTCTAAGGTACATATTAATGACATACTGTAGTTCAATATTGAAAATGGGTGGTCTTCCCCTTTAACAGAAAGACCAAACCGCTGCCATACCACTCTATTGTGTAATTAACTTGATATGTGACATGAGGAACCTCCTGCTAACCTGTACACATATTTGACCCGCAATGTGTGTTTTTGATACCGCATACAGTACTAAGGACAATAACAAAAAAGGAAAAATATTTCCATTTCTAACTGTCAGTGCCTGTCATAACCTTCAAGGCTACTTTTTATTTAGAAAACCTTTTTTTTTTTTTACAAGGGTTCATATTTTAGATTGTAATTAGAAAAATTAAAAGATGAGTGTTAAAATATTTACATTTACTGCTTCCTATCGTTTTAGCGTTTTTAGCAATTTGGATTTCAGTGTGTGGGGGTATGCGTACACGTGGCTAAATATGTCTTTTTAATTTTCTTTATTACTATTTACAGTAACACTACTAGACCCCATAAGTCACATCTGCCCATTAAATATTGCTGTGCTTCTTGGGAATGGGCTTATTTTGTGTCTAAAAAGACACAAAATTTAGCCACTTGCGTGTCCACTGAAATCAAAATCATTAAAATCTCTAAAACGGTAGAAAGCAGTAAATGATAACATTTTAACACACATTTTTTCTTTTCTCTAATTACAATCTTAAATATAAACCCATGCTGTAAAAAAAAAGCAAAGTTATCCTTTAAGATGAAATAATCGAATATGATGGAACCAGAAAACACATTTGTAAAACTTCAAAGGATCTATGAGATATACAAAAAAACAAATATGAAAATATAAAAGACAGATATAAAAAGCAAGCTTACCCAGGATAAACACAGAAAGGCCAACTGATCCCATTTTGAGCTTCTACGTATAACTTCTGCTGTGCCCAGCAGCTGATCATCTCTTATAGTGTTGTCTGTGAATATTAAGAGGGTTGCATGTCCACAAACGGAAAAAGAGGACCAACGATTCTGACCACAGCAGGATGCAGGTTGCACACACCTACTGCGTAAGCTTGACACTTCTCAGAAACTGTCAGGTTTGTGTCATGACATGATAGGGGACGGGGTGGGCGATATGGACAAATAATACCATGATATTTTCCCAAGCTGTATCACGAATCACGATTCATGATTTATCACAATTCTTTTTCACGTTGGTTTTTATGGTTATTTTTCAAGTTACTTGACAAAAACTAGACTATCTGGGTTCCTTTTGGGAGGTCTAAATTGAACTTTACAAGTATGTAACTCTGACAGTATACAAATGAAATCAAATGGACCCTTTTACGGGTCCATTTGGTTTCAATTGTATACTGTCAGAGTTAAGTGGAGACCATAACATTTTAAAGTTTGAGAACTACTGATTTAGACCAAAATGCAGGTTTAAATTGAATTCTGCAATGAATCTCTGTATTAACGATTAAACAGGATTTCTTACAAGCCTCCCTCAATTGTATCACGATATATACGATACCTCTGAAAAGGCATATCGTGGAGACATTGTATCGTGGAGACATTGTATCGTCTCAACGATAATTATCACCATATCGCCCAGCCATATGACATGATGAAGAAGACCCGCACTTCATGCAGACTCATACTCAGGAAATAAACCTGGTAACAACAATGCATGACGTTCATGCATTGTTGTTACCAGGTTTATTTCCTGAGTCATTCTGATGCTGTGTGTAAAGCCTTTCACAGATGACAATCTTTATTTTGTGACAGAAGTTTATTTCCTGTTGTTGTGTTTGAAGGGTATAAGTTCTCCTGCGAGAAATACTTAATTCTGCTTTGGTTTCTGGTACTTTATATGCCTAATAGTCACCAAAATGGGAGGGGACCTGTGATGTTCTGCCGCACTTTTTATTTCTGTTTTATCTATTAGTTTGGTCATTAAGGTCCACAGAATGAGAGGCCTGCTCTGCCGGAAACATCGCAAAAAAAAGTTATGGACATTTGTATATTTCTGTCCCATTGACTCCACTAGAAATATTTAAAAAATAAAAATAAATCTGCTTTAAGTAGCATGTCAGGGGTCAAACTAGGGGTTCTTCATGATTCTGAATCCATTGCAAGCATTTGTTTTGCATGAAGAACATTCCTTGGGCAGAATTTTGGCCACCCAGAACTGTGAAAAGTGGGAAAAAAGTGATGACTCATCACTTTTCACAGTGTTTAGTTGCCAATATTTTGCCCAAGGAATGTTTTTTCATGCAAAACAAATGCTTGCAATGGATTCAGAATGACGAAGAACCCCTAGTTTGACCCCTCACATGCTACTTAAAGCAGATTTATTTTCTTTTTTTAATATTTCTTGTGGAGTCAATGGGACAGTGAAATGTCCATAACTTTTTTTCGCGATGTTTCCGGCAGAGCAGGCCTCTCATTCTGTGGACCTTAATGACCAAACTAATAGATAAAACAGAAATAAAAAGTGCGGCAGAACATCACAGGTTCAACCCTATTCCTTGAGCTTTTGGGCATGTGGATCCCCGACTACTAATCCTATTTTGAGTTTTTTATTCAGCAGAGAGTAGGATGCTCTTAAACAGAGAATCAGTAGGCTTTGCGTACGTACAAACATGCACACATACAAACATATATAGGACATCGCAGCCAACATAACAACAAAAATACAAGGTAATCGAATGGTTTAAATAGAAAACACATTAAAAATACAACAAAACATTCCGTACCATTTTCCCTCTCACTTAATCATACTTAATTTTATAGAAATAATAATGAACTAACAATAAAACTGAAAACTAAAAAAGAGGGGGGAAAGTGTGTGTGTGGGTGTGTGTGTGTGTGTGTGTGTGTGGGTGTGGGTGGGTTTGGGTGTGGGTGTGTAATCTTTCTTAACACTTTGAGTGCCAGCCCCCCCTGGCCCCCGTCCCTTACCAGTGCCACCATTAGGTCCCATTCATTCTGCCCCGATTCCAGGGAATATATTGAAAATGATCCGATATTCACATCGGAACAAAAATGGGAGGTTTGGTAAAAGAGGATTTTTTTTTTTACCAAAAAATTTTTGGAGTGATTTCGGTGAGCGGTTTTGGAGATAGGTGCTCGAGAGTGCGCACTGCGCAAACCAGTCAATAACCTCAGAAATCTAGATTCTGAGATATTTGAGTTCAAAGAAAAAAAACTTTAGGAAGCCATAGCGACAAATTGGTAAATGGTAACGGAACACAAGTACCCTTGACAGAAAGAATAGCATGCCTACTTTATTTTCTGCAAAAAAAGTGAAAAAAATATTGTACCATCGTCTAGTTTCAAGGGGGCAAAGTGAAAAAGTATGAAATGACTCAGAAGGTGGAAATTGCCTTACATTTTGATAGAACTATGCACTGTGAATTCACTGTGTTTTTACCTGGTCTAGAAGGTCAGGAAGACAAAAAGTCAGAAAAGCGATGTCAACCTTTTATTTTATGGCAACATTGAACCCTAACCCTGGTGAGTACCTCACACATCCAGCATGAACATATTTATGTTCAACAATATTTACAAATATTTCCAAAAAAAAAATCACAAATATGACTTCACAAAAATAAAATATAACTGGATAAAAGTAAAATAAAATAAATGTGCAGCAAGTAAAGAATAAATAAAATAATATAAAAGTCAAAAAAAGGCATTCAACAAGCCAACATTCAGGAGTCAAAGGCACCACAAATCAAGGTCAAAGATGGTACTGTTCACCGTGTGTGTGTGTGTGTGTGTGTGTGTGTGTGTGTGTGTGTGTGTGTGTGTGTGTGTGTGTGTGTGTGTGTGTGTGTGTGTGTGTGTGTGTGTGTGTGTGTGTGTGTGTGTGTGTGTGTGTGTGTGTGTGTGTGTGTGTGTGTGTGTGTGTGCGCGCGCGTGTGTACCTCAGGTGCCTCAAAATGGCCTGGTACCTGTTCCTTGCCATTGTTCTGGGAAAGTACGGCATGGCAATGTTTTTTTGACCACTGCATGGCAATCTCCGGCTTGTGAACGATAGCTGTGAGGAAGAGAAGTCCCAGAAAGTTCTTCAGCTCCCCTAGAGTGACATTGGTCCAGGCAGCGAACCTACAGTGTGTATGACCTATGCCTGACTCCTCCGCTCTCGCTATCTCCGCCATCATACTGTCCTCTGCGTTGTCATTGGTCTGGTTGCAGATCGGGCTCCCATCCTTCCTCCATCCAGTCAGACTCCACGGGCCCTGTATATGATAGAAATAAATACAAAATACTAAATGAACGTGCTTCTGTATAATTTGTATGTTCTTTAGCAAAGGCTGTCGCACAAAAGTAGTGAAAACAGCAGATCTACAAGCGAGGCGTTGTGTGCTTGTAGATCGGCTGTTTTCACTAGTCTAAATAATTTCAAATGTATATATGTATATATACGTGGCCACTGAATTCTATAGGCTCTGCTTTGATACAAATTTGATACAGATTTGAGATCGATTTGATAGATTATTATGTCACACACACACACACACACACACACACACACACACACACACACACACACACACACACACACACACACACACACACACACACAGATTGTATTACTAAACTATCTATCTAGGTATACAAACACAATAAAAAACTAAACTATAAAGAAATGTATTCTTACTGGAAGAAGTTGGAGGAACTTCATACACCTACTACAAACCATGGATTGACATCTAGACCTACTGCACATACAGTATGAAACAGAGCTGATACCTTTATGTACTATGAGGAAAATAATGCTGCTATTTGTACCCTGTATATATATAAAATGACAATGCGACATAGCTCTGTTTGAACAATGCTGTACCCCCTTTCAACTGTTTTTTTTATTGTATTTGTGATACTTGCTTTGGCAATGTAAACGTATGTTTTCTCATGCCAATAACGCTCCTTTGAATTGAATTGTATATTACCAAATGCACCCTACGTGGAAAAAAAACAATAGCAGGTCAGGCTTATTGACATCGGTTATTGATTGATTGAAGAATGTATTACAAGCTTGCATTAGAGTAGACCTACAGATTCATGGCTCATTTCCACAGGAACACACTTTATGCATATCATACAGTGGTGTGTTCTAGACTTTTTTTGAGGGCATACGATCAGCTACTATTCGTTTGGCCAGGGCAGACGCTATAGTACATAATCCCTATCAAATACGCTACTTTGAAAGGTTCACGAGGGCAGACGCCGTTCATATTTTATTGTTCCTCCATCACGGAGGTATAGAGGCCGGCGCCTGGCGGCGCCGTGCCTGCGAGGGTGTCCCAAGTCGGGCGAGGTGTGGAGGGTAGTCCCCGGTGAGTCCCCAGAACACAGCACTGATCTCATATAACATTGAAAGACAGACAGACGTATAGAACATATTGAAACGTAAAAAGCATAGCTTTATAATGCTTACCCGGTTCGCTGATCGCAGCACACCTCAGCAGTGCTTCCTTCAGGGCAGGGGGCGAGACAGCACCGCAGCGACCGGGTCGTCCTCCTCGGCTACGCACGGCCTCATTTGGGTGTATTAGCGCCCGCTGCAACTCCGCTCTCCGGGGCCATACCTATCGGTGCAGCCGGTGGGCGCCGTAAGATGATACACTGCTCCAAACAGCCTGCCTCCGGTCCGGATCACCGCCGTAGCTCCTCCGTCCACTGTGGATGGCTGGCGACGTTCCTTGGCTCCCCCGACACAGCAGCAAAAACACAGAATTCTCTTCAAATCGCCGGCATCAGCGTTCAACGGCATCACCGTTCATCCTCACGCGTCGCCTCAGTCAAGTCCCAAACGCAGCCGCGCAGCAACAAACGAAAGTCCAACTGGTGCTTCGGGTTTTGATTATGGTCGGTGGCGGCGCTGGGCAGCAGCAGGCTGCGGGCTTGGTGTCCACGGCCACGGGGCATGGTTCGGCTGCCTGCTTGGTCTCCATGTGCGGCCATGACTTGCTCTCTGATCAGCGGAGCAACGGTCCGGTAACTGGGACGGCGTTTTCTTTTTCTACAAAATGGACGCCCCCAACCTACAAAGAAACTAGCCCTTCCCTTCCCCCACTCCTCCTAGGTAAAACCTCTACCTTCCGATCTCTCTCTCTATCTCTATCTCTCTAAATAATACTACATCTAATGATTTTATAACTAATTCTAGCTCATTCTCTCAATATATCTCTCTCTCCCTCTGATTGCTGTGTGTCCGGTTTCGGTAAAAGTCACTGAACTCTTTGAGACCCTTGTTTCTGGGGGGAACCGGCCAATCAGCATGCTTGAATTTGGTCACATAAGCGTGTGATGTCATGCAGGGGCGTCAATTGGGTATGGCAGGGGTATGCAGCTGCCATACCTTGACAGGGGGAAATAATAAAAATGTACTTTTCATCGTGCCTGTTGCTAAGGTATGGCAACATGACTGGTGTCTTAACCAGACACCAGTCATGTTGCCATACCTTAGCTTGTTCTGAACTGACGCCACTGAATTGTCATGCATGACGACCGTCCCATCGTCCAAAAGGGCTGTATCTTGGTTACCGCATAGATCCAACACTGTACTACTGTAATATGAAAAAAAAGCATCTGGCGTCATATGACGCCAATATTATTTTCTGGCATCATTGCCAAGTGCGTGTCTGACGTCATATGACGCCCTGGCACTCAAAGTGTTAAGGAAGTGTGGTGTGCAGGGCAGGGCAGGGCGGAAACACCCATAGAGTTATAATAAGAAACACCAGAGTTGAGAGGTCATGCCCTATACGGCAATAGGAAGTTCAGGTTATTAAGGGAAGTTACAATGGGACCCCTGATGACCTGCGGATATGGGCCATAATACAGCGTATGGGCAAATACTAATATAGGCCTATATCTCTATATATGGGCATAAAAGGGACAGCTAGACAGATACAGAGATCTGCATATTTGGGCACAAAAAGAACACAAACAGACGTGTACTCTGACAACGGACACTGATCCTGTACCTTTTTTTATTCTTTCTTTTCTTAAATGTTTATGTGCAAAGATATGGGCTTCTTTCCCTGCACCAGTAGCCATGTTCCAATGTTCCATGTTTACAAAAAGTTCAGTTTGCAAAAAGTTGAAATAAACAAGTCTGAATCTGAATTTAAAGGTAGTGTAAGTGATTAATGATTACTATTATGTTCTGAGAGTAACCATGTAAATGGTTAATGGTGTATTTATATAGGGCTTTTATCCAAAGCTTTACATAGATTGTTTATTACATTCATCCATTCACACACATTCATACACTGATGGCAGAGGAAACCATACAAGGCACCAATCTGCACATTGGGAGCAATAGGGCGGATTCACACTGCAGTCCAATTGATTCAAACTGTTCCTGAAAACAGTTGCCTGGTCCCCGCTGGCCAGAATTCACATTGGCCAAGATTCTTCCATGCCCAAGTACACTTCATTCACTTGTAATGGTATTCATGTGCCTCCCGGGGGCGCTGTTGACTATGGGGCTTTGGGAGATTAAAGAATGTCATGTCACAGAAAAAGACTCACTTGTCAGAGTTTAGAGTGAATAATAAAGTTTTACAGTGTTCCTGACGTTATCTTGAGTTGTAATAATAACAGAACAACAATACACAACCAAAGCAGTGTGTGCTGACTGTATTTGAAACATCACAATGTAACGTCGTCTGTAATCATCGTATAACATTAACGTCACTGGTGCATCCTTGGTATCTTAATAGTGACGTCACAGACCAATCCTTGTTATTTTTATCCTTGCAGAAGCTTCACCACTTCCTTGTTTATGCAACGATAGCTTCACATTGCAGCGCATCGTTCTTGAGGATGCATCAAACGGACTCGAGACTACCTCCGGAGGTGGTCTCGGGGCCGATGCGTTGATCTGTTTCAGAGGACAGTACGCAGGCTTCACACTATTGAACTCTGTCCTCTGCCTAGTAGCCTTGAGTACGCACCCGAGACTGCAGTGTGAATCTGCCCTAACAGGAGCCTCCCTTATCTCTCCAGCTCTTTAGTAAATGGAAGAATACATTTTCAGGTCAGGATAACAATTTTATCCAATCGTGACTGAAATAGGAAATGATGACGCAAAGAAATGAGCAGGAACTATAAAACCCACCTGAAAATGTATTTCATGTTTATCAAAGAGCTGGAGAGACAAGGAGACCCCTGTTACTCTAGGCTATAACAACGATTATCTATACTATAATTTTGCGAATGTCTGAGTGAGTGAGTGAGTGTCTGTCTGAAACAGGGGGGGACAGTATCTCTGTAGCCATTAAACGAAACGGGTTTCTTACATTGATGCTCCTACATCATGCAAGCACCAGTTAAAGTTACTTTCCATCCCTCATATACTGTGTGCACAGTGCACATCCCATAACCCACACACTGCACATCATTTTGGAGCTCATATCTTTGAACGGGTAAGGGCTAGTTATCACAAATTCACAATATAGCTGCAAGCAGGTCTCCGCCAGGTCAGGCAGTAACATGTCATTAGGTCGAACACCCTTTGGATCGACCACCAAACTCTAACCCAAACCCTAATCCTAACCTCAGTAAAACTATGCCTAAACCTAACCTCAGTAACCATGACGTGGGTGATTATCTAACCTGCCGACGCTCGTGGGTGATTATTTAACCTGCCGACGCTGTTCGACCCAATGGGAGTTCGACCTATGGGGCAGTCCCCGGCCAGGCAGGTTATTGTGGCCTCCTGGTGGCGCTATAATAGGCCAATGTGAAAAGGGTGCCACATGTTCTTTGGCCTATCACTGGGCCTATCACTGCAATCGGACACTGAATGCGTGATTTGAGGAATTTTGTTTGTGCTATAAGAGGCCAATGTGAAAAGGGTGGCATTTGTTCCTTGATCTAGTGGGAGTGTGTGCGCACATCGCAGGCTGTGTTTATGATTTGAGGCATTTTGCTCAAAAAGGAGTAATGCTGCAAACTCTGTAATCCAATGTTAGTCAATTAGGATAGAATATGACATATCGGACAAATCCGTTGTGATTACATCACTATTATAGAGATCATGTTTACTGATCTGTGTGATATTTGGATAAAATCTGAAGGAGTAATATTAAAGAATGTGTTTTACACAAGTCAGCCTCTTGTGGCGCTATAAAAATCAGATGTGAAAAATGCAGGGGAAAGGTTTATCCTCTGCCTCTGGGAAGTGCGCATACAAAGTGTTACACTGATCGGTGGAGTTATAAGTGAGATCATGAAATATCAGTATCATTTACATGCACGTGCAAATCAGTCACTAAGAAACAATTTGTTCCTTTATATTCACCAGTTGAGATTCTACAGGGTGCCATGTCATTGTTCCGACGTCCCATTAGTCTGACGGTACCTACTGTAACCCTAACCTTAACTAACCGTGTGTATCTATTCTGTATCTAGCTTAAGGCAAGACCCAAATTCAGAGTGAAAATGTTTAACTCAAATATTTGCTTCTGGGGTCCCTGGAATAAACTATTTTTAGATGGGGGTCCGCGGCCAAATACATGACATGACAGTGTTTGAGAACCACTGATATAGGCCGAACCTTAACCTTAGACCTTAACCCTAACCTCAGTAAAACTATGCCTAAACCTAACCTTAACCATAAACCTAACCTCAGTAAAACTCTATTTTAGATTATGGCATTTTATTTCACATCACACTTTATCTTGTCTAGTCCTCTTTGCTAGGACAATGTGATGGCCATGTGTCCTTGACCACGGCACAGTTGCCAAAGGTTCCAATGTGTCTGTAACAGATAGGAATGTTTGTCAAAACAAGCTTCGCCAAGGCTTGCACTCTGTTCTCCATGGATGTCCTCAGAATTGATTCTCGTACAGACAGCAGTTTTGTAAAGTTGTTGCCCTCGGCAGCATGTCCATCACAATGCATTAATACGTAAAGTTATTTTGATGTGAAATGATATTATTGTGCCCTCCCTATACATAATATTTCACATTCTAAATGAGGTCTATCAATTATTTCTCTATTCAGTTAACAGGCTACTTGCCTTCATGCAGGCATGTTAGCCGTGTTTGGTCTAGTAGAACTAATGTTTATTCAATAAGGATTACACGCCCAAATGTCTCTCCACCAAGTTGACTATTTGGCCTGAGTGCAATGCACATTATTCTGTTTAAGAAAATAGAGTTTCACAGGCTATATAGTTGAACCATACCTAATAAGTAGATTTATTCAGAATATTTTACATACTAATAATGACTTAAACTGTCTCATAACTTTCTGCCTCAGCCAGATGGCCTCAAAAGTCTAGTACTGTATCTCATTCTCCCCTGCGGTCTATTATGGATGTCCCTTTTTTGTCCCTATGGTCTGGTGGTTAAGATGTTAGGATGCTACACTAGGGATGGGACGATACGTGATATTATCATTTATTCTGATATCTTTGTTTGATGAGACCCGTTCCATAATGCTCAAGGTATTTCAACCAATCAGATGGCTTCATTGGAACTACCTGTTGTATAATAATACTTCTACAATACATTATGATATTTGATAGCTTAGTCTAAATGTCTCCACTAGGCCTGATGGCTATGGTTTATGTTATTATGGTTCAGCTAGTCCTTGAAGCAGCGACAGTAGAACTGTGATCTCTGACTTGTGCTCTGAGCAGAACTACTGTAGCACTGACATGAGTGTTGATTTTTCTCCCCATCATATCATGAACATAAAGCATAACTATCATATCATGAACATAAAGCATAACCATCACCACCTACAATATTGTCTGGTCTCCTATTGCCTCATCGATTACTGATTGACTGATTGACCTATTGCCAAAGCAGAAGTGTATACAATGCAATACAATACAATACAATACAATACAATACAATACAATACAATCAGAACAAAATATGTACAGGTGAAAACAGTTTTCATGCATCAATGTTATGTGCAGGCAGATCAGGTATATGGTATATATACATTGGTGGATGGATGGGTTCCATTTGATATTCTTCTCCTATCACAGCAGCTCACGAATCTTGTTGCTGTGTTTGCACATTGTTTTACTTCACCCAGCAGGTATGGGAGTTTTTCATCATTGGTCATGTTTTCAAACTCTCCTTGTGTGGTTAAGATCTGTGGGAAGTATGTGTCTCTGATGTCTTGACTTGGTACAGTGGACACTGGACAGGTGGTTAGGAAGTGTAGCTCAGTTTCCACTTCATTTTGTCTGCAGTGTGTGCAAAGTCTGTTTTCTCTAGGGAGCCAGGTATGCCTATGACGTCCTTTCTCGATTGCAAGACTGTGCTCACTGAATCTGTACCTAGTCAAGATTTTTCTTTGTTTTGGGTCGGCCACCTTGCTCAGGTATTCTGCCATGGTGTATTCTCTGTTTAGAGCCAAATTCTAGTTTGCTCTGCTTTTGGGTTGCTTCCCTCCAATGTGTCAGGTAGCTTTCTTTCTGCTGTTTTATAATTTGGTTTAGTCCAGTGAATTGTCTGTCTGGTGGCTCTGCTTGTGTTTGTGTACAGAGTTCGCGGACCAGTTGGCTGAGGGGGCATCTCTCTGGAGTTTCTCTGTGTGTGAGTGCCTTGTTATGAAGTGTGTCTGGGTCATTTTCTTTTAAGTGGTTATAACATTTGAATGCTTTCTTTTTTATTTTGATTATGAAAGGGTATCGTTCTAATTCTGCCCTGCATGCATTATTTGGTGTTTTCTGCTGGATTCTGAGAATTGATTTGCAGAATTCTGTGTGCAGGGTCTCTATTTGGTGTTTGTCCCATTTTTCAAGGTCTTGGTTTGCGGATGGTCCCCAGATCTCGCAACCATAGAGGGAAATTGGTTCTATCACAGAGTCCAGTATTTTTAGCCAGGTTTTTATTGGGATGTCTATTTTGATGTTCCTTTTGATGGCATAGAAAGCCCTTCTTGCCTTTTCTCAGGTCTTTTACAGCTTGGTTGAAATTTCCTGTGCAGCTGATGTTTAGGCCAAGGTAGGTGTAGTATCTCTCTCTCTTTCTTCCCCCCCCCCCCCCTCTCTCTTGCTCTTGCTCTGACTTTCCTTCTTTACACTCTGATGTCAATTACACATCACCTTGTTGTCCAAACACTACACAGTCACACAATGTTCAGTTGTTGCACACTATTCTCAGGTAAAATCTCAAAGCATCAATGAACCTACGACACACAAATATTCAAATCTCTAAACATTCAGATGTGGAGAGCAACGTTGTCAATCTGGGACAATGTTAGCTTCCACTGGGCTGCTCAAGTGTGTGAGTGGTTCCATCACCTCCCACATTTTACTGTTAAGGGCAAGGTCAAGTTTATTATGTCCCAAACTGGGCAATTCCTGGTACAACTGATGATAAAAAAAACTCAACTCAAACACAATGAACACAGACATATCATATCATAGATACTGTACCTATTTCCTCACGCGAGGAAAATTCAGTATTTTCAGCCAAACCTAGCTGATTCGCTGTCCACAAGGAGTGCGTGAGCAATTAGGGATTAAGAGTATTGCTCAGGGACACACACCGACATGGCAAGGCTACCCTGGCCTGGAATCTAACTGGGACAAACAGGGGCTCTGGTTCCCCAGGCGGGCTCCATTCAGCTATGCCACCCCCAACAGGGACATGGTCACAATGGCAACCTCTTATCTCCTACTTCGACAGTCTACAAAACATCCCTTTGGAGTAGTGATAAATATTGGTGACTGACATCCCACTTGCTGAGAGCTGAGAGTGTGAACTACAAATTATTATTTTTCTGGATCTCTGGTGTGAGTGGAGGTGGGTGAAGTGGATGGAGGTGAGTCAGGGTGGGTGAGGTGAGGTCTTCTTTATCTCAAGTTGCATTTTTCATGTTTCTATGGCTTATAGTGCATATATATATATATATAGCTTTTATTTTTTTCTTATTTTTCCTCCCTTTTTTCTGTATGCCTTAGTCTATAGTTTGGCCCCATTATCACTGCTTGGCAGCAGCTATATTATTATGTTGAATATTGACATTGAAGAAAACTCAATTCTATCACAGAACTTGGTGTCCATCTGTATTAACCCTGAGGACCCCCTAGGGATCCCGGACCACCTATTGAAGAGCCATGGGGTACGTGGCAGTTTTTCAGAACATGTTTACTGAAGTCTATTGGAGGACACAGAACAGACACGTTGGTAGAAAGATGTAATATTCATGACCTTGTGCTACAGTAAATATAGCTGAACCATACTGTCTGCCACATTCACATCCACCACAACAGAGGATGAAGGCTGCTGTTACTTTGCTGCTCCACCAGGTGGTGCTGTTGTGTCTGTCTGGGCCAGTGGTTCAGGGAAAATATGGACTTGCAGACAACCCAGAAGTCTGGACTGAGTTTCTACAATCACTGGATGCTTGGAATGACGGTAATTAATGTAATAATTAACACAAACTATACCACATGTTTCTTTGAAGGCAACATCACTATCAATACAGTACAAGTTTCTTCTAAGAATTAATGGCTATCTAATTGTTTTCTGATTGATTGATTGTTTGATTGATTGATTGATTGATTGATTGAGAAAAAGTACAGGAAAGTACAGTTCAATACCAGGTCTGCTAAGAGACAGCACTATTGTTTCCATTGGGGTCCTTTGTACTCAACATAAAAGTAGCAGATCTACAAGTTTCCAGCCTGTAGATCTGCAACTTTTGTGTGACTGCTGTAGTTATGATCAAGGAGGGTGGTGAGAGTATTTACATTATTGTAAATGTTTAATTGAATGTGTGATTACAGCGTTAGAGGACGAGAAGTCAACCATCAAGGATCAGATTAAAGGTGAATTCATCTCATGTGAACTTCAATCAATGTTTCTGATGAGAATTACCCAATATGTCACAGTTAGTTTGAGATTCAGTTAGATTAAGAACAGGAGCGCTCGTTTTTGGGGACAAGGTGGAGCAGGCAGTGCATCCTTCGGGGAACTAGGATTAGGAATAATTTGACTGAGGTTAGGATTAGGGTTAGGTTTAAGCATAGTTTTACTGAGGTTAGGGTTTGGATTAGGGTTAGGTTTAGGCATAGTTTTACTGAGGTTAGGGTTAGGTTTAGGCATAGTTTTAGTTAGGTTTAGGCATAGTTTTACTGAGGTTAGGGTTAGGTTTAGGCATATTTTTAGTTAGGTTTAGGCATAGTTTTACTGAGGTTAGGGTTAGGTTTAGGCATAGTTTTAGTTAGGTTTAGGCATAGTTTTACTGAGGTTAGGGTTAGGTTTAGGCATAGTTTTAGTTAGGTTTAGGCATAGTTTTACTGAGGTTAGGGTTAGGTTTAGGCATCGTTTTACTGAGGTTAGGGTTAGGTTTAGGCATCGTTTTACTGAGGTTAGGGTTAGGTTTAGGAATAGTAGCATTCACCAGGTTAGCATTCACCAGCGTGGGACTAATGCAGTCAAATACTCTACCACTGAGACATGGGCTACTTCCACATCCAGATGAACTTCTTCCACATCCAGGTGAACAAAAACAAGCGCTCCTTTCCCAATCTAACTGGTTCCTCAAACTAACTGTAACATTAGTAACATATTAGTTATATATACAGTATATATATATATATATAAAATGTCTTCTAAATCCTTTAATCAATGTTAATGAGAATCGATGAGATACATTTCGTGACCCCCAAATAAATTATGTAATTCAATTAATTTTTTCAATGCATTTTCACAGCAGATGGTTACGGTAAATGGCAATAAAAGCTTTAATTATACTGTCTTGCAGCACTAGTGGAGGGCTTGGTGGCAGCAAACGATCTATACCAAGGTAAACTAATCGCACACAAACTTAAAGGATAGTTCACCCCCTATCGACTGTCGTTGTTTGTAGTACAACAGATTACTCAGCCCAGCCATGGAGACTTGATGAATGTGGGTTCTCTATAATTACTACAAACTGTAGGTATATTGTCAGAACCAGAAAGCACCACAGAAAGTACAGTTCAATACCAGGTCTGCTAAGAAGATTTGACACCCCAGACAGCACTATGGCTTGTTTTCATTGGGGTCCTTTGTACTCAATTCATTTTATGTTTGATAAATGTGGGTTCAAAGCCGTTACATTTTCAGGATTAAAAAAAAGGAAAAGTAGCAGATCTACAAGTTTCGAGCTTGTAAATCTGCTACTTTTGTATGATGCTAATTATGATCAAGAAGGGTGGTGAGGGTATTTAAATGATTGTAAATGTTTAATTTAATGTGTGATTACAGTGTTAAAGGGCGAGATGAAGACCATGAAGGATCAGATTAAGAAAGCAGGTGAATTCATCTCACATGAAATTCAATCAATGTTTCTGATAGAAAATGCTGTGTGTGTGTGTGTGTGTGTGTGTGTGTGTGTGTGTGTGTGTGTGTGTGTGTGTGTGTGTGTGTGTGTGTGTGTGTGTGTGTGTGTGTGTGTGTGTGTGTGTGTGTGTGTGTGTGTGTGTGTGTGTGTGTGTGTGTGTGTGTGTGTGTATGCATGTATTTAAAACTTCAGCAGGTGGCGTATGGTAAATATCAATAACGGCTTTAATTACTGTCTTACAGCACTGAAGACAGAACTGCAGGCAGGCTTGAAGGCAACAAACTGTAGGTAATATTGTCAGAACCAGAAAGCACCACAGAAAGTACAGCTCAATACCAAGTCTGCTAAGAGGTTTTGACACCCCAGACAGGCTTGTTTTCATTGGGGTCCTTTGTACTCAATTCATTTTATGTTTGATTTACGTTTAATTTAATTAAGTGTGATTACAGCGTTAAAGGGCGAGATGAAGACCATGAAGGATCAGATTCAGAAAGCAGGTGAATTCATCTCACATGAAATTCAATCAATGTTTCTGATGGAAAATACTGTGTGTACGGTAAATATCAATAACATCTTTAATTACTGTCTTACAGCACTGAAGACAGATCTACAGGCGGGCTTGTTGGCAGCAAGCCAAGGTAAAGTAATCGTACACAAACTTCAAGGATAGTTCACCCCCTATAGACTGTGGTTGTTGTTAGTACAACAGATTACTCAGCCCAGCCATGGAGACTTGATGAATGTGGGTTCTCTATAATTTCTACAAACTGTAGGTATATTGTCAGAACCAAAAAGCACCACAGAAAGTACAGTTCAATACCAGGTCTAAGAGGTTTTGACACCACAGACAGCACTATGGCTTGTTTTCATTGGGGTTTTTTGTATTCAATTAATTTTCTGTTTGATAAATGTGGGTTCAAAACCTTTACTTTTTCAGGATAAAAAAAAGAAAGAAAGTAGCAGATTGACAAGTTCCAGCTTGTAGATCTGCTACTTTTGTACTTTTGTGTGATGCTAGTTATGATCAAGGAGGGCGGTGAGAGTATTTAAATGATTATAAATGTTTAATTTAATGTGTGATTACAGAGTTAAAGAAGGAGATGAAGACCCTTACGGATCAGAATGCAGGTGAATTAATCTCTTGTGAAATTCAATCAATGTTTCTGGTGATAATTACACTTTTGCAAAATAGTCTGCTAAGAGGTTTTGACACCCCAGACCAGACAGGCTTGTTTCCATTGGGGTCCTTTGTACTCAATTCATTTTGATAAATGTGGGTTCAAAACCGTTGCCTTTTCAGGATTAAAAAACAAAAAAACAAAAAAAAAAACATAAAAGTAGCAGGATCTGCAAGTTTCTAGCTTGTAGATCTGCTACTTTTGTGTGATGCTGTAATTCACCCTTTGTTAGCCTTCTGGTTGGTCCCTGACTGACCAATCAGCAGGCTCTATCTGCCTTGTCCCACCCTGGTTCCGCCTTTTTTATGTTGAATTTGCTAAAACATAATTTTTGGAGAAATAAAAACATTTAAAAACATGCTGAGTCACTATTGAGCAGCTCCATTTCACTGAAACCAAGTTTGAAATGAGAATTGAATACACAGAATAACAATACGAAGCAACTGAATTACAATGGTAGTGGATGGAGTGTCCCACCGAATGTCCCACCAAGACACAGCAACCAATGGCTGTGAAGAGGGGTGGGACAATGGGCGGGACTTGACAAAGGAGGGCGGTGAGAGTATTTAAATGATTGTAAATGTTTAATTTAATGTGTGATTACAGTGTTAGAGGGCGAGATGAAGACCATGAAGGATCAGATTCAGAAAGCAGGTGAATTGATCTCACATGAAATTCAGTCAATCTTTTTGATGAGAAATACCATTTATATACTAGTAAGACAACTCAGGGCGATGCCAATTCTTGGCCATCTGGCCATTGATGTATATCGGATCAGTTATCCATAATATGGAGACCCCTGGTACCCATATATGGAGATCCATGTACTGTACATCCCTTGTATGCCCATACATGGAGATCCCTGTCTGAACCAGCCACACAGATATGGGCTGTCTTCCTCCATATATTGGCATTCCCATATGAAGTCCTGTTAGATATGGGCTTAATATGGATGACATCAGGGATCTCCATATATGGGCATAAAAGGGATTCTGTTAGAGTGGCTCCCATGACAGCACAACATACAATCCCTTTTATGCCCATACATGGAGATCCCTATCTGAATCAGCCACACAGATATGGGCCATGTCTTGGCCATCTGGCCAGTGATGTATATCGATGACATCAGGGATCTTCATATATGGGCATAAAAGGGATTCTGGGGAATACCCATATATGGACTTTTATATAGGTGATGTCACCTGTGATGTCACAGTGATGTGTCAGGTGAACCACAGTACAATACTATACAGTTTCGCCACCATGGTAACTGTCTGTCTGCATGCTGATTGTCTAGACATGGTACTCTGACGTCATAGCACTCTGACGTCATAGTACTACTGACATCACAGACTGGCCTGGACACGGAACACCATGTATGGGCACAAAGATCTTCCCAACGGGCACTCCAACATGAAACACCATATATGGGCATAAAGATCCGCCCAACGGGAACTCCAACATCATCTGAGACTCCTACATTCAATCCCTCAGATACTAGTATATATACCGGTATAGGCGATTCTAGCCTCTTCTAGCAGGGGGTGCAAGACTGGGTTCTTCATGCACGCGCGCTTGCGTGTGTGTGAAAAATCTCAGATTTTGTATGGTTTGTCCTGTTTTTTTAACAGGTTTCTAAGGTTTCTTTTTTACCTAATTGTAACACAATATAAACTGTGCTTTTCTAGACACCATGGGCATATGTCTATATGATTTATTTACTTATTTTTGCAACAACTTGTGTGTAAAATACATTTAAGAGAGAGGGCTTTAGGAGCAGTTCACCACCAAATTCGCCACCAGAGCTAAATAACAGAAACTTTTTTGCTCCATGGAAATTTGTTGCTTGCAAAAGACTTTATGAGGTTGTTCACCCCCCTGGTGGCCAGGGGGTGCAAGTACCCCCTTAGACACCCCTTAAAATCGCCTATGTATACCGGTATAACTTATATACAATAACATCTTTAATTACTGTCTTACAGCACTGAAGACAGATCTACAGGCGGGCTTGTTGGCAGCAAACCAAGGTAAACTGATCGCACGCATACTTAAAGGATAGTTCACCCCCTATAGACTGTGGTTGTTTGTAGTACAACAGATTACTCAGCCCAGCCATGGAGACTTGATAAATGTGGGTTCTCTATAATTACTACAAACTGTAGGTATAATCAGGGCGATTTTAATGTCACACTGGGCCCTAGGCACAGGCCGATTTTCAGGGCCTCCCATGTGCAAAAATGTTAGATTTTTCTGTGATTTTTTTTTTCTCGGTTAAAAACAGGTCAGGTCACTAAATAATAATTAATATATAATATACTAATATAATGCAAGTTGCTCCCCTCTCCACCAAACAATTAATATGCTAATCTAATGTAAATCGCTCCCCTCCAGCTCATGTAAACAATACAGCATAAACCACTTCAGCCTTATCAATCTGGCTAGCCATCATCAAAGAAAAGGGAAAAACAGCGCCCTCGATGTGACGCTTCTCATAGTTTGTCTTTAATTTTTTTTATGTGATTACAGAGATGGAGGACAGAATGAAGACCATGACGGATCTGAACGCAGGTGATTTAATCTCACCTGAAATGTAATCAATGTTTCTGATGAGAATTATTTTATATATATATATATATATATATATATATATATATATACTGTATATTTATACACTTAAATTAATTACAACTTTCAAAGCATCTGTTTATAACAGATTGGTGTACGTTAAATGACAATAACGTTTTTAATTAATTTGTCATTACAGCACAAGAGGATCGCTTACAAGGTGAACTTCAATCAATCAATAATATTGATGTGAATTGCATTTTGTGACTGCCGTATATATATAAAAAAGAAAAATTAATTAAAGTAATGTAAAACTTTCAATGCATGTGTCTACAAGAGATGTCTACAAGATCTACAAGTTCCAGCTTGTAGATCTGCTACTTTTGTGTGACCGTCTGTGATGCTGTAATAATGATCAAGGAGGGTGGTGCGAGTATTTAAATGATTGTAAATGTTTAATTTAATGTGTGATTACAGAGTTAGAGAAGGAGATGGTGACCATCAGAACGGATGGGAACACGGGGCAGAATGCAGGTGAATTCATCTCACATGAAATTCAATCAATGTTTCTGATCAGAATTGCTTTACATTACAACTAATCATTATCATACATTGACTTTGTCTCAATTCCAAACAATTCATATGATATATATGGTAAATGTTTGCATTTATGCTTTGCTAAATTGCTATATCACATTAAATACTGCAAGAGCTAGACGTTTCTACTGATTTAGAACAAGACATAATTTTCACACACAGAGCTCGACACACACGTGAACGCACATGAACGTCACATAATTATGAACAGTGCCGGTTCTGCTTTGGGGCCCTCTGATTGGTGACACATTTTGGCTGTTTGAAGGTAGAATTAGAGGAATATTAACAATAGGATTAGACTGTTGTGATGATAGTCATGCCAGTCACATGGGTGTAGTGCTAAGTTAAGGGGAACACACACTGGACGCGGAAGCGGCGCGTCAAAACATACAGCCCCATTATTTCCAATGAACTAACCCACACCGGCGGCGTCAGACGCGCGCAGCCGCGGGTCTGCCGCCTCGCCTGCCGCGCCGATACGCCGCTGTTCTATTTTTCCAGCGTTGCCGCGCGGTGAACATGTTCTCCCATGGTTTTCTCCACCGGGGGAAATGGATGTGCTGTGTGGCAGCGCATCCAGTTGGGGTTACCGCGCGGCACTTCACGTGCATCGATACCACGACGCTGCGCAGCCACCCGCGTCCAGTGTGTGCTCCCCTTAAGAGTTCTTCCCACATTTTGTCCAACTTAAACAACCAACCGCAACTCGAATCACACTTCACATAAAAAATGATGTCGCTTTTTGGCCTTATATTTGTGTCTTACTGGTTAGTATTATTTGTATTATTTATTTGTCTAGATTTATTAATTACAAAAATGTGTATTGGCTTAACCACATGAACCTAGCGTCTCTATTCTGGAGCAAACATTCTGGAAAATAGCAGATCTACAAGCTCACAGTGCATTGTGTTGTGAGCTTGTATCTATTCGGTTCAGTGATGAGATGTGGTATTGAGGGAAAAGAAGAGTTGAGTATAATATAGTAGTGTTAATAGTATATTAGTATGGTTTTATAATATTATAAACAATATGATAATGATCCTGTGTTGACAGACAAAACAAAGGTGGCATTCTCTGCTGCTTTGGGTGGTGGTCCGAGTGATGAACGAGTTGTTGGACCATATAGTGGTGACACCACTCTGGTCTACGAGAATGTCTTCACTAACATCGGCAACGCATACGATGAAAAAACAGGTAGGTGGTGATTAAATCATGTTAATTAACTAATTACACCACGTATCTATCAGTTAAAAGTGAATTACCAGTAATCTAAATAGATCTTCAATTATGTAATTCCCACTGACATTAACTCATTGACTGCCAAGGCACGAGTTTCACGAGTTATTACAGTACTCCCAGGCTGCCACAGCCCGAGTTTCCCGAGTTGGAAGCCATTTTGAAAAAAATAAATAAAAATAAAATAATTATAAAAAAAATTCTAAAAATGCCTCAAATGTATTAGGTATGATCGCAATTGCGAAATTGCATGTTTAGCCCCATAACAAACACATCTTTCAAAATGTCAAAAATGGCTGTTTTGTCTGACTTTGAAGGCTTCTATCTCATGAATGCCTGAACGGATTTCCAAGCGGATTTTTTTTGTTTGAAAGCTGTTAAAAAGTACTACACATATGGTGCATATATGGTGCATGGGCGTGCACGATCCGTGCACTAGAAATTTAGGAACGTGGCATCCTGGTACTTGGCGGCCATCTTGAAAAGGGCATTCAATGAGTTAATAGGCCGGATGGGAGGACTTCAATATCATTGTTTTTTTTTAAAGTGTCATCATGACAAATGAATGACATATTGGTTGAAACAACTGGCTTATTTCCTCAAAATTGATTGATTGATTGATTGATTGATTGATTGAATAGTGTATTAGTGGTTCATACAGTAAGACATCAGACCTGTATGATAGGAGGGTTTACTAACACTGTTTGTGTTGTGTTTCAGGTCACTTTGTCGCTCCATTGAGAGGAGTCTATCATTTCAGATTTACTGCAGTGAGCCACTTCGATAGAGAGTCTGTGTGGATCTACATGTATAGAAATGACCATAATGTCATGCTGAACAATTCAAGGAATAACGGTAACGCTAATATATACATGTCTAATGGAATAATCCTCTTGTTGGAGCAGGGAGACAGCGTTTACATGCGTTTACCTAGTGGTACTTCCAGGATGTGGGAAAACAACCACAACCACAACACATTCAGTGGTGTTCTGATCTTTCCTATGTAACACTGGGACTGATCTTACTCTTGACCCATTAGAAGTAGAAATATGTCTGTGACCCACTGTTTGAGAAACACTGCTTTAGAGTCCAGTGATGTTCTGTCTAGTAGTCTATCTAACACTACTGATACCATTACTTTATGGAGTGTATTAACACTACTGTTACCATTACTTTATGGAGTGTATTAACACTACTGTTACCATTACTTTATGGAGTGTATTAACACTACTGTTACCATTACTTTATGGAGTGTAGCACTACTGATACCATTACTTTATGGAGTATATTAACTGGTCCCCCCAGGAATCAGCGGAGAAAAAGTCTTGATTCCGCGGAGAACAATCCTGATTCTGCGGAATTCTGCGGAGAACATTTCTTGATTCCGTGGAGATTAAAAAACAACCTAAATGACCAGTTATCAAGCTAAAAATTATATAGTTCTAACAATCAAGTAAACCCTTCATGAAATAGCCACAATTAATTGTAATTAGTGGTTAGAAT
>NC_137812.1:50031624-50069124 GCF_963921795.1 Nannobrachium achirus
GCTGTGAGCTTGTAGATCTGCTATTTTTGAAAAATCGTGAAAATTCGAATTTTGACCCGATTCTATAAGTGTCTTTTGAATCCTTCTAAGGTTTTTTGAAAAACCTATGTTTCTATGTCAGCAATCTGGCTATAGCCATCGTCAAAGAAAAGGTCCTTTTCACTTAATTGGAGCTCAGTTATCTGTTCTTGAGAGACTACTATGTCAGTGGTTCTCAAACCTTTTCATGTGAAGGACCCCCAAAAACGATATTTATTTGGCCACGGACCCCCATCTCAAAATATTTGGTTCCAGGGACCACCCAGAAGCAAAATTTGAGTTACAAACGTTCGCTTTGAAAATACAATATATTCAAAGATTTGCACACATTTTCACGACCTTTTCCAAAAATAGCAGATCTACAAGCTCGCAGCTCGGTGCCGCGCTGTGAGCTTGTATATCTGCTATTTTTCACTGGTTAAAGCATTCAATAATTCTAGGCCTAAAAAGAAGAGAGAGAGACTGGGGCCACCAACAGATACAGAAATAGCAAGTGTTCATTAAAGAGACCTGATGTTGTGTCTTGTTTCCAACCTCCCAGGTCCAGCGCTCATTCAAAATACCAAAACAAAATACCACATAATTGCACATAATGTAAATGCCTTCTTCTGTAATTTTCGAGGGGTAATATGTGTTGTTGAAGACCAGGAATAGGTTCCTTTTCTCATCCGGTAGGCCCTAATTGCCATACAAAAGAATAATGAGCTTCCAAAGGGAAATCTCTCGTCCCAAAGCCACTTCCCTTCACCTTCTCCAGAGCGGGGCATTCCTATATAGATTAACTAGGGATCTTTTCCTGCTGCAGGGAGGATAATCCCTTAACCGGTGCTGCTTGGCGCACATATTAGGACTGATAGATTTAGGTCTGTGCTTTCATGGTATGATTTGGGTGTTTCGTCTGTTTTACATTCTGGGGCAACGTGTAAGAACAGAGGAAAGGAAGGGTGACTTATACTGTGCAAACAGAGTTCAAAGTCATCATGCGGATTTGAAAGATGAATTAGGGTCACTGGTCCTGTGTAACTCGGGCCCTTGGAGAAACATAGTGTATGAGTGTGCGTGCGTGCGTGCGTGCGTGCGTGCGTGCGTGCGTGCGTGTGCGTGTGTGCGTGTGTGTGTGTGGCTTGAACCAGAGGGTCTGGGAGTGAAGTTATTAAGAGGTTTGAGGTCTTATGGGTATTTCCACATCAGGTTTCCCTTTAGCCTCACACACTACCCACCACATAGCAGAACATTCATCAGGATTGTATTAATATGAATGAGAAATTTCAACAAAGAAGGGTGGGCGGGAGAGCGTGTGTGTGTGTGTGTGTGTGTGTGTGTGTGTGTGTGTGTGTGTGTGTGTGTGTGTGTGTGTGTGTGTGTGTGTGTGTGTGTGCGTGTGCGTGTGCATGTGTGTGTGAGAGAGAGATGCAGTGGGAAATTGAGTGTGTGCCTGTTCCTTTTTCCCCAGGATCACAAAGGCAAGGCAGTCCACGTGCACTTACCCCACGTAATGTGATTTAGATGTGAGTGAGGACAAGAAACTGCATTCTGTTAAAGGCTCTTGTGTTCCTGTTTTGTCTCTGCGTTTCTTTCAAACTGAAACAAACCGTTTCAGAGGCTCAGTTGATTTCTTTTCATGTCGTCCTGCTTAGAACAAATCCAGCGACATGCAGAATGATGTACATTCTGGACAGAATATGGGCAGCAGTGAAGCTCAGCTCAGCTTGGGTTTAGCTTGATGTCAGAGGTGTTAACAGGGTATGAAAGACTTAAAATGTATGGAGGCATGCTGCTATTGGCCAGATGACTGTCAGCTCCACTGACGCTCCGGGAGGCAGATCTAGGCAAGCGGCCCAAGTCAAGAGCTCTCGGGAAAAAAATAAAAAGATGAATAATCTTTATAGCATGCTGAATTATGACTCTCTCAAATGTAGGCCCCCCCCCCCACACACACACACACACACACACACACACAAACACACACTGGCAAGTAGGATTGGTCAGCATTTTGTAATTGGAATTGATTACTGGAAACTGCGACTGTGTTCTTTGCAGTGACTGTGTGTCAGGGGCAGACTTGGGTCCAACATGGGGGACATAATACCAGAACGCGACGTGGAAAAGGCCTCTTCTGTCCACTCGACGGAGCCCCCAGGGGAGGGGAGGGAAGAGAGGGGGGAGGGGGTGGCTTATTTCAAGCCAAAGTGAAAAGGACAGTATGGGTAAGACAGGGGTTTTAGTGGTTTTTACAGTTCAGTGGCGGTGTCTGAAAAGCGCGCTCTCTCAGCGACGTGGGTGGCAGGGCGGGTTACTAGTATCTCTGCCCTGGTATTGTAGTTGGCTCTATGCACTTGTCAGCATCATTGCTCACTTTCTCAGAACAAATGTTGATATTGTTTCATATAATGGGAGCCAAGGAGCCCGCGAATTACACACGCGGAATAGCCGTGGCCTTGTACACATGAGAGAGAGAGAGAGAGAGAGAGAGAGAGAGAGAGAGAGAAAGAGGGAATGCTTGTGTCATCATCGCAGATGTCCAAAATTCCATTGATGTGTTTATTGTTTCCCTACTTCTCCTCCCTCTCTCGTTGTTTTGGTGGAGGTCATTCTGCATGGCGGTAGTACCCCCTGTTCCTGTAGTGTACCCCTCCATGTGAAACCTTGTGTGTCATATAAACAGAGGACCAGAAAATAACAAGCACAAGCAAAGAAGAAACTTTCCACTCTGTCTTCATGCACCCCCGCCCCCTTTTGCACTCACCCACCACTTATTGTCCTTTATTTGTAGCCTAAGCGCTTTGGCATTAAATCTTATTATTTTTTGGTAAATAAACCAGTTTCTGGTAGGAATTACACACAACTTGGTGTGAGGTCCCTTTCAGCGAGTGGGGCCTGGAACCTTTTATCTAAAATGTTTTTTATTTGTGCTTTTGTAAGACACTTTTGACTGCTTTGAAAGAGAGAAACCAGGTTTTTCTCGCGTTTCTGGGGGTGAGGTTGGGGATTTTTTCTCAGCATTGTGGTGAGATTTATTCGAAGAGGCCGCATTTTTTCCTGATTTTCCCCCTTTGTTCTCTGTAAGTAGTTCCAGGTCCCCCTTCGTGCACTCATCTGCGTGTGGGTGTGTGTGTATGTATGTGCATGTGCGTCTGGGAGATTGCACATGGATGAGTGTGTGTGTGTTTGTGTGTACTGTTGTGAATGTGTGTGCATGTGAGCGTTGTGCACATGTGAGAAGGTTTGTGGTGTGCATGTCTCAATGTGTGTGTGTGTGTGTGTGTGTGTGTGGTTTGCGCACACGCGCATGTGTGTGTGTGTGTGTGTGTGTGTGTGTGTGTGCCCGTGCACATGTGCGAGGGCCACACGGGGGCCTGGCTGTGACACCTGCTGTTGGGATGAATAGGGTCAGTGGCAGGGCCCTCCAGCAGGCAGCAGCTGCCTGTTCTCACTGCAAAACCCCAGCTCTGCCTCTCGGTCTCTCAGCGCTTTTAGAGCCCCCCCTCCCCTCTCCCCCCTGCAGAGCCACCCCAAATAGAGCCGGGGCCACTTGAGGGATGCATAGCGCCTCCTAACCAGCATATGATGTCATTGCAGTTGTTTTCAGTGCACCCGTTTTTAACATGTAAAACTTAAAGTTAGATACAAGTTAGATACTGAAACATAGAAACCTAATTGACGGGGGTCAAACACTGGTATGTATATTATGTATATATATATATATATATATATATATATATATACTGTATATATATGGACGGAATTCGCACAAGACGGAATTCATTTGCAAGTGTGATTTGAGTTGCGGTTGTTTGTTTAAGTTGGACAAAATGTGGACAAAATATTTTCCCAAATATGGATATGACTGACGTCTGACATCATAGATGTCTTATGTTATAGACCACATGAGACTCACACAATATGTCCATATATGGGCAGTCCAGGCTATGGGCTTAATATTGATGACATCTCCATATATGGGCTGACATTGAGGCATTTGTAAATTAATTCTGTCTTGGCCATATACAGTATAGAACGTCCATATATGGGCAATGCCAAATATGGGTCAACAATGTGATGTCTCAACAGGTCAGCTATAGACATTGAGGTGTTAGCTACCTACTTACTCACTGACGGTCAAGGTTCTGCCGGATTTGATAGTAAATGCGCTCCCTACGTTCACAATAATTAAAATGCAATGAGATGGCAATGGAGCACCAACACTCTTATGTAGGATGTCTTATATTATGTTTTTTATGTGTTTTTTGTTGTTGTTTGACCTCTACTATGATACTGCTGCTGATGTTGTTACTTTCGCGAAAGAAAAAATAAATAAATCAGTTCATGGACCAAACTAATCATAAACTGTATCCGAGTTTAGCTCACCATGTTTGTCATTTATGGTAGGAAATGCGAGATTAAGTCAAGAGAACGATCTAAAGCCTAATTTACTTTGTCTTATGACTGTGTTGCTTATCGGAAATAGCTAATTTTAAACTGAAATTTTCATTTTTCAATTTCCGACCTCCCAGCCGACAGGAAGGGGCTTCCAGACGACTGCTGACAGAGGTTCCTGGTTTGTGCTTTGGTAGGTTTGACCTGTCTGTGCTCTCTCACTGTGTGGTAGTCAGTCTGCCCCATGAGTGACTTCCAAGTTCTGAAAACATTCCCTGTTATTGGCATAGAAGAGCTCTAGAGAAGGATACAGTAAATGGGGAGGGCACAAAAACACAGTTTATTCTTTTTTTTTTTAATTGTTGTTGTTTCTTTAACGATGTTTCTTTAGCTGCCATATTATGAGGAGTAGTCAAATCAAATGTTAGCCCTCTCTGTGGGTTTGGGGAAGGACAAGAGCCACCATAAAATGGTCAGCGTTCATTTAGAGGGTACAAATGTAACCAAATGGACCGTTATGGATCCATTACACCCTCAGAGATAAATAAACACTGAGGATTGTACTGTGTGGGGGTGAAGCACTTCATTGACTCATCATATATTAGGCTGACAATAGCAAGACACTTCAGTCCTTGTCACGTTTTTGAAGCTATGTAGTCAAAAGTAGAAGATTGTGGTTGCACTACACACTTTCCAGATGTTTCCAGATGCAGGGAATTGCTATTAAGGAGAAATGCTTAAGAAAGTGCTGGCCAGTGTCAAGTAAGTTATTTTACAATTTGTTTTTGTTACACCAACACATACATGTATCCAACATCCACATTATCTCCCTGCCTTTGAGCGATGCAACAAACATCAGCCTGCTCGTTCATTGTGAATTAGGTCAACAAAAATGCAAAACTTTACAACAAGAGAGAGGGGAGGTAGATAGCTTTCCTTATCTATCCACCAGAGGTCAGCCTTTTATTAACAAAGGTTGATGATGAAGCATAATCGCTCACCAAACACAACTTTGCATGGACAAAGCCCTGGTTTTCCTGCTGGCTATACATCCATGGCAATATTTAATAAATTACTAATGACATATAAAGTGTCTCAGTATCGTTCACTGACATTTGTTGAACAAAGTAAACCAGAATTGGAGAAATCCTGCTGTAAGTGCAGAAATGTGTGTGTGTGTGTGTGTGTGTGTGTGTGTGTGTGTGTGTGTGTGTGTGTGTGTGTGTGTGTGTGTGTGTGTGTGTGTGTGTGTGTGTGTGTGTGTGTGTGTGTGTGTGTGTGTGTGCGTGTGTGCGTGTGAGTGTGTGTGAGGGGCTTCTGCCTCCTGGGAAACAAAGAAAAAAGTCCCTGTCATCACAGGCCATTTGGGCTGGGGCACACACAGGCAAACTACAGAGTGTGGTCGGGTTGCACAGTATGTTTGTTAAATGAGTGGCTCCTCTGACTGACATGAAACAGTCAACCACTAATGTTGCCGGTAATCCCGACCATGCCTTTGTTGACTAACTGACTAGCGAGAGAAATGACAGTCTTAAAACAGAAGAAGGCCACAAACCTTCCAGTTGTGTGGCAAATTCTTAACATTGCTCCACTCGTAGCATGCTGTGAGTTAAGTGAAACCTCCCCTTGCCTCTGTTTACCAGGACTTTTACCTCAAAAAACCTCATAAATTGTCCACTGACGCAGCTTCAACAGTCTGTTTTCACAGAGTCCACTGCAACTTGGAAAACTTGACCCCAACATGACACGCAGGTTGCACGGCACAAATCATTTTTTAAGCCACACATGCGTGTTGTGACAGGTAGTGTTAGAGGTTAGACTGTACAGCCTGTACAGGCCTGGTCCTCTTAGACAGTTTGTATTGGAAGTACATGGAAGCCTTGGACTGCGGGGCTCTCCTGGGCCGGCAGGTGCGTCCGTCACCAGCGTACTCCTCCAAACACTGACAGGTGTAGGAGCCATCTGTGTTGACACACCGAGCGTGGCGGCTGCAACCATGAGAACCCGTCAAACATTCATCTTTATCTGGGTGGGGAGGAATAGAAGAGCCAAAATGATACTTTATCCTCGAAGAGCCACAGTTCAATAAATGTTGTTGAATCAATTAAATTTGCTAGGAATTTTAGTAAAACATGTTCCTCCCATACCTCCATGATTATACACAATATCACATACTAATCTATCACACACTGCTTGTTAATAACTGCCATAAGTGCCAGTGTTTGGCCCTGGAGTAAAGAAGCGTGTGTGGTATAAGCTAGAGCAGCTCAAATTATTAGGAAAAATAACACAATCGCAATATTGGCTACAGCAGCTTAAACATCGTCAGACAGAGCAATTATTCATGAAAAGGAAAGATGTTCCACACAACCCTGTCAACAATGTGTTTTTGTACTGTGCAGAGAATCTGGCCCCCCCGTAATCAGGTTTTGCCAATATCAGTGCACTCCTATAGCGTACCAGAAATGGCAGATCTATAAGATCACAACATGTCGCAGCACGACAAGCTTGTAGATCAGCTATTTTCTGTGCGTAAGGCAGGAACGCGGGGTGCCGTGAAACTGTGGATATCTGTTTCCAACCTGCTTGACAGATGATGCTGTGGCGCTCATCAAGTGGGTGTAAACAAAAACAGCTCGTGGGCGATCCCCACGGCCGAGTGGGCGAGCTGCGAGCTGCTCGTCAAATAAACATGGTTTCTGGATTCGCTGCTGCCAAAGCACATCTTCACATGTTCCGACTCTCTGCCAATTAGGACAGATGAATGGAACATGTGGGGTCGTGCTGTGATCCACTTAGTCATTTAAACAGGCTGACATGGAGCAGAGCTGGATGTGGCTTTATGCGGGGGGAAAAGAAATCTCTCTCACACACGTGTGTGTGTCAATGGGCAAAACCACGCATGTGCACATGCACACGTACATGCACACACGTGCGCACACATTCTACCAGCAGAGCATCTTTGACAAGAAACATATGTTTACTGTCAATATTCCAGGATGACCTCCCACTTGGGTAATGACGCCCCCTGGCGATCATTCAGAGAAACTACTTCAGCTCCCGTACTAACGTAGGTAGGAAGGGCCTGTCACTCAAACCGGAGTGACCCGCCTCCAGGCTATATAAGCCCCCGGAGGCGGAAGTAACATCCTCTTTTCACTCTCTGCGATATCACATTCAGATAAGTTGAAACTCAGCCTTTGTATTATTATTCTTCGCGCATTAGCCTAAAGCGGTGGCATTGGAGTCGCCCACTGGCGAGTGTTGAATTAACCCGTACTTAAGAATACTTATTCTTGTTCCGTCCTAAATCGACGGTTATTTCCTTTTATAACAAAGGATTATTACTGCTTGTTCAGGCCTTCGCCGAAGCAAGCGTGGCATAGCATTAGCCGTTAGCTTGTTAGCTCGTCTGCTATTGTTAACGTTAGCTACACTGCTTACCGCTTGTTCAGGCCCTGCCCGAATCAAGCGTGGCCTAGCTTTAGCCGTTAGCTTGTTAGCTCGTCAGCTTCCTTTGTTAACGTTAGCTACATTGCTTCGCTATGAACCCTCTTGTTTTCTGCCGAGGGAATGTATGTTTGTTCTGCTGTTAGCTTGTTAAGGCCTCTGCCTGAACCAAGCGTGGCCTAGCATTAGCCGTTAGCTCGTTGCTCGACAGCTTCCTTGTTAACGTTAGCTACATGTTTTGCTATGGTCCCTCTTGCTTTTCTGCCGAGGGAATGTATGTTTATGCCTGAACCAAGTTTGGCCTAGCTTTAGCCGTTAGCTCGTTGCTCGACAGCTTCCTTGTTAACGTTAACTACACTGCTTCGCTATGGTACATCGGTTCCACCTGGCTAGGGCAGGCCTCGGAGCCTGCGCTCCACCAGGAGGGCTTAACGCTCTGGATCCTACAGCCCAGGCTGTCCGCCCCAGGCGGCCCGCACCGATAGTCAAGGTGCGGCGCTGCCGTCCGGGGCACCGCTTGTTCAGCAGCGCGCCTTGGTCAAGATGGCGCCAAGCGACGTGAGACACCGCCTGCCGTGCAGCCGACCGCAGCCAGCTCCACTGTCACTGGAGCTGGCGGGTCTGGCGGAGTTACCGCGAGGAAGGTGACTAAGAAGTCTAACAATATCCCTCCGGTGACCTTTCTCCTACGGGCGCGGTGCCTAAAGAGTAGCGTTGTGATGTGACCGTCGGGGACGTCCCCTTCGACGTGAACTTTAACAAAGCAGTCCGATCCTTCAGGCGCGAATCGGACCTGAGCTCCAGTCAGAGCTAGGGTTCGTACTCAGGATACTCTGAGGACGAGAAGGAGGAGGACATGGCGGAGGAGGATGGCTCTCGCCCTGTCTTTACAGTGAAAGGTAAGGCCCCTGCGGCGCCAGCACTTCAACTGCCCCTCCACCCGCCAGTCAAGCGGGTGGAGCGATGGCAGAGGACTTTGGTTTTCTGCAACGGAGATGTTGGATTCACTAAAGCGCTACAATCCTCATGGAAGTTACACAAGCACAATCTTTTCTGGGTTCTGTCAGACCCCAGTATAGAGTGGTGGGCACGACGTTTATTTTCTGTACCCCGCGTCGGGGAAAGGAAAATGAGAATGTCGATGTATATGCCTCCAGTGTCCCAGATAGATCTGTTGAAAGAACAAAGTCTGTTTCTGTCCAACTCTATTGCACTAGCACAGATGACTCCATCTTGCATGACTCCTGTAAAAGTGTTGAAAGTCCTGTCAGGATTTTTTAATCAATCAGGGGTTTTATCAGCAACCAGTATTGTTAATGTCAAACATTTATATGGTTCCTCTTACACGCGAGGGGAATATCCCTCGCGTGAACAATGCAATGAATTTAACGATGAGTCACTAATTCTGTCGGCCTACTATGAGCCCTCGTCACGGGACAAGCATGAAGGCCATAGCGCAGGTATTAAACGTAAAAGTTCCTCCCCTGTCAGGGGAGAATGCTTTAGTTGCGGACATTGTAGAGGTTGATTGTGTTGGGGCAGGGGTCCGTGGTGTCACCCGGTTCCCCTCCCCCCAAACGAGGACGTTTATTTTCCCCGCGTCGGGGAAATAAAAATGAGAATGTCAATGAATATGCCTCTTGTGTCCCAGATAAATCTGTGGAAAGAACAAAGTCTGTTTCTGTCCAACTCTATTGCGCAGATGGCTCCATCTTGCATGCCTCCTGTAAAATTGATGTAGTCCTGTCAGGACTCCTTTGTCAATCACAGGTTGTGTCAGCAACCAGTAATGTTATGTCAAACATTTAGATGGTTCCCCTTACACGCGAGGAGAATATCCCTCGCGTGGTCAATGCAATGAATTAACAATGAGTCACAAAATTCTGCCGGCCTACTAATGAGCCCTCGTCAAGGGTCAAACATAAAGGCCTTCCCCGCGTCGGGGAAATGAAGATGAGATGTCCCAGATAAATCTGTTGAAAGAACAAGTCTGTTTCTGTCCAACTCTATTGCACAGACGACTCCATCTTGCATGCCTCCTGTAGTATTGATGAAGTCCTGTCAGGACTCGTTAATCAATCACAGGTTTTTATCAGCAACCAGTAATGTTAATGTCAAACAATTATGTGGTTCCTCATGCGCGCGAGTGGAATATCCCTCGCGTCGACAATATGACTCCTTTATGCATGCCTCCTGTAAGAATGATGGAGTCCCGTCAGGACTCCTTAATCAATCACAGGTTTTTTATCAGCAACCAGTAATGTTAACGTCAAACAATTATGTGGTTCCTCATGCGCGCGAGTGGGCTTTCCCTCGCGTGAGCGATGCTATGAATTTAACTTTGAGTCAGAAATTCTGTCGGCCTACTATGAGCCCGGGTCAAGGGACAAGCATAAAGGCCTTAGAGCAGGTATTAAACGTAAAAGTTCCTCTCCTGTCAGGGGAGAATGCTTTAGTTGTGGGCGAGTCTGTTTATCAGTCGAATCGCTTGGTTCTTCCTGTCTCTCTATCGAGCGAAGTGCGAACGCTTCCGGTGACACCGGATACGGATTCGCTCGCTCCCCGCTTCCGGTCCCGCCGCAAAATAGCTCCGCTAGTCAAGCGGTACAACCAGAAGGTGTTTCCGCCATGCGGCCTATTGAACCCTTGCGCTCCGCATCCGGTCGTTCCGGATACGGATACGCAGGTCTCCCGCTTCCGGTCCAGTCGCCAAATAGCTCCGCCGTCACGGAAGCACAGTGGTGGGGTTTCTCTCTCAAAACACGCTAGCACGCTGCGCGTGCCAGTGGAAGTTATGCGTAAAAGTTCCTCTCCTGTCAGGGGAGAATGCTTTAGTTGTGGGCGAGTCTGTTTATCAGTCGAATCGCTTTGCTCCTCCTGTTGCTCTATCGAGCGAAAACCGAACGCTTCCGGTTTCACCGGATACGGATTCGCTAGCTCCCCGCTTCCGGTCCGGCCGCAAAAAGCTCCGCTAGTCAAGCGGTACAATCAGAAGGTGTTCCCGCCTTGCGGCCTATTGAACCCCTGCGCTCCGCATCCGGGTGTTCCGGATACGGATACGCAGGTTCCCCACTTCCGGTCCGGCCGCCAAAAAGCTCCGCCGTCACGGAAGCACAGTGGTGGGGTTTCTCTCGCTCAAAACACGCTAGCACGCTGCGCGCGCCAGTGGAAGTTATGCAACCCGAGCCATTGGGTATTTCGAACGATAACCAGGGGTTACAGGTTACAGTTCGCAGACATACCCCCGCTCTCGAGCAGGGTTATTCATACCAGGGCGCGTGGTTTAAAAGCAAATCTTTTGAGAGAAGAGATCAGCTCCTTGCTAAGCGAGGGTGCTATAGTGGAGCTGGACAGGACCCAATCCCGCATGAGATTTTGGAGCCGTTATTTCCTGGTGCCCAAAAAAGGGGGGGGGGGCTACGTCCCATCCTGGACCTAAAGGCACTAAACGTGTACCTGAAGAAATACGTTTTCAGGATGCTAACTGTACCCACCATGTTACGGTCGGTCAGGCAAGGGGATTTCCACTGTTCAGTGGATCTGAAGGATGCTTATCAGCACGTCCAGATTTATCCCCCACACAGGAAATTCCTACGGTTCGCCTTCGAGGGTCGCCTGTACGAGTATACAGTACTCCCTTTCGGTCTGTCACTGAGCCCGAGGGTTTTCGTGAAAGTGACCGAAGCAGCCATCGCCCCGCTGAGACAGCAGGGCGTCAGGTTGGGGACGTACATCGACGTTTGGATGATTTCAGCGAGCTCCGCCCACGAAGTGGCGCGTCACACACAAGTGGTTTTGGCTCACCTGAAGGCCTTAGGTTTCATAGTCAACCACGGCAAGAGCATGCTGACTCCAGCAAGTCGTCTTACATTCATTGGGGTCCTTCTGGACTCATCCGACATGTCGGCCCGTCTCTCAGAGAAGAGGGTGGACAGGTTTCGGGAATGTCTCGACTCCTTTTCAAGTGGGCCAGGAGGTCACTTACAGGAGTTGCATGGTACTGACGGGAATGATGGCTTCCGCAGTACATCTGTTGCGTTTGGGCAGGTTTCATATGAGACCTTTTCAAAGATGGATGTTATCCCTCGGGATCCCGCCCTCCTTGAAGTACAAGAAGGTTACGGTTTCCCCTTCCTGCGCGATCGCCCTGTCTCCGTGGCTGGTGGAGGGGTTCCTCACCAGCGGAGTCTCGATTGGCGAGGTGGTTTCCCGCAAGTCGATCACGACAGACGCCAGTCTTAGTGGATGGGGAGCCACTTTCGAGGGGCGCACAGCGCAGGGGCTTTGGCCTCTGGAGATGAGGGGTCGTCACATCAACTATTTGGAGTTGATGGCTATACTCCTGGCGCTCAAGCATTTCGAGCCTTGGATTTTGCATTGTCACGTCCTGGTCAGGACAGACAATACGACGGCCATGTTTTATGTCAACAAACAGGGGGGCCTGTCGTCGTTGCCACTGGACCGTCTGGCTCGAGAATTGACGGTTTGGTGCTTGTCGCGCCTCAAGTCGATCAGGGCCTTACACGTCCCAGGTCTCCTCAACAGCGGAGCAGATCTCCTGTCCAGGGGAGGTCCTCGCTACGAGGACTGGTCTCTCCACCCCAGGGTGGCGAGCCAGATTTGTCGCAAGTTCGGTCAGCCAGTGGCGGACCTGTTGGCGTCAGCGGAGAATACGAAGTGTCCGTTGTTCTTCGCGGTGAAGGGCAGTCCTCCCTTGGGGTTGGACGCCTTAGCGCACACGTGGCCGAGAGGTCTACTGTACGCGTTTCCCCCCTTCGACTTAATCCGACCCACTCTGGAGAGAGTCAGGAGGTTCGGTCTGGAGATGCTCCTGGTGGCTCCCTACAAGGGCACGTGGAGATCGGCGATCGCCCCTCTCCTTTGCGAACCGGGTTGGCAGCTGCCTCAGTGCAGGGACCTGTTGAGTCAGGCCAGGGGGGAGATCTTCCACCAAGACCTGCAGGTCCTAGACCTGTGGGTTTGGCACGTGAAAGGTTAAACCTGCTGGCAGCCGGTTTTTCTTCTGAAGTGGTTGCTACCATTCAGAGTGCTAAGGCGCCCTCTACGAGGGCGTCTTATGATGGAAGGTGGAATGCCTTTGAGGACTGGTGTGAGTCGCGTGTTCCACCTGTGGTGGCTCATGTGGCGTCAGCCCAGGAAATTCTGGAATTTATGCAGAACCGCTTGAAAAGTGGTCTGGCATTTTCTACCCTTAGGGGGTATTTGGCGGCTATTAATGCCTGTCACCTGGGGGTGGCGGGCAAGGCACCTTCTAAAGTCCCGGAGGTCATCAAGTTCATGCAAGGAGTTGAACGTTTGAGGCCGGTGACTAGGTCTTTGTTCCCAGTTTGGGATCTGCAGGTGGTTCTAGGGGGCCTATGTCGGGCTCCCTTTGAGCCGCTTGTAGGGATGCCTTTGAAACTTTTGAGTTTCAAGACGGCTCTTTTGCTGGCTTTGGCCACGGCTAAAAGAGTTGGTGACCTGCAAGCTCTCTCGGTGTCTGCGGAGTGCATGCAGTTTATGAACAATGATCTCAAGGTGTTGCTCAAGCCTCATCTTAAGTTTGTTCCTAAGAACATGGTGGTTCCTAAGGAGCCTGTTGTTCTTCTGGCTTTTCATCCTCCTCCGTTTGTCTCGGTGGAGGATGAACGGCTGAATTGCCTTTGTCCTGTCAGGGCATTGAAGGCCTACTGTGACAGGACTGCTGGTTCTAGAGCTTCTTCTCAGCTCTTCGTGGAAATGGGCAATGTTCTTGTCAGAAAGCCGGTGTCTAGACCCACTCTTTCGAGGTGGATTGTGGATGCTATTAGGCTGGCTTACTCTAGTGCGGGTGTGGGAGTGCCGGCGGCACTTAAAGCCCATAGCACTAGAGGTGTGGCTACTTCGTGGGCACTGGCAAAGGGAGTCTCCGTTCAGGAGATTTGTGTTTCGGCGAATTGGTCTTCGCCTTCTACCTTTGCAGCCTACTATCACCTGGATATCGAATCCTCTTCGCTAGCGCGTTCGGTTCTGGGTGCAGTTGCCTCCTCTACGTCATAGAGGAGTCGGATCTTCCCCTCCCACAGGTGGGCATGTAGCCACCTGGGGTATTTTGGGGGGACCCTGTGTTTTCCTTATATAGTGTGTCTTACTTATAAGGCGGACTTGTCCTTTTCATTCAGTTGAATGAGGCGGACTTCGGTCTGTCAGGGTCTCTCCTTATTTTCTCATGCCTTCACACCCAGGTCCGGTGGGCCTGGGACCTTCTGGGTGATGGGTCACGCCCGTTTGGGCTGTGCTCACCCGTATGAGGGGTGTGTGGGGGTATGAGAGTAGGTTGTGGCTTAGAGGGGAGTTTAAGAATCCCAAGTGGGAGGTCATCCTGGAATATTGACAGTAAACGGTAGGTTCCGTACGGAACCATTGTTTACTTAGATATGGAAGGATGACCTCCCACGTAATGCCCCTCTGTTTCACTGAATGTGGCAGAGAGTGGTATTAAGAGGATGTTACTTCCGCCTCCGGGGGCTTATATAGCCTGGAGGCGGGTCACTCCGGTTTGAGTGACAGGCCCTTCCTACCTACGTTAGTACGGGAGCTGAAGTAGTTTCTCTGAATGATCGCCAGGGGGCGTCATTACCCAAGTGGGAGGTCATCCTTCCATATCTAAGTAAACAATGGTTCCGTACGGAACCTACCGATCATCTGCTCAGTGGTACAGGGAGAGCAAGAATGTCCTTTATATTAATATCGCAAGGCAGCACGCAGAGACACACGCGAGCATGAGTCAGAAACATGATTTGCTTTCAATCCCAAATACATTACCTCGACATTGCACTGAGCCCCGGAGGGTTCCCATCACGAAGCCGTCCTGACACACACACACAAAGCTGCCGAAAGTGTTCTTACAGGTCTGCCGTGGGGGGCACCCATGAGAGGAACCCCGGCACTCATCTATGTCTGCCACAAAACACAAACAAGACACAAACAGCAATTATCTACTCTATAGGCAAACACGTGTGTGCTCACATTCATGCACAAAAACACTTCCAACCAAATGTACTGTATAGTGTACTGTATAGCCTCCATACTGTACATATCCATCTTCAACTCCACGCACCTAAATAACACACTGTGATGGCCCTGCCGCATTTTTGTTGTGAATTACCCTTATTCATGACAACACACACACACACGCACGCGCACACACACACACACACACACACACACACACACACACACACACACACACACACACACACACACACACACACACACACACACACACACACACAAGATCGAGGACCACACAAACACAAAGCACAGGAGGATAGAGTGGTGACAGGCTTGTTTTTCTGGACTCAAAGCGATCATCACCTTCAAAGGGACAGAAGAGAGACAAATGAGCACCTTGACCATGCAGTCACCTCTGTGTGCTGGAGTGTTTGAAATCCACACAAACCGCCAATTGTTTCACGTCTGTTACGCCGAGAGCTTCAAAAGGTGTGTTTGTGTGATGCAATGTTCCTCCTTTCAAACTATGCACCTCAGAAACTAGCTGTTTGCTTCTATCTGTGACGGTCAATGTCAATTTATGGTTGAGATATTTATAGGTAGAACAAAACGTGAAACAATCTCTCTCTCTCTTAAGGCCAGTCCCACCAATGGGACTCCTTGCAACTACTTGCAACCATTATCCCCAAAGACAGTTGCAAGGAGTTGCATTGGTGAAGGAGTTCCATTGGTGTGGACTGGCATTAAAACTGTTTTGTTGCAAGGAGTGGCGACTAGACGCATTGGTGCGGTCTGGACTTCTCTATCTTAACCACACAGACATTTTTTTTTCTGGGAAAACAAAAACAAAACAAAAAACTGTGGGAAACAAAACCATTGGAAATCTGGACGACAAATTGGAACAGTGTTAAAAAGTACAACTTCATCAGTATGTTATGACTTCACTCAATGCTGTAGGTCCTACTCCTTCCCACCACAGGTCTCACCCAGTGTGAAAATGGCCTGTGGTCGTTATTTCTATTTTAAATTAGGCTTGAGAACGGCGGCAGTGGCCCAGCAGGTAGAGAGATTGTCTTGGAATGGGAAGGTCCTCCCCTGGTGGCCAGTCAAAGGGTCCTCGAGCAAGACACTGAACCCGTAGCTGCTCCTGGTGAGCAGGTTGGCCAGTTATCGGTGGGACTTAAGTCATAAACTGTAGGTAGTTTGGACAATGAAAGTCCAACTGGAGCCTGGACTGTTTGTCTTTACACAGTGAGCTAATTAAAGGCTCTACAGTTAAGTGTTCAGTGAGCGCCTTTGGTAGTTAACATAATGTCCATGGGAACCTGTGCTTTTCTACAAAGACCAGTCATGGGATGTTTTGTGAGTCATTCCAATATTATAATTAACATTTGAAGTATTATCACAATATATTTAAAATATAATTGTATTTTATTAATTTGTTCATTAATTGATGAATATCAATTTTTTTATCATCAACAAATATTTTGACAATTTATCATCTACCGTTTAAGGACCATGCCCAAAATGGGGACACAAGGTTGAAAGTGGTTGTGAAATAATTAAGATATGAGCTGAACTGAGATGAGCTGAGATATGATTTGAGCTGAGCTGAGCTGAGCTGAGCTGAGATGAGATGATGGTGATTTACTATAGCAACGAGGGCTGTGTGTGTATGTGTGTGTGTGGGGGGGGGGTTTGTGAGAGTAACCCACCTTTGCAGGTCCGGTTGTTGGTGTCCAGGTGGAGACCGGGGGGACACAGGCAGCGCACGGCTCCCCCTCCCCCCTCCATCTGGCAACCAAACTGGCAACGCGTGCAGGAACACTCGGTCTCTCCTGGAAGACAGACAACCAGGGAACACACTGGCTGAGGACAGGCTGCCCCACGGAACACATGCCACCACTCTAACTGCACAGTCCTATTCTGTCATACTCTGTGTTTGCATACTAGTAGTTATTTGTTTTCATATCGAAGAAGACAGTGGTTGGGTGGTGTTGACCACTAGTATGTTATACTTTGACTATGTGTTGGAGATGACCTGGATGAAACGAATGTGGCAGGCGCAGCAATCACCTGCGGCAACTACTGGAAAGACGTGATATAGAAGATGGCTGGAGCTTGAACTGTTCGAAAATAGCAGATCCACAAGCTTGCAATGTGTCGCATCGTGATGCGTTGTGAGTTTGTAGATGGGCAATCTTAAATAATTTTAAATTGAAACATTTTAGAATTATAGTTTTTTGGCCTATATGGCCCAAAATAGGGACACCTATTAGGTAAGGAAATCTGATCCAATATTACAGATGACCTACAGTAGCTATGGAGTTGGTGGAGAACTGGAGATAGCATTGGTGTGTAGACAGAGGTACAGTAGGCCTACCTAGCGTAGTGTCTCCATAAATACTTTATATTATTACCGTATTACCATTTTCTGATCAATCGGTCAAGTTAGATGACAGTTGCTGGCCTAAACAGTGAAGGCAAATATGCCACTATGTGCGTTGATCTATCACAGTGGCTGAGGTCAAGATGTCTAACATGTCTGGCATGGTTGCTGCATTGATTTATCTTCATCTTTGTGACCTAATAAGGTCAAGGTTATGTGTGGTGAACGCATTTTTTAAATTCAGCCTCAGTGCATACTAGTATCATGTACAGTGTACAGGTACACATATTCATGTACTGTAAAACAGCATAAAATGACTCACGCGTGCAGTTGTTCCCGTTTGCACTGAGTGCGAAGCCCGGCTCGCAGTAGCAGCGGTAGCTGCCATGAGTGTTCATACAGCGCTGGGAACAGGGCCGCCATGGAAGACCACACTCATTCACATCTGGAGTCGAAATGACACATTTGTATACATTTTTTATACCTAATAGAGTTGAGATGAGATGCATTGGTGGAACAACTATTAAGATTATTTACAAAAAGGAGGAAGGAAAAGTGCTCCATTCAACAATTTACCAGACGCAAAGTAGCCTACTGTGCAGAAAGGCAGATTTCACAATCAGCTACAATACCGTATATATCTATACATTCAAAGAACCTGTATATCTGTGTGTGTGTGTGTGTGTGTGTGTGTGTGTGTGTGTGTGTGTGTGTGTGTGTGTGTGTGTGTGTGTGCGTGCGTGCGTGCGTGCATGCGTGCGTGCGTGCGTGCGTGCGTGCGTGCGTGCGACAGTTCCAAGCATAACTCGTTCAGTTGGGTGCAGCGAGTACTCTGCCAACAGGTACAATGGGTATTGCATACGCATGCATTCCCAACTTGCAGCATTTCGGACTTAATAATAATACTTGTTAACAATAACATGTTCCCAGAGTAGGCCAGTATTATTAGTACTAAGAACTACCGGTATGTACTGTACATGCAGCTGGCAAAGGTGGAGCTGATTTAAATTATATGCTGCTGGATCCTATAATAATACATCCTCATGTATTAGGGATGCATGAATCGTTATCGGCAATATGAGCAATATAGGCAATATCGGCCCTAAAAATGCATGTATCTGACCGATATAATATTTGATTTGGTAATATTTATATTTGAATGTGAATCTGAAAAGGCCTTTTGTGAAGATGTAGGCTACAGTTTCAACCAACATTTTCTGGAGAAGCTTTCAAACGGATAAACAAGTAGGAAAACTGATTGGTTAAAGTTCTACATTTACATTGTTTGAACTATGAGAATGATTTTTTTTAGAAGTCTGCATCTGCACCAAGAATCACAGTTACTAAAAAGTTTAAGGTAAACCCTACTGGGAAAAACCCATATTGCAATGTCGTTATCTATTTCGTGTCGTGCCTATTTGACCATTCAAATAATCATATTTTGGCTAAATAGAAATGTAAACATCTTGCGTCCCTATCATTTATCCGTAAATGTATGTTTTGAATTAATAGCCTAAAGATGAGATGAGATAAGATGTGATAAGATGAGATTAGATGAGTACATATGTATGTACAGTACATGCAACCAGATGTATTTACAAGTGTATGTACAGTATACCTTCTTCACATTGTGGTCCTGTATATCCTTTGGTACACAAACATTTGTCCGAGTCCACACACTCGCCATGTATACAGGCCTTTATACACACCGCTGTGGAGAACAAGGGACGACACGCAACATAAATAGTGGCACAAAACACACAGATTCTGTTAACTAAAGTAGTATATCGTTGTTGTCGGGTGGAAACCTTATATTTCCAAGTTTCAAATTTGTACGTTCTTCCCAAAGAAAAGCCCTGCTTCATCTTACAAGGCCGTCGCATAAAAGTAGTGAAAACAGCAGATCTACAAGCACACGCGATGTTGTGTGCTTGTAGATCTGCTGTTTTCACTAGTTTAAATGATAAATGCAAAACGAACGGTTTTGGACATACAAGGTTTCCACCTGACAACGACGATATTCTTTGACACAAAGTCTTCTGCTCAACTTGTTCGTCGTGTTTTTTTTTTCTTTCTTTTTTTTTCAGTTTAAATTACTGTGGGTTTGAAGGTATGGTGATAGAGGAGAGCTATTCAAATGTCAACTTTTATGTTTCTATACAGAGGCCTGTTGTGGAATGTTTGTTACCCATCAATGAGGACATGACACCCTGTCAGCAAAAGAAAACAGTAGTGGCTGCATCATCCTCCTCTGATCTTTTCACCACTTTAAAGGTCATAATCTGAACATGCTATCAAGAGTGCACATCATAATCAGCGCATCGCGTCCCAGTGCAAAAATAGGCTATAGAATAAGAATAAGTTGAACCATGAATTGATCTAGCAAGAGAACACCACAGCCGTATAGGCTGGAGATTGGAGAAAGAAATTAACTTTTGTCTTCTGTGTTTGGCTTACATTCAAATGCAATATGGATTCTAGCCTAATAATTAATCCCCCCCCCTGCAAGGTGAAGCTTTTCAATCCCAAATACAATGCTTTAACTGTTATTATTGGCTCCTTTATGCACCTGTTTGTAAAAAGAACTGTCAAAAATCACGGTATGCGTTTTCACAGAAGGAACATTTCTATTCTCACGGTACTTTCAGCAAAAATTACTAGGTATTTTGCCGTCAAATTTCGGACTCCCAAACTTCCGGAACACAAAATAAGTGACCGTTTTCACATGGCGTGAATTTCAAAATTGCCGTCATTTTTGAAAAAACTGCTATGTGAAAACGGGGCATAATTGTCATTTGTTGGTATAAGTACTGGGTTAACCTGTCCCAACATCTGCCCTTAGAAACCGTGGTAACCATTTCCCTAACATTCTGAAACAGACATGTATTGGCTACAACATTCAAGTCAGCATGTCAGACAAAACCAAATGCACTTCTGAATTGACAACACCATACCCAATACATGCATACATTTTGATTTGAGGAACCGCCACATGATGATTTAAAAAAAAGCAATCCAGTCCCCTTTACTACCGGACATTTGTATTCACTACAGCCAGTGAGATGTAGAACTGATAACCTGTTGGAACTGTTGGTGGTCGCCCGGTTCAATAGAGCGGTGGTTCTCAACCTTTTCAGGCCGTGAACCCCAAAATAATCATATTTTATCTGGGGACCCCCCACCCTGACTAGCACTAAGAGTTGAGGCATTACATTTTGTATACCCCGGTTCTATTGTGAAAATAGATCTACATGCTCACATCAGCTATTTTCACAATTTCTGCCTCTAATATTTGACAATTTGGCCAATGTTTAATTTGTCATTTTAGAGGTATTAAAAAGTCCTTAAATTGACACTTTAGAAATGTGCAGATACCCTCTATAAACTTTATGTTAGTTTGTTTACTGTTGAGTGAGAAAACAACATTGCACATTAAGTTAATCATCTGGGGACCCCCCAAAATAATTTGGGGACACCCCCCTGAGGGTCCCGACCCACAGGTCGAGAACCACTGCAATAGAGAGCTGACTTACGCTTACAAACGCCGTCAACATTCCTCCAGCCCACACAGCAGGATGTGGCGCGGCCGTAGGAGCAGACGCCTGGCCCCGGGCGCACCACGGCTCGCTCCAACGCATCCTCCACTGACCTGAAGGGACCACAAGGTTATCAGCTGTTTTATCAGATCATTAACACTCCCCATTCTACACAGGACTGGTGCCTTCCGTCACCCAAAGTCTGATTTATGCTCCATAGCACAACGGTGTCGCTTGTCAAAAAGAACAGATCTACAAGTTAACAATGCATCACATCGACATGTTGATAGCTTGACTATCTGTTCTTTATGGAAATGACACCGTTCGATGGACTATAAATTAAGAGTTGGGGAAAAGGATATATATTGCACAGAAAATGCTTTATTTTCTATTAAGAGATTACTCTTAATAATAATGAATTGCATTTTTATAGCGCTTTTCCAGGTGCTCAAAGCGCTTTACAATGATTCATTCATTCATACACTGGGAAGTGAAGCGGTGAACAGTTGACACCAGCGTCCTCACTTCCCACATTCACACACCAATGGTGGCAAGCTGACACCGACCGACTCATTGGAGACAATGTGGGGTTCAGTGTCTTGCCCAAGGACACTTCGACATGTGGACAGGATTTGAACCACTATTTTAAAGTCTAACTGTAACTTGTAATTTATGTAATTTATTTTGTCCAATCTGTATACAATTTAATTGGGGCAGTTGTATTTTGTCTCCCTGCTCTTATTTTGAGACCTTTAGATCATGTCAAAGGTCATGTCTCACCAAGACACAGAATCTGACTCAAGTTTGGCCTGATGGGTATGGACATTGATCCCCCGAGCAAGCAGGCAGACTCCTTTGGCTCAATGGTAAAAATGACAGCACTTGCGCAGGAAACCGGGTTCAAATCCGGGGTAGAAGAGGATAGTTTGGCAGCTTGCAAATAAAGTGTAATGAGAAAATTCAGAACTTGATATTTCTCATTAGGCTACTCAGACAGCTACCCATCTACCACACAAGAATGCAACTCTTCTCATTAAACATCAACTAGTATAAATCCAATCCATATAATAGATGTATTACTATCAGAGCTCTGAAAAGCTCTGGTTGTAAAAACTGGGAACCCATTTGCAGCAGCTGTATAATCACTTAGGAAACACCTTCCCCCTTATTCCCATGCACTCACAATAAATGGTCAGACAGTAACCCTACACACAACTTTGTCTAAATGGCAAAATGACTCTTCATTAAAAAGTAGAGTAGGCTAATGAAGTGCAGAGAATTGGACTAACATTTACTCAGCATTAAAAAAAAACTGTTAATTATGACCGCCCCCATAATTATAGTATGCCCTCCAAAAAAGAAAATCCAGAACACATCACTGGTTAAACACCCGCTGGTAAAACGCCATGGGCGATAACACCGCAATAATTCACAGAAACGCCAGCCGTGGTAGACAGAAGCTGCTATTATGTGTTTAAAAGACGTTCATTGTGCACTAATAGCCTTGGTTAGTCTGTTACCGTTAAAGGATCTGTTCTATTTTGGCAAGCAACACCGTCGTACTATGAAATAATATAGGCTAGTACAGTGGTTCTCCAAGTGGATTCCAGGGACTCTGTGGTTTGCTTTAGGGGGGGTCTAAATTGATCCATACAAGTCTATAACTCTGACAGTTTACAAATGGAACCAAATGAACCCTAACACTGTCAGAGTTAAGGGAAGACCTTGAAATGTAAAAGTTTGAGAAACACTGTTCTAGTATAGTAGCTCTGGTCCAGAGCTAGTAGGCTCTACAGTAAGTGAGTCAAACGCTGATAGAAATATAGAATCCTACCTGTCGGTGTGATGCGCCAATGACACTGTAAGGAAATGCACAGCAACGACCAGGTACCGTCGGCTCAATGTCATCATTCCCTGCGCAGAATCCTTTTATTTAATGTCTTCTTAAACTCACTCGGTTTCTCTGTCAGAATCAACGGCAAACCTTTCCAACATGTGCGTGTTTACAAAAAGACACATTCTGCAAGTGTGGCCGTGTCAAAACCTGGGGCTATGCAAGTGTGTGAGGGGGGGTCACATGACCATTTAATTTTAGGGTACTGAGACAAAGGTGTGACCTGTCCTGGTCACCTGGAGGCAAACACGCATGCTTGTGCGTGCACACGTAGAAGGGGGAGAGAGAGGGGGGTGGCAGCACATATGGGCCTACACACAAACTATACTGACAGATGGAGACATATAGAGTGACAGAGAAGAGAGGAAACGCGCATGCACGCACGCATGCACGCACGCATGCACGCACACACACACACACACACACACACACACACACACACACACACACACACACACACACACACACACACACATTTTGAGGCAGAAACACACACAAAGGCAAAATTGGAGAAAGACAGAGTGACAGAGAGAAACAAGAGAGATGAAGGAAAAAGAGAACAGAGAGAGAGAGAGAGAGAGAGAGAGAGAGAGAGAGAGAGAGGAGATCATTAGAGTGCGATCTCATGCTAGGAAATAACTGGTGACAGGCTCAGAGGGAACTGGCTTTGAAGCTTTAACTATTACCAGCACTGATCAGCCTGTAATCAGTTCTATTAGGATCAGAGGAGGAGCTGGTGTCTACTGTCCTGGTGGTCCATTCAAGTGGAATCACCCCCCCACACACCCCCACACACACACACACACACACACACACACACACACACACACACACACACACACACACACACAACACACATGCACGCACGCACTTACATACTGTACATGCATGTACGCCACGTTATGCATGCACACACACACGTGCACACACACACACACACACACACACACACACACACACACACACACACACACACACACACACACACACACACACACACAAAACGGGACATATTTATTTTGGCTCTTGGGTTACACAACATTTCAATAGGCTATTTTGTTGTGGGCTCGCCTGGAAGGCGAGCACACGTATGTTATCTTCATTATTTATCTATCAGTCAGTCAGTATCCTCAAAACTTTGGCGCGATTCATCTCTTAAACGCTTACACCTTTCAACACCATTCAAATTTTTATGTGTTCAGCTTACTGAGGACACGTGTGCTTGTACTTTTGGTTTTGAAATGTTTTGTAGTATAAATATAAAAAAATAAAAATGTTTAACTTTAAGCACCCAATGCATTTCCAATGGGTTTAGTAGAGTGGAGAGAAGGATAATAGACCCATGTTTATGTTAAGGCGCTGTGGCTGCAGTGTTCACACTTCAGATATGCTATCTATATCATTGCGTTCACACAGGTCTGCTCTCTGATTTGATCCAAATGTCTAAGCTGTGTGATGTATAAAACTATAGTTATAGTTAAAACTATAAATAAATGTCCCTCTCCACTCTACTGATTACACAGCTGTGATCAAGAATCAAGTCCGGGCGATGGGATGTAAATCCCATAGCCATATATCCTAGAGCCCGCAGGGACAGTCAGCCATATTAGTGGTTGTTGTTGGTTGTCAGGGAGATATCAAAACCAATGCATTTCCAAGTCAGATCCACAAACACAATAAAAGCCATGCTCCACTCCTCAGTCTGGAGTGGCCACATAGAAGAACGCCTTGGTTATAGACATAGTGGAGGACAGATGTGATCTGGGATTGTTAGCCTACAGTATATGCACTCAATATACTCCACTACAGTTGGAGTCCATTTGACAGTTGCTGGTTCCCAAACACAGAATCAAAAATGTAGATCTAGAACACATAGAATATGTACAGTACAGTAAGGTTCAGTAGAGTACAGTAAAAGTACAGTAAGGTTCAGTAGAGTACAGTAAAGTACAGTAAGGTACAGAAAGGTACAGTACAGAAAGGTACAGTAGAGTACAGTACAGTAAGGTACAGTAAAGTACAATACAGTACAGTAAGGTACAGTAGAGTACAGTAAAGTACAATAAAGTACAGTAAAGTAGAATAAAGTACAGTAAGGTACAGTGGAGTACAGTAAAGTACAGTAGAGTACAGTAAAGTACAGTATAGTAAGGTACAGTAGAGTACAGTACAGTAAGGTACAGTACGGTACAGTAGAGTACAGTATAGTATAGTACAGTAAGGTACAGTACAGTACAGTAAGGTACAGTAGAGTACAGTACAGTAAGGTACAGTAGAGTACAGTAAAGTACAGTAAGTTACAGTAGAATACAGTAAAGTACAGTACAGTAGAGTACAGTAAAGTACAGTAAGTTACAGTACAGTACAGTACAGTACAGTACAGTACAGTACAGTACAGTACAGTAAGGTGCAGTACAGTATAGTAAGGTACAGTACAATACTGTAAGGTACTGTACCTTACAGTACCTTAAAGTATCCTATTTGTTGGGTTGGAATCGAGCCCACACTGTTTCGAAGGAACAGTATTTCTAGTTTTGGTATATTCTTTGTAGCGTGCACTGCAGCTTTCAGTTTTTGAGAAGTGAATATGTTATAATTGGGTTTTTGGTGTTTTATGATCCCATAATAGTTAAAACACAAACATAAAAATCACTCACCCACTCACTCACTCACCCACCCACTCACCCACTCACTCACTCACTCACTCACTCACTCACACACACACACACACACACACACACACACACACACACACACACACACACACACACACACACACTGCACTTGGGCATGCAAAGACATACACAGAGATAGTTACACACATGGCATGCACACATAACATACCAATGCTGAAACTGAACAGAGAGTTCGTCATTTGGAGTGTAGAGTGTTAATGACCTCCCAGCCTCCCTACTGTAATCCCAGATCAGTCTGGTGATGTTTTACCACGGCCAACATTACCACGCTTGTTTAGCTTGTATGTAACAACCAAACTTCCTTGTTCCCAATCAACACTGCAATTTGTCCGACCCCAAAACAAGTGAAGACTTACTGCACATGGCAGCATGTTTGGCAGCCATTTTCCATCTCCTCTTGTGCTAATTCAGTGATTACTGCGGTTACGTTGCTCCAGGGTGCCACACACTGTAGAGGAGAGGAGAGCTGCCATACACCAGCTCACACACACACACACACGCACACACGCACGCACGCACGCACGCACGCACGCACGCACGCACGCACAAACGCGCGCATGCACGCACGCACAGACACACACACACACACACACACACACACACACACACACACACACACACACACACACACACACAAATTCAACTAATCACATTGACAGGGGAGTTTGATACTGTATGTGTGTTATGTATATGTGTGTGACTTTCTCTCTCTCTCTCTCTCTCTCTCTCTCTCTCTCTCTCTCTCTCTCTCTCTCTCTCTCTCTCTCTCTCTCGTGTGGTTTTTGTCAAGTGTACCACCACACAGGCAGCAAGCGAGGTGGAAAGAAACCATAAAATGGTTGTGCATGATCTGCCTTGATTCAGGGCCAAGTCTCAGCCTCAGCCCCGTCATTTATGATACAATTAAACATAATCCCCCCTGCCATAAAGGAAGGGAGTGTGAGGGAGGCAGAGATACACATCCCCTCTCTCATATCTCCCCCGCTGCATTGCCTTGAAAAAGAAATTAATAATTCTAACTCTATCCTCATCTCTCACTTTTCCAATTTATTCATCCTGAAGAAGACATTAATGGTTGTTGCTTGCAAGAGTGGTGATGTATTCGCTCTTTGCCCTGGATTAGTGTCAGCTGAATTCCTAAGACTAGAAAAAAAGTGTAAAGTACTACAGCAGTCAGGGGCGTCACATTATGTTATACTTTAGCAATTGAAAAATAGCAGATCTACAAGCTCACAGTGCTGCACTGAGTGCCGCGCTGCGAGCTTGTAGATCTGCTATTTTTGAAAAGTCGTGAAAATGTGTGCAAATCTTGAATATGTATTTTTTTAAGCGAACATTTGTAATTGAAAATGTTGCTTCTGGGGGGTCCATGGAACTAAATATTTTTAGATGGGAGTCCATATCATTTTGGGGATCCTTCACATGAAAAAGTTTGAGCACCACTGACATAGAAACATAGGTTTTTCAAAAAACCTTCAGACTTTTCACGATTTTTCAAAAATAGCAGATCTACAAGCTCGCTGTGAGCTTGTATATCTGCTATTTTTCAATAGTTAAATCACAAAATGACGCAGTGAATCCTTGTACCCAGGGCGCAGAATTTGGTGTGACACCCCTGACAGCAGTGTGGATGAGGTCGCTGCAGGCAGCTCTTCTATCTCTGTCACACAAACCTCAGTGGCCACAACATGCTTTATCCCCGCTTGTCGGTTATGCTCGTGTCCCTATAGTCGAGCCATCTTGGCAAGATCAACTGCACAGATGGTTATTGGTCATCTTTAATTCTTCAACTTGGAGTAATTTCTCCAAAATGGGATTAATCCACGTGCAAATAAAGTAAAGTAAAGTAAACAATAAAGAGTTATGATAGGCCTAAAGTTTATGGCAAATTACTTTATTGTTTCAAATGTTGAAGCCATAGGAATGTTCCCACATCAATATGCAGGAACTGTATGCTAGTACATGACAACAAGTTTATGTGGAAATTGGTTCAAAATGGAAATGGTTCAAACTTTACACCTCTTTTTCAATGTTGGATTTATAGGATTTTCCCCACCTCGACATGGGGGTTACCTGCCATCAAACGTTGGTTCATGGAAAAGGGTCAAACTTTGTACAAGCTGTGAGTGGGAGGCCAGGTCAAATGAATTCAGGAACGCCAAAAGCACCAGAAAGGCACCAGATGTTCTGCCAGAACAAACTTATCACAGAGGACACAGCCAAATGAGAAATGTCCCGCATGACGTTGGAAAGTAACTCCATTTCTAAGGAGATGTTTGTGAAGGTCTGATGAAGAGCTGGTAGTAAAGCTTACGCTTTGGGAGCAGCAAATTGGTGTGCGGGCTCTTATTACTTATCTGATTTTTGAGATCCTTTACACAGAATAACCTAGCATCTTGTTGTGTGTGAAATTTGACAGGACATTAATTGATCCCGGCAACAACTCCCTTTCTCTTAATGGGAATTTGAAAAACAAAGGTCGCAGTTTAGTATGTGAAACGGCACATGTACTGTATGCTGACTCCGTCCACCATCACTGTGATGTCAATCCCTTTTATGCCCATATATGGAGTTCCCTGATGCCATCAATATTAAGCCCAAATCTAACAGGACTTCATATGGGAATGCCCATATATGGAGGCCACATCGGCCACATACCACACTAACAGAATACATATATGGCATATATGGGACAGATATATGGGACAGATGGCCAAGACATGGCCAAGACAGCTCATATCTGTGTGGCTGGTTCTGCAGACAAGGATCTCCATGTATGGGCATAAAAGGGTATGATGTCATATATAGACATGATCATAGGACTTTCACATAACTAATAACTGAGTAAGCATGTTTGGGCTCTCACAGCATATCTCCATATACAGTACATGGATCTCCATATATGGGTACCAGGGTCTCCATACGTATATGTGTAACTGGTCCGATATACATCACTGGCCAGATGGCCAAGACATGGTGCGACCTCGCCGCTTGTCGCCTGAGGCGTCTTACTAGTTTATTGGCAGTTTTAGAGACTGAAGTGATGTAAGAGAGACACACAAAAGTAAGGAGGAAAACACCATAGTGAAGGTCAAAGGCTGACCTTTGACCTTTCACAAAACAAATCTTCAGTAGGGTAGTTCACTTTCTCTTTTTCAAACCACTTATCAACCAGTAGTGGACCTACCCGATCACAGGATCTAAGGCCTGTCAGAGCACTACCATGAGACTGACGAGACAGGTAGCAGTAATGAAGGCAAAAAGGAAACCCTAGGCCTAGGACATCGGTTCAAAATAAAGTTAAGGCGATAATAATGTTGAATACCTCGATATTACTCACGATATTTGTAAAAACAATGGCATTATATCGTTTTGATGTTTTTCTGCTTTAGGTCCACTGCCTGCCTAACCCAGATAATGAATTGCATATCCATGCATACCACTGTACAGTACACATAGAATAAAGAAATTAAGTATCTTATTTCCATTTTCCAAAAATGTTTAACCACACCTGGTTACAGATGGACTGCTTTCTTTTGCATGTGCATACGTGCATGCAGAGTGTGTCTATTCATTAATTTGACACATACATCAATACCTAATTTCAAGCAGTCTTCGTCGATATGTATACCTCGTATGTTGATACCTCAAAATCTATATATTTTCGATATATTTGCCCAGCCTTAGTACACGTGTACATCAAACCCTAACTGAGAAACAAGGAAGACAACACAAATACACAACAGGGAGAACCATGACTAAACAACAACACAGAAAGAAAACAGAACAGGGATACAGATTATGACAGCCATCTGACAAAGGAGCCCATTTTCAAGGAGAACAAACACTATGCCTGCAGTATTTGTACCTCCCACTGTTAGTGGGAGGTACACAGTGTGTTAAACCATCAAAACATGCATGTTCCAACAAACAACATTGGGCTCTCTGTGTATTCTCTTGGAATGCCCAACATGGGATCCGTGTCTGGGAAGGATTACACGCACAAGAACACGCATTAGCATGGAGATGACAATGACAAGCATTAAATGGGTCGGTACAGATGGTTACAAAGGATGTTGTAGAAAAGGAGTCATAGAGTCTGTCATTAGGATGCCACTCTTTGTGGTTAGCACAGCTACAGTACTGTTAGGAAATAGGAATGGAACAGGATAGCGATGTCACAGACCACGGTTGGGTCACACATGATTATAGTCATAATCAGAAACAGTATGCAGGACCAACAACCAGTATACAGCACAACAGCATTGACTTGATGATTTGTCACCTGGTGCAGTGACAACCCAAGTCCAATGACTAGATTAAATATAAAATAAAATGATTAACATGGACTGACTCCCAATAGTTAAAGGGGCCACGTCATACAATTGTGGGCGGCCAGGGACCCCCGGGGCCCCCCCACTGAGAAGCATGGGTCCGAGCCACTGCCCGTGGAGCTGAGCTCTTTTTAATGGGGGTGCAGTGGCAGGGGTCCGCCGCTAGGTGGCCACCACATTTACGTCGGTCCGGTGGTCCGCCGGAGCGGTGGTCCCCAGCAGAGGGGTCTTTTTTATTGGATCCCAGGGGTCCCCGGAGGTGGTCTGCGACGTGGGCCACTCGGCCGTCCCAGGCAGAGGCCCCAAAAGTTGGATGGGAGTGGAGCTGTGGCCGCACAATTTTGGCCCAAAGACAGCGCCCGGCACCCCGTGCTATCAAAGGGCATTTAGGTATTGCATCTGAAACAGCTTGGAATTAGAGACAGACGGAACATGAAATTTCAATATCCGAGTGGTTGTTTAGGCTAAAACCTGTATAAAACCATATTATGGACCAACAACCAACATTTATATAAAATATATATTTTTAAAAGCATGGCGTGGCCGTGGTTTTCACCAAACCAATGCAGGTCAAAATCTCAAGGCACATCTGTATGCGTAGTGAAAATAGCCCATCTAGCAGCTCACAACAAGCTTATTTCCAAAATGTTTGACCATTTGTGGGAAAAAAGGATAATCAAATAATAATAAGGGTAATAATAAGACTAATAATAATTTCCGCCTATAATGATGCCCAAAATAGCGATGCCAAATTGAAAGTGGGCAAGATAAATATTTGTAGGTTATTGAATTTGCCTCTGAGAGTGCACATAGTACTATGTAGTCAATGAAAAAAAAGGGGGAAAAATGTTATTGACGTATACATATTAGATAGATAGATAGATACCTTTATTATCCCAAGGGGGAAATTTAGTAATATATTATACATAATACATACATAATACATATTACGTCAATATTATTATATTACAATAATAATGTGCGGTTCCCGAGGCACACCAGGATTTGTCTCATGGCATCCCAGTGTGTTTGCTAACCACTGTTGTAGATGGTTGTGTATAAACACAATGCTTCTGGGGGCCACTAACTAAACAACCAAACACCCAGAGGCATGTGGGAGGGCTGCCACCTTCTGCTGGCTTTAGGCAAAGAGCTTACACAGTCAAATAAAATACACTTTTGTTGAATGTGGTCACGTCACACTGACTAGACCTCCACATTTGCATTCAAGTCTTAGAAAGATTGAATGACTGATTGTTAGAGTGAATTGACAGGTAGGGATTTCATGTCATCAGAACAAGGCTCGTGTTCATCATTCTCACTTTATTAAGCTTTGGATTGAAAAACAGTGCACACAAACTATTGACTCAAATCAGAAACCAGAGGCTTTTGTCAGTGGACTCTTTGTACTTAGATATTGTTGTTACACCGCTGTAGATGTATGATGTGAGTTAGCCATATCTGAATGGGTAGAAAGCCTGCCTGGGAAGTAGAATATTATGTGTTGAGGTGTCTCTGAGCCAGATAATTAACCCCTAACTACCCTCACTCCCAGGGGTGTCACACCAAATTCTGGGCCCTGGGTACAAGGATTCACTGCGGGCCACCCCACGAATGTTAACTATTGAAAAATAGCAGATATACAAGCTCACAGCGCGGCACCGAGTGCCGCGCTGCGAGCTTGTAGGACTGCTATTTTTGAAAGATTGTGAAAATGTGTGCAAGAAACCTGTGTTTCCATGTCAGTGGTGCTCAAACTTTTTCATGTTAAGGACCCCCAAGATGATATGTATTTGGCCACGGACGCCCATCTCAAAATATTTAGTTCCAGGGACCCCCCCCCCCCCCAGAAGCAAATTTGAGTTACAAATGTTCGCTTAAAAAATACATATATTCAAAGATTTGCACACATTTTCAACAACTTTTCAAAAATAGCAGATCTACAAGCTCGCAGCGCGGCACTCGGTGCCGCGCTGTGAGCTTGTATATCTGCTATTTTTCAATAGCTAAAGTTACTAGGGCCCCTCCACCTTGGGCCCTAGTCCCACTTTCCCCCCCAGTGTGACGCCCCTGCTCACTCCGCCCGTGCTCCTCTGTGGTCAGCAATCAGCAGGGTGAAGCTAAAAACAGAATTCCCCCACGGGGCAACAATATCTCTTCTCATAAAGGCACCAGTTGGAGACGGTGGTTCCTAACCTTTTGTTTCTTGCAACTGCCCCAAAAAAACTAAGCAAGGCCTCTGCTACTTTGACCGCTCAGTCTTAATGTTCTTCAGATTATAATGCTTATGATCCTGTGGCTCAGTGGCCACGGGGAGAGTCTTTACTCTCCATGATGCCACCCACAGGGAGAGCCAGCCTCCATGCCACCCAGCTCCTATGGAGATGGCTGGGTAATGCTTTTACCAGGTGACCCCTTGCATGATGGACAGTGAGAGGTCATAGGCCTCGTAGGGCCGTGCCCAGGGAGTTGCCCAGGTGTGAGGGGTTAATGGTCAGAGGTCAGGGCCTGAGGGTCACCAGTACGGGACACCTGCAAGTTGGTTGTGTGTGTGTGTGTGTGTGTGTGTGTGTGTGTGTGTGTGTGTGTGTGTGTGTGTGTGTGTGTGTGTGTGTGTGTGTGTGTGTGTGTGTGTGTGTGTGTGTGTGTGTGTGTGTGTGTGTGTAATAATGACATATTAGAGAGGAACTAGACTGGGAGGGGGAAGTCTCACCCCATCTATCACTGGATGGTCACCTGCCTGCCTGTGTGGGTGGGTGTAGGGGGGGGGGGGGGGGGTAAAAACAGCCCCTTTACTCCCCTCACTCATTCTTTCCATCCTGTTTGTGGCTTTTACTCTACTTCCATGTGTGAGGAATGAGGATAATAATAATAATAATAATAATACACCTTTATTTACATTGCACCTTTCAAAACTAGGTTACAAAGTGCTTTACAAAGGGACACAAAACAGCAAAGGGACAAAGAACAAAACATACACACACAAGGTTATACAAACAATGCATAGAAATAAATACACAGATTGCATAATGGTAGAAGACCAGTGCAAATAAATAAAAGTTACAGGAATTAGGGATTAAAAGTTAGTCTGTAAAAATGGTTCTTGAGGAGACATTTAAAACGGGGGACAGACTCAGCGAGTCGGATCTCAAGAGGCAGGGCATTCCAAAGGGTAGGGGCTCTAAAAGAAAAGGCCATACGTCCTTTGGTATTGAATTGACCTGCTGGAGTCTCCAGGAGTGCTTTGTTTAGCGGATCTCAGTGTACGTGATGGCACGTAGTCAGACACGTCTGAGATATATAGGCAGGGGCAAGGCCCATCCTGGCATAATAATAGACTCAAAGGGTCCATAAAAATAGAGCCACTAAAAACTTTGCACTCTGGATTATACTGTGTAGAATTGGCTTTTTTGGAATTCAGAAGTGCCAGGAGTTTATTTTTATCTCTGGAGACTCCATACATAAATAGAGAAGAGAGGTTGAATGGCTGCTAGGCACTTTACACTGTACTGTAAATCCTTTTTTTACATCATAATCACTGTATGGTTTCCATCAGTGGATCTGATGGACACAGACTGAGGCAAGGCTCCATTACTATTACTAGAAGCTGGGCCGCCCAGCGTCTAGTCGGCGACCTGGCCAACTCGGAACAATGTAAATAGGGAATGAATGCCCCGCCCTTTAATGCAAACCCCATTATACCTGTTTTCATAGGACCCGTTTTGACCATCTGTCTGCCTGTGTCCATTTATGCCCATATATGGAGATATCTGTATCTGTCTGTCTGTCTGTCGGCGTCCATTTTATGTCCATATATGGAGATCACTGCAGTTATAGTTCTGGGTCCATTTTATGCCCATATATGGAGATATCTGTCTATCTGCGTCCATTTTATGCCCATATATGGAGTATCTGTCTGTGCCTCCAACTGTGTTGCAGACACAGTGCCGGTTCCCCCTTTAATCCAAACCTCATTATACCTGTTGTCATAGGACCCGTTTTGAACATCTGTTTGCCTGTGTCCATTTATGCCCATATATGGAGATATCTGTATCTGTCTGTCTGCGTCCATTTTATGCCCATATATGGAGATCTTTGACCATCTGTTTGCCTCTGTCCATTTATGTCCATATATGGAGATATCTGTATCTGTCTGTCTGCAATCCATTTTATGCCCATATATGGGGGCATTCATTTTATGCCCATATATGGAGAACGCGCGTGCCCGTGGGACGAACGGTTCTCGAGATACGCGGATTACATACATACATACACACTCACAGAGATTTTTTGTTGACTCATGTGGCGTACGTGATGTCAGAGCCTTTTATGAAGTGATGTCACAATGAGTCAGAGCTTTCGCCGATTTCCTCTGGAACAGCCTGATGTCAACAATCAACCCCGCATAAGGAGATTCCGAACGTTTCGCGCCGGTTCGGGAAAACCGCGCGTCGGGTCGGGTCGAGACCCGGCACTGCACTCCGTGCCGCAGCGGGGAGCGCGCGTGCCGAATCTGACGAACGGTTCTCGAGATACGCGGATTACAGACACACAGACAGACAGACACGCAGAGACTTCTCGCATTTATAGATAGATGTCAGCGTCAGCCTAAGCTGTGAGTTACTAAGCACAGGTAATAATGCCAAGGGTTCTAATTTCTCCGGCACGGTTCTGTTTGACTTTTTTTAAATGACACCCAAGTGTTCTGGACACATGCCTTCATCAAAGTGAAACGCTCTTCTCATCTCTCGAACCATGGTTTCCAATTCCTCCCAATACATTCTTTATTAAATATTCTCTTTGATACCTTGTGATAGCAGGTTTATCAGCATATCGTCGTTGTCGGGTGGAAACCTTGTATGTCCAAAACCGTTCGTTTTGTATTTATCATTTATAAAATGTACTAAACTAGTGAAAACAGCAGATCTACAAGCACACAACGCCTCGCATCGGGAGGCGTTGTGTGCTTTGTGCGAAAGTCTTGTATGATTAAGCAGGGCTTTGCTTTACCAAAAGACGTACACATTTGAAACTTGGAGATATGAGGTTTCTGCCCGACAGTGACGATATGTGTGTGCGTGTACGCATCCGGAGATAATCTTTTGTGTCCAACTGTAGAAGTACCTCCACTTTCCCGGTTCGATCCCTGGCTCCCCCTGGATTTATGTCAATTGTCCTTGAGCGAGACACTAAACTCTTAACCGCACCCGGTGAGCAGGTTGCATGGCTTCCTCTGCTGTTGGTGTGTGAATGTATGTGTGAATGGGTCAATGAAACGCTATAAAGCGTTTTGGATAAAGGTGGTATAGAAATTCACTTTAACCGTTTCCGCATTCGCTTTACCCGCATACTGTCTGTTTTATACTTTTTCAAATATTTAACTTACATTTTATAATGGAAGTCAATGGGGCTTTGATTGGGCTGAAAGTATGCCCAAATTTGGAATCATACTTCATACGGTATGTCAGACTGACATCATAAATGACATCCTGTGCGAATCCTGAGATCCAGGATCTGACCGGTTCTGTTCTGACCACATGGTTGCAATGGGTCAACCACTGCCTGGTTTGTGCATCCATGCACAAACATATAGTGTATATTGCAAAGGAGAGGGACTCATGCATCTAGTACAGATTATGTTTCAGTGTTATGGCTGTTTAGCTTTCTCAGATTCTTATTTTCTTGATCCTTTCCTTCTATTTGCACACGCTCACGCACGCACGCACACACACACACACACACACACACACACACACACACACACACACACACACACACACACACACACACACACACACACACACACACACACACACACACACACACACACACACACACACACACACACACACACACACCTGCACAGAGGACAGAGTTTTGGAATGTATCCTCACCACACAAGGGGGAGCCTCTGTCTCTCTTAAACCTGCTTCCTACTCCCTTCCATCCTCCCCATCTCTCATTGCTTCCCTGTCTTTGCTGCCTTCCTTCTCTCCTAATTTCTTCCTTTCCTCCACATACTTCCCCCATTCCCTCCCTTAATCCTTTCCTGTTTCCATTCCTTTCTTTCTTTCTTTCTTTCTTTCTTTCTTTCTTTCTTTCTTTCTTTCTTTCTTTCTTTCTTTCTTTCTTTCTTTCTTTCTTTCTTTCTTTCTTTCTTTCTTTCCTTCCTTCTTCCTTCCTTCCTTCCTTCCTTCCTTCCTTCCTTCTTTCTTTCTTTCTTTCTTTCTTTCTTTCTTTCTTTCTTTCTTTCTTTCTTTCTTTCTTTCTTTCTTTCTTTCTTTCTTTCTTTCTTTCTTTCTTTCTTTCTTTCTTTCTTTCTTCCTTCCTTCCTTTCCTTTCCTTTTATTTCCTTCTTCTCCTACTCCTCTCTTTCTACCATTGTACTGTTTGTGTTACACAAGCACCTTTTGTCCTGGTCCTTTCTGTTGGTCTGTATCTGTACTGGAAGCACAGCATGTACAGAGAGACAGCAGGGTAAACACACTACATTAGACATTAGACACACAGCTTTGGAGAGATTAGAATGAACACACACAACACACACACACACACACACACACACACACACACACACACACACACACACACACACACACACACACACACACACACACACACACACACACACACACACACACACACACACACACACACACACACACACACACACACACACACACGTGAGAGTATATCACCACTACAGGCACTCTCTGTACCAAACCAGGGATTAGAGTTTTGGCAATGACAAGGCATTGCCATAGAAAAGCATTTTAACCATGCAGGCAGCACTAGTGGAGGAGAAGATATGTTTACCAAATGTGTCCTTGTATGACACCAAGGAGTTGGAATTACAGTGGAAAATAGCTTGGTACTTAATATTTCAGTTGTGTGTGCGTGTTCATGTGTGTGTGTGTGTGCGTGCGTGCGTGTGTTTGTGTCCTTACTGCAGACATTAAAATTACACAGTACAAAACGTATTCAATGCATGTCTGTGCACATGTGTGTTAGCAGTTAGCACTATCTATCACTCATTCAGGACCCCCTCCAAAACCTTCGCTTGCAACATGTGATAAGGTGTTTGGCCCACGCATCCACGCACGCACACAAAGAGAGAGAGAGAGAGAGAGAGAGAGAGAGAGAGAGAGAGAGAGAGAGAGAGAGAGAGAGAGAGATGCCAGATAACAGGGCAGCATACAGGCAGCTAGGCAAGACTGGCAGACTTCTCTGGCCCTGCAAGCTCACAGGCAAACGGACGGACAGATGATGCAAGCTGTGGCTCAGCTTTAGTCTATGGGAGAACCAGTGTCTTGCAAGCACAGAACACCAACTGTACTTGTTGTTTCTTTCTTTCTCAGGAAAGTTGTGGAGGGAAGCTTGTGCTCGGAGAGCAAATACATGTGAGGGCGAGCGGCTGGGTTCCAGAGGAGGGTGACCCTGCCTGGTAGGGCCCTTGGTATTCTGTGAATGGGACAGAGACACAGAGAGGGAGCAAACAGGGGAAGTTTGCTCTGCTGTCGTCAGACGACGAGGTACAGCAGTGGACACCTCTTTTCAACTCACTGACATTTTTCACTGTCACACATGTACATTTAAGAGTCATAGAGTCAGACATGCTCACGCAACCCTGACCAGCCTGTTCAGGTTGAACATCTGCATCATCTTGTTTCACACACCGAAAGACCTCAGCATCCTCAGAAAGAACAATCTTCCCTGGACCTTGCTATAATAGAGGGCATCAGACAGAGTTGTCAGTGCTGTCCAGCCGTTTGTTCAGGCGTACTCCCAGGAA
>NC_137812.1:50074124-50081624 GCF_963921795.1 Nannobrachium achirus
GTGACATGCGGCAAAGGTCGCCCAGATCAGGAATCGAACCGGTGACACCGACAGGCATGCCTATATGGCAGGATTTTACTGCGTAGCCTATGAAAAGTGCTGAAAAAACTAACCGAATGGATGCAAGAGCATTCACTCTAATGACTCAGTTTAGTGGAGTCTGTGGAAAATAAAAGAATGCAGTGCATCCTTTTAATCTCCAAGACTATTGTTTTGTTATTTGCTCTCTGTGTCTCCCCCTGTCACCCCATCAGCAGGGGCCGTGCCGACTCTCTGGCTCGTGTATACAACATTATAGTATGCACTTCCAGCCATCTCGCTCCTACAAATATTTGGTATACAGGCTCCTCATGTTTATTCAAAGTACTGGGTTACACTGTTTGGGAAAGATAGCCAGACGAGGGTCCTTGGGGAAGGAAAAAGAAAACTATTCCAAATGAAAAGTAATGATTCATGCCATAGATAGTATATAAACTCAAATATACGCTGGACCTCTCTCTGCCATTGGCCAGTTCCACTTTATGCAATTTTGATTGGCTCTAAACAGTGCACAGACAACTTAGTATTGCATTACTCTAAATACAGCAGTCTCTGTGTGTGTGTGTGTGTGTGTGTGTGTGTGTGTGTGTGTGTGTGTGTGTGTGTGTGTGTGTGTGTGTGTGTGTGTGTGTGTGTGTGTGTGCGCGCTCGCATGCATGTGTGGGACTGTGACTCGAGTGAGGTGGGTGGTCTCCTTTCACTATCGTTAAACAGCACAAAACCTGATTGATATTTTAAGAAGGAAATTAATAACGCCATCAGCCATACGCAGCTCGTGTGCCCAAGGGCGTTATGTGCATAAACGTGTGTGTACACTCCTGTGGATGAATTCCAACATTCCATCTTAAACAAAGAATGTATGCCTAAATGTAGGACTATTTCAGTGAATGAAGTATATAGGCTATCCTACTCTCTGAACTTTGTGTGGTGTCAAATATCATAATGAAAAACTTCCTGTCAGCACATAATAGTAAAAATCACAAACTTTACTGAATAATTGTTGCCTTGTTCCAGCTGACAATGTATTGAGCATCTAAGCTGATCACCTTTGTTTTTAATATTGTCTTCCAATACAATGTTCTTGACATTCTTTCATTGCTGTCTTCTTGTACAGGATTTTGGGGCTACATTCTCATGTATAAATGGTTCTGTAAAGTTTATTATTCTAGTTTATTATTACTGTACTTGTGTATGGTACTGTACCAGAACTCTGCCATCCCTGTCCTTCCACTTTCAGCCGTAAACTGTGTGTTTTCCATTCGGGCGAAGGTTAAGGGGAAAACCATTGGGCTCATAGCCAGCGTTGGCCCTGATTTAGCCTAAACATTTTCTCAACATCCCTCCCTGTACTGTACTCTTTACCTGGGCGGAGGAAAAACCATTAGTGGAAACATGTTGGAAATGTGACTTACCAGAAATGAGCCCAGAGTTCCCAGCGTGGCATCATGAGTGACAGGCGGAAAGGGTTAGATGGGAAGTGGGTAATGTTGTGACTTCACATCAGGTTACATGTGGTTAAAAGAAAAACTCCAGCTACTCTTAACCAACTAGTTACCAAACCATTCCTTGCTACTTCCAGGGGCGTCAATTGGGTATGGCAGGGTTATGCAGCTGCCATACCCTGGGTCCAGGGGGGGAAATAAAAGTTACTTTTAAATATAAATCCATGAATGTCTCTTTGTCTATCTGTGCTGGTTATTGTCTCCACCAGCCGAAGGCATGGGGGAGAGTATGTTTTCCCCTCCATCCGTCCGTCCGTGCGTCCGTGCGTGCGTCCGTCCGTCCGTCCGTCCGTCCGTTACCAGCTAATCTCCGGCGCCGTTGGCCCGGTCGCTGCCAAACTGTGCACACACACTCCCTGGATACCAATTCAGAACCTCTGCCCCACATTTTTCACATGGGCCTGTTCTAGCGCCACCAGGAGGCCGTTTTTTGCAAAACTAACTATTGCCATTACTCCTACAGATTTTGTCCAAAAATCACGCAAATCGGTAGACATTGTCTCTACAGTCATGTGATCGACATAGATCTGTCCGATTTTCCATATTCCATCCTGATTGGCTAAAACTGGCTTCCAAAGTTAGCAGGATTGGTCAGTTTTGAATAAAATGCCTGAAATCATGAACGCAGTATGCGATTTTGGTAAAATTGTGCATGCACATTCCCAATAGGCAGAGGAATAAATGCCACTTAAATGTTTTCAAATCGGCCTCATGGTGGCGCTATAACAGGCCGATTCGTGTTTTTACCTATAACTCCACTGATCAGTGTACAACTTTGTATGTGCACTCCCTAGAGGCCAAGGAAAAACCTTTGCCCTGCTTTTTTCATATCTTCCTTTTATAGCGCCACCTGGAGGCCGACTTTGTAAAACACATTTTTTCCTATTATTCCTTGAGATTTTATCCAAAAATCATGCAAATCAGTACACAGTATCTCTATAGTCATGTGATCAAGACAGATCTGTCCGATATTTCATATTCCATCCTAATTGGCTAACATTGGCTTCCAAAGTTTGCAGGATTGGTCCAAAATCACTTAAATAATGAACGCAGCTTGCGATTACAGAGAAATTCTGCACGCACATTCCCACTAGGCCAAGGAACAAATGCCACCCTTCACATTGGCCTGTTATAGCGCCACCAGCAGGTCGACTTTTTCCAAACACATTTTTGGAACAAAATGCCTCAAGTCATGCAGGGTCACATTGCTGTTAAAGGCCAAAGAAGACATGGCACCCTTTTCACATTTACCGCCACCAGGACCTATACCTTACCTGGTGGAGACCTGTGCTCGGAAGAGCACTGCTTCTAGTTATGTTGTTAAATTACAGTAAAACAAAATGGTTACTTCAACAAGGTATTATAATAAATTCTCCACACTTTTATTCTCCCCATCTTGACAAAATGGTATATTCCCAGGTTCCGCAGGTCAGCTGCCATATTGTTCCGCAGGTCATCTGCCATATCAAGAAACCATAGAAACGGGGGGGAAAAAAATGTACTTCTTAAAATAAATGTATCGTGCCTGTTACCAGTCATGTTGCCATACCTTAGCTTTTTCTGAACTGACGCCACTGGCTACTTCTGACGGCTGGAAAAGGAGTGAACCTTGGTAGCTCTACTACAGGGAGGCAGAAAAAGTGCACACAGGATTTTTGCAGTACAAAAACTAAGTGGATCAACTACAAGGTGGATGTTAAACCTAGTAGAGCATGTTAATACAATATAACTGGCAAATCTGCAGTGGTTGGAGGTGGTCTCACTAGCTTCTAATCTATTGAGAAATGTACATCCTAGTGTTGGGTAGGACACCTACTAGGGCCCTATTTTCGCCAGTGTCTTATCCCTCATCTTTTGCTTTTGTTTTTACTATTTTGAAAAACCTTTTTGACTAGTTCACAAATAGCCGATGTACAAGCTCACAGCGTGTCGATGGAGATCGGCTAGTTGAGCAATTTTAAAATGTTTTTCAAAATATATAAAAAAAGTTAAAGACGTTTAGGGATAAGGGATAACTTAAGGCATGGACGAAAATAGAGCCCCTCCTTCTGCCTGAAGCTCATGCAATATTTCCCCAGGAAGAAATTTGGTCTCTTGTGGGAGATTCAGGTTTGGATCTTTAATTATTGACTGTTGAATGTATCTGTTGTTCATGACATATCATGAATACAAAAACACAGCAAAATAAAAACACACACACATACAAGTAATGTAGACATGCTATAAACTTTAATAGACATATTGATATTTCTGAAAAGAAAATGATAGCCCTAGTTTTTATTTACAATACACGAATAAAAAAAAATTGTCACATACATACAGTACAACGGTAAAAACAACGTAGACAGACTTAAATAATTATTTTATTTTGCGTAACTACTTAAATAATGAAAACTGGTTATTCTATTCACACCATGCCGTCTCAGCAGCTACAATGCAACTTTCACATTAAGTGCTAAAAAAAATTATAATTTTTCCACTTTATTACAGCATGAATATCATTTTTGACGCATTCAGACCAGGTAGAACAGGTTTCTTTATGTCAAAAAATACAAAATAAAAGACACAAGTGAGGTGGGGGCAAAAACAAAACAGACCTCTTTGTCAGTTGATGTGGATGTAAATCTAGACACAGAACAATTTTGTTTGACTAATGCTAAAAGAATAAGAAGTCTTTCCAAACATAGTGTTTGTGGTGGGTTGGTGTGGGGAACAAAGGCAAGGAAGAAATGTAAATGTTTGTCTTCTCTGAGACGTTAAACACACTGGCTGGTGTTCAAGATTGTCTCTTGTGGAATTCAGAAATGGCAAAACATCAAATGAACGGATAAATAGTTTTGAATCAGTCATCAGATGAATTGTGTGTGGGTCTGTGTATTGTGTGTGTGTGTGTGTGTGTGTGTGTGTGTGCGTGCGTGCGTGCGTGCGTGCGTGCGTGCGTGCGTGCGTGCGTGCGTGCGTGTGTTGGGGGCATGTATGAGAAATGTGTGTACCTTTTTTGTCTATGTGTATGCATGGGTGTGTCTGTATATAAGCTATACTGTACCATGATATTGTACCTATTACGTATATATTTCTTTTGTGTGTATCAACTCCCCTCCATCATCTGAACAGACACAAACACATTAAGGTGGCTCCAGACAATAGCGGTCTGCATTTAATTGTTGTCTGTCTGACTGCTTTCTGTCTAGAGTCTGTCGTCCCACAAGTGAGCATCAGTCTCTGAATTTCCTTTCCCCTTCAGACTTTTATCTCCATTAGACAGATCCTCTCCTCTGTGGCCTGGCTAATCTTTAATCTGCTCTGCTCTTGGATAAGATCTGGAGACTGTGAACCTCTTCCAGTGACTCGGAGGTGGCCCCTCCACCGGATCTTTGGATCTTTGATCATAGCGAACAGCGGAGACACTTTAGACACTGCAGGGGTGGAGGTGTCATTGTCAGAGAAAGTATGTGTGCGTGTGTGTGTGTGTGTGTGTGTGTGTGTGTGTGTGTGTGTGTGTGTGTGTGTGTGTGTGTGTGTATAGATGTGTGTGGTGTGTGTTCTGTTAGTGTGTCTATCTGTAAGTGTAATTAGATTGGGTTGTTAGATTGAAAATCCTGTCTCCCCCTCACCCCACCCACACACACGTGTCCTTGTACTTCTACAGACAGCAGAAAGGGGGGGAAAAACACATAAGAAAGGAGCAACATGAAATGACATGACTTTACAAGCTTAGTGTAAAAACTGCTTTTCTATAAACACCATTCTCTCCCATATATTATTACGCTTAAAAAAATAAACGCTCCTCTATGACAGCAATAGTAATGCTATAGTATTTTTTGCAAAGCTAAGTAGTACTTAGATCAGCTCTATAGGAAATAGACATATCTTCTCTCTATTCTCTCTCTCTCTCTCTCTCTTCCCTTTATAGTAACTGAATTTGAGCTGGGGCTCAGTGTGTGAGGCAATGACAGGAATCCTTTTTAGTATTGTTTTTTCAAACAATAATTCATGTGTTAGCATGTGTGTAAATGTAAAGTGTAAATGACATACAGTATATTGCTGTTACTGTGTCCACTGTTAAAATGAATGAACAAATGAATGACTGAGTGAATGAATGAAAGAATGAATGCATGAATACAGTGCATGGAAGTTGATGACTTCGTTCAGAATGTACAAGACTGGCTTTGATTAAAATTCTTTTTTTTTTTTAAGTACAAAGGCATGTGATCCATTCACTCATCTCTTATTTCAGTAAGCAGAAAACAGTCTTCTGTCACAGATCCATTCAGTACATCGATAGCACGTCAAGTGAGCATCGCAAAACAAATCTATATCAATGTACAGTATACAATATACCAAGATAGCTTTTTTTATGACAATGTGCCCACAAACTAAAATAGAAGCCGAACCCCATACTGTAACTGTGACAACATGGTTTGTCTCTCTCCTACTAGTGCCTTTAAAATTCTATAAGCACGTAAGATTGTGTGCTCTTCACAACAGATGATTATCATAAACTTCTCAACCTCCTTTTTTCATCTTTCAGTGTTGCTGCTGTATTGACTGGCAGTGAGAAGCAGTGTCCCTCCAATGTCCGCGTGTGTAGACATTTGCTTTTCGTGATTTGGAGTGGGTCTTCGAATGCCAACATCACCCCTCCTCAGAGAAAACTACTGGGCGAGCTCTGGCCTTGGAAATGTCTCAGACCCCATTTTATTTGGGGTCGTTTGTAAGGCAATATCTTTCAACCCCTCGTAACAGAGAGAGAAGGAATCCAAATAGTCTTGTGCTAAAATGGCCATTCCTGTAGGAGAGAGTCTTGTGGACTGGAGGTCTCCACTGTAGCTCTGTAAAAAAAAAAAAATGTTGTTCGGTTTGACGAGGGGGCAGGGATACAGTATCTGAATGAGTGAGGACAAATCTTCAATGCAACCCCCGTAACCTGAAGGCCATGCTTGCCAATAATCATCACCACTGTCCTGTTGGTGGACCTCTCGAGGTGTGCGAGATCAGTGGACCCGGGTGCAAGGGCTCTGCCATCCAAGAGCAAGTAGCTTATAGGCAAAAAACCAAAGAGAAAGAGTTTTGTGCCGGGATGGTTGATGAGCGAACGGCCAATTGGGGGATAGATGGCGGGGGATGGGGGTCCAGGCTCCGTGTGTGTGTGTGTGTGTGTGTGTGTGTGTGTGTGTGTGTGTGTGTGTGTGTGTGTGTGTGTGTGTGTGTGCGCGCGTGTGTGTGTATATGTCCGTGTGTGTGTGTCGCGCTCGCACACACACATACATAGTGTTATGTGCGTGTGAGGGATTTGTGGGATTGATGAGGCTCCCCTTTCTCAGGGCGTGTCCTCAGAGTCTGCTGGTGGTTGCGTAGGTAGATTTGTTGCGGGGATGTGTGTGGGGGCCTGGGGGGGGTTATATGATGAGGCGGTATGGACTAGCAGATGTTCCTCCACGCTCCCCCCCCCCCCCCCTCGTCTCCCTGCCCCTCTCGCCCTCCTCTACACGCCCCTATACGATGTAGCTGGTGAGGTCAAGCAGGTAGGAGGTCATGTCAATGATGTGGTCCAGGATGCCATCTTTCTCCTGGTCGTTGGGCATGCCCCGCTCGCCCTTCTCACACTGAGCCCCTGAGTAGCCACTCTTGCACAGGCACTTATTGGGCTCCATGCACACTCCTCCATTGCGACATCCTGGTTCACATTTGGCTACGAGAGAGAGAGAGAGAGAGAGAGTTATGTTCTGCTAACATAGGATGATATCGTCATTGTCGGGTGGAAACCTTGTATGTCCAAGACCGTTCGCTTTGTATTTATCATTTTAAAAATGAACTAAACTAGTGAAAATAGCCGATCTACAAGCACACAGCGCCTCGCACCGCGAGGCGTTGTGTGCTTGTAGATCGGCTGTTTTCACTACTTTTGTGCGACGGCCTTGTATGATGAAGCAGGGCTTTGCTTTGCGAAAAAAAATTA
>NC_137812.1:50086624-50114124 GCF_963921795.1 Nannobrachium achirus
TGGGACTGCCAAGCAGCTTTGTCCGGGGGAGAGCCAGCGCTAGAGCCCCAGGAAGATTTAGGAGGGATGGAGGGAATAAAAGAGGGGGTGTTTCTTTTTCTCCTGGTGCATGCCCACACAGGCTCCTGCACGTGCGTGCATGTGTGTGCACGCTCCCACCCACGTGGACGATAATAATGTGGACGAACACAAATATGGAAAAGCAAGACAAGAGAAACATCCGGGCGGAAAGAGTGAAATGGTGAAAACACACATGCGCACACGCGCGCGCACACGCACACACACACACACACACACACACACACACACACACACACACACACACACACACACACACACACACACACACACACACACACACACACACACACACACACAGTCAAGCATAGGGTGTACCTTCCCTGGTCCATCTAATGATTTGTGACGTTCAAACAGTTAATACACTTCATAAAGAGTAAGACAGGACCTGTGTTTCTCAGTTCACTGTTTTCAAGGTCTCTGCTTCGCTGTAATTCAATCACACAAGGCAGCAGCTGACTAAACCCCAATGTGTGAAAAGTGCTTCGTGATACCTCCCCCCCCCAACCCACCCCCTTCTGTTTGGACAGAGGCCGTTGCAATGGAAAGACAAATGACCGCAGAAATCAGTAGGAGATTTGACTCTCCGTCTAATGATTTAAGGACTCCCTGCAGGCTACAGCTCTGAGAATGAAGTTCATTCCATTTGACTGCGGATGGATCCACACGCACACAGTGTTTCTGTCTAGTTAAGATAGGATAGGATAAATCTCTATTGATGCAGGTGTCATAGCAGCAACTGCCGTGAGAGTGAAACATTGGAACACATACTGTGAGAGCAAAACTCAGTCCATACCAATGACTTGCAACACAATGAGTTTGAGTTGCAACTTGCAACCAGTTGCAGCAGTCTCAGTTGACCTGTTGCAGATGGTTGCAAGTGGTTGCTGTTGCAACTTGTTGCGTTGACAAGAACTAGAGCAAGAACCAAATTGTTACATTGTTGCAATAGTCATTATTTGTGGTTTGTGTTCACACATGTGAAGTAAACCAAAATGTGTAAACATATTAGAAACTCTGCAGCTGCAATGAGGCACAGGATTATATTAGATAGCCAGTAAGAAGCGACCTCGCCCTAATATTGATGACATCAGGGATCTCCATATATGGGCATAAAAGGGACAAGGTTGCAAGTGTGGTTGTCGTGACGCGACAATTAATTAGTAGGATCTAGTAGTCTATTATCAGAGATTTGGAAAATAATAGCTCCTCCCTTTCAGGCGCAACAATGAGTCAATGTCTCTGTCACCTCTCTCGCTCTCCTTTTCAATCTTCTCTCTCTCTCTCCCTCACAGCCTCACATTGCAGTGCACGCGTGCACGTGCGCATGCACACAGCCAGAGTGTTTCAGAATGCATGGTGGCCTATTTATTATTGGAGGGGTGCTCCAGCTGACAAACAAATACCTAGAAATGAAGTCATCTGTCCTGGACATGTTTACACAAACACCGCCGAGGGATTTTATGGCTGACGTTTCCCCCTTTACGCCTCCTCTACCACCCTCCCTGGCTGTTCCTCCTTTCCCCTGTGTTCCTAAACACGCACGCACGCACGCACGCACACACACACACACACACTAAACCGCTAAGCCTGGTGTCCCTATTTTGGGCAAATGTTCAAAATGCTACATTTTTTCAAATAAATATTTGTTTTGCCCCCCCCCCAAAAAAGCGACAATAGCTGTGATCTACGAGCTCACAATGCCTCGCATTGCTATGTGCTTGTACATAGTTTGTACTTTCCGCTATTCGCCGTACGAATTGGTCGTGGTGGCCTGGCTGGTTTAATACAGCTGCAAACACACTGAAGCACGACCCAAGTTATCTATCCCTCCCTTCCTAACTTTGCTTTCCATTCCCTGATAACATAAAAAAAAACTGTAACATGGAAGTGGAGGAGAGGAGAGATGAGGAGGACCACCCGACTTGATAACAGGCTGAGGTCAGAGGCGTTAGCTACCCCCCTTTATCCCCCCTCTCGCCTCCTCCTCCTGTAACAAGATCCTAATAACCAAGTGGCGAGTGTGTTAAGGAGTCAGCGCTCCAACACCACAGGGTCTGCGCAGACTAAACAAGCCCGATAGATGGTGGAAAGAATTGTTCTTGGGGAGAAAAACGTGGGCCGGCAGGCCATGCCAGAGCACATAAATACAGACTGGGGCCGCCGGGGCCCCTTCCAGAAACATCTGCACCGTAATTAATTGCGCAAAGACTTGGGTGGTACTGTCATCACCCTAGGAGTAATTAGCTGGGGATATGTTTCTATTGTGATACTGAGGCATACATACATACATGTATACGTACATACGTACATACGTACATACATACATACTGTACATACATACATACATACATACATACATACTGTACATAGACATACAGTATATACTGTACATACATACATACATACATACATACATACATACATACATACATACATACAGTACATACAAACATACAGTGCATCTGCATATAGTACATACATACATTCGTACGTACGTACATACGTACATACATACATACATACATACATACATACATACATACATATATATATACATACATACATACAACATACAAAGAGTAAATGACTGTCCCTCACTGTCAGTCTCTCCCTTTTTGTATTTCCATTTTTGGACTCTCTATGTGTATCTTGGTCTCTCTCTCATCTTTTCTTCCCTCTCTCTAATACATCGGATCTCTGTGTCTTTCTCTTTCTCTCTCTGACTTAACAGCTTAAAGCCCATATTCTTTGTTGACCGGGGTTGCCCAGGGCTCTAAATACTGTACTTTATCTCCTCCTTTTTTCCCTCTACACCAAATCTCTTTGGCTCGCCTTAAATAGTAAATCAGAATGTTCTCCCCAGAATAGTGACACTAGGTTGCATAATGGTTAAACTCAGGGGCGTCACAGGGGGGGGAAAAGTGGGACTGAGTTACTAGGGCCCAAGGTGGAGGGGCCTTGATTATTTTACACTTTAGCTATTGAAAAATAGCAGATATACAAGCTCACAGCGCGGCACCGAATGCCGCGCTGCGAGCTTGAAGATCTGCTTGTAGATCTGCTATTTTTGAAAAGTCATGAAAATGTGTGCAAGGCTTCTAGGGGGTCCCTGGAACTGAATATTTTGAGATTGGGGTCCTTGGCCAAATACATATCATTTTGGGGGTCCTTCACATGAAAAAGTTTGAGCACCACTGACATAGAAACATAGGTTTTTTAAAAAACCTTAGAAGGATTTGAAATATTCAATTTTCACGATTTTTCAAAAATAGCAGATCTACAAGCTCGCAGCGCGGCACTCGGTGCCATGCTGTGTGTATATCTGCTATTTTTCAATAGTTAAAGCACAACATAATTGTGCGAGGGCCCGCAGTGAATCCTTGTACCCAGGGCCCAGAATTTGGTGCGACACACCTGGTTAAACTGCCGGGACATTACGACATCATGGCCCTGCACCAGACCTGGCTCCCGCAGTGCACTGAGCTCCGTGCGCATTGTCTCTAAAGAAGCCCCACCTGCTGACATGCAGCCTGGATGACTTCACCGCAGACCAACGATCCTCCTTCCCTAGCTTCGCTCAAGCGTGTCATATAAGGGCACAAGGTTCAAAAACATGGGAGGTTTCACCTAACAACAGGTTCAGCTTAATAAGCTATTGGTTTGAACGAGACAGTGGGCAAAGTTTGCTCGCGTTCAGCGTGATTTATTTACAGCTGGAGTGATACGTCAATGACAAACGCGTATTCGCCACAGGGAGGACACAGCAGGGGGGGTTCCTGGAATACGTGCATCATTTCCCGGTATTCACGGACAAATGTTTTTCATGTGTACATGGCTTGGCACAAACAAACATTTTATCGACCTATCACTGTGTAAAAGTGATTTTTGACAAAGTGCAACATATGGGGAGAGTTAGAGAACAGTTCTGACACCAGAACACACATACATTTCAAATAATAATGTGTTTGTTTGCCCAGCTCAAGAACATACAGTACCCACACACATGGATGCAAAAACATAACACATATACACTGTATGCTAGGCTGCAACCCATAGCATCACATGGGTTTGCCGGTGAATGATCCAATAATGATGGAAGAAAGGTGCAGTGAATAAACCTGCATCTGCGTCATTTAAAAAGCTCTGATTCAAAGGCCACTTCAGTGCACTGACTCCACAGTAAAACTAAGAAAATACATTCCCTGTACTTGTACATGAGTTCTTTCATGTGTTTAAATAAAAGTTACTGCACCACTGGTGGAGTGAGGTCTCTATGCTTGTCAACAGGTGCCTTTGCAGCCAGTTTTTCCCCTTTCCCCCACAGCCGTTTTCACCCAAACGGCTGTCAAACGTTCCGAAAATAACCACCAGGCCAGAGTTGTGCTAGCAGGGTGAAAAGGGGCCAGTTCGTACGCGTCGCTGTTAGCAATACCTTGCACTAACATTTTCAAACGCTGCGCTTACTCTCCAATTACTGCTCAGAGTTTGTCTTGGCTGAAGAAGCCAATGATGGCGTGATGATGTGTTGAGGGGGATGCAAGTACCCACTGGGTCCCAGCAATGCATTGTGGGAGATGTGTAAGGAAGGAATGGGAGAGAGGGAGATGAGAAGGAATGATGTTCCTAGTGATTCTGCTGTTGTTGTAAGGCACTTTCTGAATGTTATGGTTAACACACACACACACACACACACACACACACACACACACACACACACACACACACACACACACACACACATCAAGGTGGCTCGTCTACTTGCCCACTAGCAACTAATTGTAATGTTCTGTGTTCTTTCTTGTCTCTTTCTTAAAAAAACGAACACATTTTATACCATGATGGTTAATATTATGAGAGTGCATGATCTCCGCATCAGCATCCACAGTGGAAAACAGCTATTATGTAACAGATGACATCAGACTGGTTTGATGAGGTCACATCATCATTTTGATGATGACATACAGTATTTGTGCAAACAACCGCAGACTCACAATTAAATGTGCTTTATAGAATTTACATCACAGTTGGAACACGTCTTTGACCAATGAGACTGCTTGGCTGCTGTATAAACAAAATTAGAGTGATTGCTTACTTACTGTAACTAGACCAAATTACAACTTGAAACTACAATAAACTTGGAAAATAAGAGAATCTGAGTCAGAGAGAATACGAGGGGCTTAATTGCAAAACGCTGTGGATCCATTTAGAAAGAAAATTGTTGCCTCCAAGTTCATTACTCAATCTTTCAAACGCAGGTGTGATTACATCCACAAAACTGTTTCTGTTTTGTAAGCAAAGGTTTCTTTTACTAAATGAATTCACTCACATTTTATCTTGGTGTTTACGTTAAGCCAACAATCATTTTGTTGGGAGTAGTTTTTCAAACTGCAGTGACTCATCACTCACACATGACTCTGAAACAAACTTTGACCAATGAGACTGCTTGGCTTAAATTACCTGTTGTCAGCACGATATGTTACGTTCTGTAACTAGACTAGATTGAAACCACCACAATATTTGGCTGCTGTGTTAAGTGGTAATGGGTCAGAGCATTTTGATGAGTTTATTTTGATGATCGATTGTGTTCCGGATCACTGGAGCAAACAGGACACTTTAAGTTCTTATTTATCAGAGAAAAGTTCTGAAAACACATTTTTCAAGGTTTTAACAAATTAAAATCATCTGTGTTAAAAAATAGCAGATATGCAAGCCAGCTTGTACATCTGCTATTTTTTAAATATCCTGAAAGTGTGAGAAGTACTGATTTAGAAGGCATTTGTAGAAGCTGCCTCAGGTCGAGAAAAAAGTACCATTACTTTTTTTAAATAATTATTTTAACATTAGTGCCCACTTGTAATATCCCCATGGCCCATCAATGTGCCACATGTTAAGATTCACTGCTGTACTGTACAGTATACAACCCTTATTAAAATGTTGGACTGTACCTTTTGGGATCCACCAGCTTGTAGAGCTTCCCACTGTGTGACTGGACCATGCTTTTACTGCTCGCCAAAATGTAAACCTCACCTGAGGAAGAGGAACAGAGAAATCTCATGAATTTGAATTCACAACACATAGACCTACTGGATATTGTAACTGAAGGCTGTATTGCCCAAAGGTAGGCACTTGTGGATGTTTATTAATATGACAAACACATACGGTACGTAGGAAAATATCTCTGGTCTTAATATACTAGAATATCGCCCGCCTTTGGCGGGCGAATCCTAGAGTTCGCACGCTTCGCGTGCTCACATGCACACACACGCACAACTGCTCCAAGCCACGTTGCCCACAAAAAGCACTGTTTCTTCATGTATTTTGAGTGTGTGTGTGTGTGTGTTTGTGTGTGTGTGTGTGTGTGTGTGTGTGCCCCCTGTGCAGCTGACCCCTCTCTCTCTCTCTCTCTCTCCCTGTGCAGCTGACCCCCCCCCCCCTTCCCTCTTGTAACCTGAGACTCTCTCTCTCTCTCTCTCTCTCTCTCTCTCTCTCTCTCTCCCCCTGTGCAGCTGACCCCCCCCCTTCCCTCTTGTAACCTGAGACTCTCTCTCTCTCTCTCTCTCTCTCTTGCTCTCTAGCGAATGAGCGGACGGCATAGGGTTGTGGGCGGTATTCCGTGAGTTCTACCGACATACATCTGATCTACATCTGATCTACCTATGAGTTGAGGTGGATGTGAAGTAGGCGTGAATGGGCTTGGAAGTGGGATGCGGCTCTTAAAGGATTGTAGAATAGGATGCTGTTCGTTCTCATTGGTTTAAGGCTCCCATTGGGAGGAGGGGAGATTTATTCTAAAGTTCTTGATTTACACTTATATGAGTACTTCCTTGCGCGTAGTGTCACGCACTGAAAATGGCAGGTTTACAAGCTCACAGCGAGTTGCGCTGCAATGCGTTGTAAGCTTGTAGATCAGCCATTTTGGGGGTACGACACCGGCACGCAACTCTAAAGCCAGCCTGACACTGCAGTGCTGTACTTTCCAATGGATCTTCTTAGGAGAGAATTTCATCGATACTTTCACTGTATCCTCGTGAAGGGGGACCAGATGGATCATTTAACGAGAAACAAGCCTCAAAGAAAGTCTGAGGGGCCCGCTCTTTGGTTGGGACACGTGCCCACTCCTCCACATTTCTTGCACCACCACCAAATCATGAACAAATGCAGAAATCTTCAAAAGAACCCAGCGAGAACAATGACATACTGGTGTCTGCGTGAGGCCTCAAGATCATGTGTTCATTCGGAGCAGCAAAACCAGAGTTGACAGCTAATCATTCTGTGGGTGATGTGATGAGGCTGTGGGTATGGCTTGAGTATCCTTTCAAATGAAGACTTTCATTCCTAAACACTGTGTATCCATTCTGGAATAGTTCTGCTACCCAAAGTTCATCAGTCAGCAAAACCATAGATTAATTCCATCCTCAACAGCACAGCAATCTTTATAAGCCGCTGTCTTAAAAATGTATCTTAACATAATTAGTAACCCATAAGGCACATTTCTGGCTGAAGATGGCACCACACTCTTTCACTCTTTCTGGTCCTTGGTGATATGCAGAGCAAGTTTTAGTCAGTTGGCAGGAGGGGACTTGAGATGCACAAAGTATAGTTACACTCAGTCACAGAGTAATGAATTGGAAAGATATCTAATTTTGTTATGGAACTCTTCTCCTATTCTACACCTTATCATTGTTCACCTCAATGCACCCTGGCTTATCTTCAAGCTGCTGGTCTTCCAGGTGAGCAATAACACATCTCAGATTGTGTGTGAAAACATTATCACTTTCTAGGTGGTCACAAATACATGGCCCACAGTCAGCCCCTTGAGCAGTAATGCTATCTTATGGAAATTACTGTTAATCCAGTGGGAAGTGCGCAGTGTTTAATATCCTGCTTGGGAACATGTTACGAAGGTCTGGGCGCTGGGGTATTCCATTTCCTGACACTGCGAATGTGACTTCCTGTTGGCCTGTGCTCGGGTATTGGTTTGGAAATGGCTTGAATCTGAGGAGATTCAAGCCACATACACATGCGCACAACCACACACAAGAAACAATTGCAACGACCCCTTCCAAACATATTCTGGGGGTCAGAAGCAAAATATATCCTACCACCGTCCATGTTGGTGTCAAAATTGTCCAATCCTCTTGGTAAATAATCAAGTGGAACATTTCCCCAACACAAGGGATTGTTCATGTAAATACATGTGCCATTGTTCCATATACAACACCCAATGACTCTAAACAATGGTTTCTCCAGAGTTTTGAGATATGTCACTCTGAATAAACATGGCTTTCAAGATGGCTCCATGTCCTGACAAGCAGCTGACTTCACGAGATTTGTTGACACTTATGCTGTCACTCATATCGACTCATTCCGAGGCACAGAACGAGAGAGAGGTGGGTTGGAAAGGGAGGCTGAATGTCTAAAGGTTGCTTTGGAGTGTTATATTATATTTATTTATATTTATATTTTGAGGGGAACACACTGTGAAATAAACAAACAGTTTATGCAAGAAGCATACAATGCATGAGGTGATATATCTATCATTTTCATTCTACATTATAACTCAAAACGAGGTGCATCTAACAGTGACCTCATGGAGGGGGTAGTACATCAGACCAAGGCAGATACTCACCCAGTTCGTCCTCTCCAAAGCCCAGGATGTGTCCCACCAGTGTGGAACCACAGGAGGAGGTTGGGCCCAGACACAGAGCTTTCTCCTGCCACTGTTCGCCTCCTGTTGCTGATGTTGATGACGTTGAGGATGACGAAGACTTCTGAAGGATTCGCAGGTTACTGAGACAAGCAGAACACAGTGGTGAGTTAAAATGTAATGTTAGGTTATAGATTAGTCTATATAGTACATGGTAGGCATTAGTAGCCTTATTCCTCTTTATTAACCTGCAATAGCCAAAGAAATTTTAATTTTTAGAATAAGAAAGTTGCACTTATATTTTAAGGATTGGGCATAGATATTTTCCCCTCTCTTCAGGCTATTGTTAAGAACAACTATGGTGACACTCTAAATAAGATTTGTCTTGATTTAGATAGATGGTCATCTTTGCCCAACTCTCTCCAAGCTCGAGTTTCAATCATAAAGATGAATGTTCTTCCTAGGGTTAACTTTGTAAGCTCTATGCTCCCTTTGCCACCACCGCCGCAATACTGGAATAAGCTTCACTCTTCGATATCTAAGTTTGTGTGGAAAGGGAAACGCCCTCGTCTTAAACTTTCTCTATTACAGCGTGCTAGAGATGATGGCGGCCTTTCATTGCCCAACTTTAAATTTTATTATTGGGCCTTCACGCTCCGCCCCCTTTTAAATTGGTTTAACCCAGCAAATAAGGTTTCTTGGAGAGAGCTTGAGGAGAGTTTAGTGCAGCCTGTTGAATTGAGAGATCTTATCTATTCAAACATAACTACACATCAATGCAAAGTTCGCTTTGGACCTATCATTTCTCATTTAGTGGCAGTATGGAGAGCAGCTGAAAAGATGTGTAAGATTGATTGTAAATGGAACTTATTTTCCCCAGTGTTCAATAATCAAAGACTTTTAATCGAGGATCGCCCCATTCGCTTTCCAAGGTGGAGGGCTAAGGGGATTCGTACATTAGGGGACTTATTTGATAGAAATGGTTTACGACCTTTTCGAGATTTGTGTGACATCTTCAATCTGCCTGGAAATACCCTTTTTTTCTACTTCCAACTGAGATTGTCCATGAGGACCTATGGGGTCCCATGGCAAGCTCCCCTTAGATTGCACCCCTTCCATGAGTTTATCTGTGATGGTAACAGAACAAGAGGTTTGGTTTCCACCCTCTATGGTTTTTTATTAGACTGTAGTTATGGGCCCCTATCTGTTGATACTGTTTGGAGGAATGATGTACCAAATTTGGACCCTGACTTTTGTTGGGACACAGTGTGGTCTAACATTAGGCTATCTTCTAGAAATCCAGACCATCAACAAATTCATTTAAATTTTGTTCATCGGACTTATTTAACTCCCCGCAGACTATGTGCTATGAGGATTTTGAATAATCCCAACTGCACTCTCTGCGCCTCAAATAGTATTGGTACCTTCCTTCACATGGTTTGGGAATGCCCAAATGTGTCGTCATTCTGGAATATGGTTGCCTCAAAACTTTCAACTATTTTTAGTATTAATATCATATCTTCTCCTTCTTTATTTTTATTAAATGACGTCTCACAGTTGCAACTAAACAATATACGCAAGCGCATCTTCTTTGCTGGATTAACGGCGGCGAAGAAGATGGTAGCTACGCGGTGGAAACCTCCTCATACGTTAACGTTTCGCCAGTGGGCCTTAACCTTTCTAGATATAGTATATTTAGAGCAGTCGATAGCAAGGTTACACGGAGCAAAAGAAGAAAACATTAATATGTGGTCGGACATTGCAGATAAGCTTAAGGCTATGATTCAAGAAATCACTATATAGTGGTAACAGCCTAGCACAGGCATGCACTATTGTACATTCCGTGTTGGTCCGGGGAAAGGGGGTGGGTGGGTTTTCTTTTCCTTTTCTTGTTTTGCTATTGTTTGTGTTTGTCTGTTAATTGCATTTTTCTTTTGATTAATGTTTTACTTTTTCTTGTTCTATTCATATGTATGTCTCTAATTTTATGTTATGGAAAATAAAAATAATTGATAACAAAAAATATTTTAAGGATTGGTAAAATATTAATTACCACGTATTACATGACATTATCCTGTAATCAAATTGATTAATAGACAGGTAATACACTGGAATAAGGCAACGTGTTAAGCACGGTTGCTGCAGTTATCAATCACTGCAAATGGCAGATACAATCCAATTCATCAACAGTAGCATTGGTAATGTGTCAGTCGAGTTGGGTCGGACACAACTACTTCTTGTTGTGTCACAGTTCATTGATCCGTCTTGCATTTCCCAACCCGGAGCCCACATGGTGTCATTTAGGCTCTGGCTTTTTCAGTTTCAAAACAAAGTCTGTTCCAGAAACCTTCCCTCGCAGCCACAACATCTCTGCTGCCACAAAACTGTAATAAGGCACAGAATCAGCCACGACCGCACAATTTTTCAAACTCGATGCCATCTACCGATAGCGCGCTTCCCTTCCCTCTTCTCCGCTATTTATTTCCTCTGTTTACGCTAGCGTCGATGTTTGACATCAGCGAAGTAGGATGAATTACAAACCAAAGAAAACTGTGAACAGTTCAGGCCAAGGAATCTAATCTCAATTTACACTGAATGAGCTGAGCCGTGGTGGTGACAGTAACATGATACTGGTGTTTTTTCCCCCCCTTGGCATATGCCAATGGAAACCACACGCAGAACTCCGGGTTTATGTTGGCATCTGCTGAGGAAAGGGACAGATGTCAGTTTGAGAAGAAGAGTTATGATCATCTTGGTAAATGCCCTCCAAAGCTCACAGATCAGCTGGTCTTGTTACTGCAGCAGCAGCTTATAAACTGGATTGGAAAAGGAAGCCTCTGCACTGTGGCAAAAACATTAAGGGCTGTACTTTCTTGATATCGTCTGTTGATCTCAGTAGGCCTAACAGCCAGAATGCCTCTGAGGGCTCACAAATTAGTTTTATAGCTTGACTGACTGTAGCAGTACAGCATCATAATGGGATGTGATGTGATGCTACTACAAAGGGTAAACATTTTGTTTTGACCTTTCCAGCTATCAAGACAGTAGGGATGCAAGGATGCCAGGTGATTGTTCAGGAAGGTGTGATGCAGCCTTTTTACAGTGTGGCACAGAAAGTGACAGCTGTCTAGAAGTGTTGGTCTGTTTGTATACACTAGCCCTTACCCGTTCAAAGATATGAGCTCCAAAATGATGTGCAGTGTGTGGGTTATGGGATGTGCACTGTGCACACAGTATATGAGGGATGGAAAGTAACTTTAACTGGTGCTTGCATGATGTACTGTAGGTAGGAGCATCAATGTAAGAAACCCGTTTCGTTTAATGGCTACAGAGATACCCCCCAGCCCGCCCGCCCACCCGCCCACCCGCCTGCGCACACACCCGCCTGCCTGAACACACACACACACACACACACACACACACACACACACACACACACACACACAGAGAGAGAGCTGGTTAAACATGTTGCCTCATGCTAGATGCAGAATAGATGCGCCTCATGCTAGATGCAGAATAGATAGTAGATACACCATAAAAATGCTAATATACAGCATACGATTTGTGAAAGTGACAAACGGCCTTCACAGTTATGTCAGGTGTGTTCATATGCTGATGGTGATGCGATTTCAGATCAATTGCTCCAGCCACTGAGGAGAAACGCTGTGACAGACAGACACTCACTCACTCACTCAGACATTCGCAAAATTATAGTATAGATGTCCCAGCCAAGAGCAGCATTGGTCTGTCTGTATGTGTATGTCCTGACAAAAGTAGAGAAATTACAGCCAACTACACATTTCAATGGACACCGCTATGCCAATCAAAGCTCAGACATTTTAGCACACATCTGATGTTTGCACACCAATCACAGCTCAGCAACATTATCACACAGCTTGTGTTGGAATTTTAGCTCATCATTGGTGATGTGTAGGCATTGCTCAAGTTAGGCTATAAGCATATCGCTAAATAGCCAAATGTAAAGGGATAAAATAAAGCAAATGTCCACTACAGCAAGAATAAACGGTTTCTCTTGATATTTCATTTCAGTTCATTGACAGCATACTGTATCCCTACTCCGAAAATGACAGCTGGAGCTTTGTTCACAAACTACACACCTAGTAACTTGCTACATACTGTACCTGTATATCTACAGATTGAACAGGAAAGCCACGCTCTTTTTGAAAGGGTTTCATGTTCTTTTCTTTTCCTTTTTTAGACAGTTATTTCCTTTTTTAGACAGTTATTTCCTTTACAGTTTCAGAAGGGAGGCAGATAGTGAAAGAGAGAGTCTGGAAGACAGTGCTGGTGGTGGGATACCATGCTAGGGGTTCAACTGTCTGACCAGAGGCTTTTACCACTGGACCAGCGAATGGCCAAAGCCTCATGTTGTTTACATTCATTCCTCACCAGTGAGTTTTTCCTACTTACCCACTTTTGTCTCCAAACACATAACTGCCGTAGAGTCTTCTGGACTGACAGCCCCTGTAGATGAAGCCACCGACGGGCACTGCACCACCACTGGACTGCAGGTCGTAGATGGATGGCTCATTTTCTATAGAAAGCCAAGGAGGGTGCAGACGGCTGGTTTAAGTACTGTACGTCTGCTCTGTATTTTAGATATTTTTTTTTTACATGTTCAAAATATACATTTTCTCTCAAAATGTTTAGTCTGTCTTTGAGTGCACTCTTGTACGTACACACACACACGCACGTGCGCATATGCGACACACACACACACACACACACACACACACACACACACACACACACACACACACACACACACACACACACACACACACACACACACACACGCGCGCGCATATATAGAGTATATACTGTATATCACCATATGGGTTACATTTCAGTACATTAATTAATACCATACACACTCCTGTGGTTGGATGCTAATGAGTTAGTACTTAAGACCTTAACGTGATTCATGCCTACAATAATGACAAGTGTTCCTTGTTTGTGTTGTGATCAAAAAGGGATATCCATATTTACTGCAATCTGTCAAGAGTCCATTAGCACATAGCGCTGTGTGGTTTCCATTGATGAGGGTTTGCCTTGGTAAAGAAGTAAACCACTATTTCAATGGTACTGAAAAATAATTGGGGTTGATCTCAAGGCGAATGGCATGAGCTGTTATTTTTATTTAAACAAAGAATTTTATGTGAATATATCAACATTTATAAGAGGATGTTTTTGAAGTGCTATGGTTTTTTTTTTTAATAGCTGTTGGGTGTAGAGGGAACGGTCTATAACAAATGTCTTTGACCTGAGAAAACCCTGCTGACTTTAATCACTTTGGGTAACCAGTTAAGTCACAGGTCCTAGGAGTGGGGGTGGAGGTATTGGTCACCCACCATCTGTTCTTAGCTATCTGCAATAGGGGTGTGTGTCTCCTTATCCTATAGCCCACTGCTCACCAAATGGTATGCCGTGAGACAAGACCAGGTGTGCCTTGGGATTTTGTAACAACCACAATGACATATTGCAATTTATACATACTGGTACTATACAAAAAGTTATTAAATGTTCTACTGTATATCAGTACTTTTCGTGCAATAATTTCCGAATTCAGATGAAAATTCTTTACTCTTATTTATTTTTTCACATTTTCAAAAATAGATCCACGAGCTCACAAAGTGTCATCACAACACGTGAGCTTTTAGATCGTCTATTTAAAGAAATAGTAATAATTGAAAGATTTTGAAAGTATGAAATAGTACGTAGGTGGTTAACCCTTATATTTGCCGTAAGTAATGAAAAGTCTCTGTTTACAGAGTGATAAGATTTATTTTGCACAGATATTAATACAGGTGTGACTTGAGATCTTTATTTGCCTGTCGGTGTGTCTTGTACACAAAATGTTTGAAAACTCTGCCATGGCTGTTTTCATGGGCCATTTCCCTTAATCATGAATGGGTCTTACATTATATGTTTCTCTACGTGGTGAGAATATATCGTCGTTGTCGGGTGGAAACCTTGTATGTCCAAGGCCGTTCGTTTTGCATTTATCATTTTAAAAATGAACTAAACTAGTGAAAATAACAGATCTACAAGCACACAGCGAGGCGTTGTGTGCTTGTAGATCGGCTGTTTTCACTACTTTTGTGCGACAGTTTTGCATGACGAAGCAGGACTTTACTTGGTGAAAAAACGTACAAATTCGAAAACTTGGAGATACAAGGTTTCTGCCGGACAGTGACGATATCTCATTTAACGACCACCTTGCTGCATACCACGCTTTCCATGGTGGAACTGAACTGAATTGAACTGCAAGGCGCTAGGTGGAACTGAGCTTTGGTCACATACGATCGGCAGGAGGAGGGATTTAGGATTCAGGGGTTATCTTGGGTGGTCAAGACAGCATTCAATGTTGTCGAGTCCCTTCTGGTACTGATTACTGCCGCAGCGTGCGCCACATCGAGAAGAACTGGGCCTCCTTCTCAGCTGTGTTTTCAACAGCGCTAACCCATCATCTAGATAGTCATCGTTGTTGACAACTATAAATCATATTCATGGACACAATCTCACATTCTCTTGGCAGCGCTGTACAGTACTGTATGAGGTAGGGAATCTTTGCAGATCACAAAGGATATTTTTTTTCTTTTCGTGCTCAACGTTCAAACTTCACTCTCTCCGCACTTAATCTGGTGTGTTTCTGAGCTTGCTGGAGGCCGGCCAAAATACCATGTTCTCACAATATGAAAAGACTGGCATCGGTCTCCACACTGAGCTGACATGTGTAAAAACAGATGTCATTTTTATGCAAGAGGAGGAATACGAAAGGTTATCCAGAGGGATAATAGAGGTTTTCATAAGATTCCATAACACTTTCTCAAGCTGTGCGGCCATGAAACACAACACACACAGGCTCAATCTTTTTCATCACGAGCAACATTACCGCACCACCATAATGCAATCCAGATTCCCTAAAAAAAAAAGGTCAATAATATCATCAACATTTTTTGTGGGGCAGTTGGAGGTGTGGGGGGAGCTAGAACTCACCGTAATCCTTTCCCTTAGTGATCTCTAGTATTCTCCCCGTCGATGTATTTTTCCCGCTGGCGTCCGTGCAGAGGATGAGGAGACTTCCATTGTCTGTTTGGAGGCGATCCACTGCACACCTAGGATATGAAGACGAGGGTTGAAAGCAGAAGAATAAACAGCGAGGACTTGACATAGACTTTTGATGCAGACATGTGATCAAAAAAAGAGTTTCGTTCCAAAATAGGCCTACTATTGTGTTTTACTCTTTGGAATGAACTTGCTCAAGGAAATCTTCCAAAAGACATATGTTTCAAATAAAGACCAGTAAGACTCCCTAATCGGGAGATAAGCGACCGTAGGTGGACGAATAGGTACCGGCCCCGGCTCTCCCGGACGCTCCTAGGCCGAGTTAGGGCATTTTATGTGAGCTGCAGTGGAGGGGGTCCTCCACTGGGGGCGCCACCACTTTTGCATCCGTTCTGGAGCACCAGGAGTGGGTGGTCCCCAGGAATTCCCCGTGAGCAGCCCCGTGGGGGTGGTCATTTGGTCATTTTTGCACATTTGGTCATTTTTTACACCTGGGGGTCCCCCAGGGACCTGGAGGTCCCTGGAGTTCCGGGGGTCCTTGGAGGTAGTAGTTTGGCAGGTAAGGAGTGTGTGTGCAAAAGTTGGCATGGATGGGGGCAACGGTTGTGGAGATATGAGCAGGGCAAAAGTGTGACGTGTGACGTATGACTCACGGACGGACATTTTTTTACACCTGGGGGTCCCCCAGGGACCTGGGGGTCCCTGGAGCTCCGGGGGTCCTTGGAGGTTGTAGTTTGGCAGGTAAGGAGTGTGTGTGCAAAATTTGGCATGGATGGGGGCAACGGTTGTGGAGATATGAGCAGGGCAAAAGTGTGACGGACTCACTGACTCACTAACTGACGGACAGCCCGTGGAGGTTTTGGTAGTAAATGCGACCTACGGTCGCAATCACGGGATCAAGGCACGACGATCAAATGTGGGGTTTTTAAGCTCATTACATAAGGTGAGAATAAGAAAACGTCTGACAAAGGGTTAATTTGCACTAGCTATTTTGTTTCATTATCTAGGTTTTACATTCTTGTGAATGGCTCACTCACCTGCCTGGGTCATGCAGTCCGTGTGCAAAGATTTCTGGTGGCTGGTTGGTGCTGTTGAAATAGGGGTTGTCCTTGGGTATGGTGTAGGGAGACGTACAACAGTTTGTGTCCACATCCACCCTCAAGACAGAGCCTGTGAAATCACTGCGTTCAAACAAAGACAACAGATTTAAAATGGCAGGAACAAAAATAATATCCATATACTGTATATCTGGTTGTGCGGTCTGTTGGCTGAGCATCCTGGATGATGGTGAAGGAGCCATAGAGATGTTTCCCCTTTAAGGCAAGTAGTATAATCTAGTGCAGTACATTGATTTGTACAATATGATACTGTAGCTAAAACACTTTCGATTGGGCTGCGGACATCCCTCCCTATTTTGCGCATGTCATAGGTGAACATTGTCATGTTTTAAAAATTGTCTACAATAGCAACGCATTATAGACTGGCTATTTCCACACAACACCATCATACTATGAAGTATAAAATAGGGCTTAAGTATATACACTTAAGTACACTGAGGGGATCTACTGATAAGTTTACAGAGTGTGGCAGCATTTTCTTTCATATGTTCATCCTGCTGACTATGCCTCTTAGTGTTTAAACTCCAGACATTGCCACCGAAAATCAGGTAAACAAAATAGGAAAAAACCTTGACAGTTAATCTACATTTGTTATAGCAAAACTATGGCAGCATTAGTGTTAAGTGCTGCTATACTTGTTTGTCTTTACTGTCTTGAAAAAACGAATAAAAAAACATTGAGCACATTCTTTCACTACAAAACTATCAGTTTTTAGACAGATGAAGCATGGCTTGATAAACAGGGAGTCATTCAAAATATAGTCACTAATCCCCATAAAAAGCTGTTTATACTGGTGGGACCCTATTGACCTCTGACCTCACCTGAGACCGTCCATCTCCTCCATGTCATCCAGTGTGATCATGCCGTCCCCCAGGATGATGTGTAGGAGGCCGTCAGGGCCGAACAACAGCTGGCCCCCAAGGTGCTTCCTATGTAGTTCTGCCACCTCCATCAGCACCCGCACCGTCCGAGTGTCCACCTGGTTTGGGTTTTTCCTGAGACAGGGAAATCACAACACGTTAGGGCATTCACCAAATATTCGAATATTCGAATATCAAAGTCACTTTACGACGTTGTTCACCGGAGTTGAATATTCGCTTATTTTTATTGTTTTCTCTTTAAAGAATATATAGTTAATAAAGCTTGGCTAGATATGAAGTCATAAGAATTGAGTTGTCAATGCCCCTGGTGGATGAATTTGTTAATGCTCTATACCAGAGCTTCTCAAACCTTTTTAGACCGTGACCCCCAAAATAAACATATTTGAACTGGGGACCCCCACCCTGACAAGCACTTGGAATTGTAGGTATTACATTTAATGTGACTCGGTTCTGCAGATAAATATTGTGAAAATAGACGATCTGCGAGGCGTTGTGAGCATGTAGATCGTCTATTTTCACAATGTTCGCCTCTTGCTTACTTAATATTTGACAGTTTGGCCAGTCCTGTCGAATATTCGACTATTCGAATACTTAGAGGTTGAATAATTGGAATACTAAAAATCACTATTCGTGAATGCCCTACAACACGTCATCATTGCATTTCTCATAACGAGATCTACAGGCAGACGATGGCTTTATTAGCGTTAGAATACCCATAGTAGCATCCCTTAGGATCTCCCCGGCTACCGCGATAACTGGCAGAACAACCAGTGCTTTATGAGAATTTTGCCCTACGGGGCATTTTAAGTCAAGCGATCCGATTGGTCAAAGACACGTTCCAGCCGTCAACACAGATAAATTATATGATTTTATAGGAGAATGCCTTTAGAAAGTCAGATGGGAATATTCACCATGATGCCCTGTGGCAATGTGTGAGTAATTGGCTGTGGATGCTCTAAGGGTGGGCCTGGGACAGTATGATGTTAAGAAGGTTGTGTTGAAAGCTATCCCAGACAGTCTACCCAACACTGGGATAAATGGCATCTGTTGTTTTGAAATAGATTAAGCATGACTTGATAAACAGGGAGCTGTTTAAAATTGTCACTAATTCCTGGAAAGAGCGATTTATATTGGTGGGTAAAATGATACTGAAAGTGCGTATGTGAGTGAATAAGAAACGCTGACAGGACAAAAGAAGCCAAATCCAACATGAAATTAGTTGACATAGTTTTGTTGTCTGGAGACGTTTAGTCTGAATCTGATGTATCACCGAAGCTCCCCTCATGGATAAGGCACTGGGTGGATCTTTCTTGCTCTCTAGCTGTAACTCAAGCTCCGAAAAAATGTTGCACCACTCCAAGTCCAAAGTGAGGATTTGGCTGCGTGGTATCAGCAACAAATATTTAATGATGTGTTATTTTGGGCAGGGTATTTGGGTAGAGAAAGTGCTGAGTGTTTTCTAAGAGCGGCACGCCAAGGAGTGATTGACTCTCTTACACTGCCATGAAATTACTTAAACTGGCAGTCATCTTTTATTGCAACGCCCGAAATTAAAGACTACAGAGTCAACATACCATGGCTGTATACCCTATTTTATATAATTGCCATTGGATTCTTTATTTTTTGCCTTTAAGTCAAATTGTACAACAGCGATTATGAAAGATGTAGGTAGCCTAGCACTTTAGTTGGTGAGGAGAGGAATGTCTTTTTCAGTCATTGTGAAAGTGGTGTCACAGTCATCCCTGAGACATGTGCTATAATTAAACCATCATTACATCTTTCTGTGAAAACAACACCGCCCCTGACTGTCAGCATCCAAACCCCAGCAGAAAATCCAGCTGGTCATATACTGTACTGACAAACCTACTTCGCTCCTGATTAGGGAATTATTCAAACACTTCTATCTTGTGACTTTCTGGGATCTGCCAATGCATTGCGTGCTTTTTGTGAGGGACGAGGTAAATATGCTGTTCTATTAATCCCTTCCAAGGTCTTGTGATTACAGCATATTTGTTGCAATATTAAAAACTCCCCAGCACACTTCGCAAAGGGAGTAGGATAGAGATCTGTTCGAACACTTTGACCTCTCGCATCCTTTGAAAAAACATGACAAGGGTTGAACGTTTCACAGAGAGGCATGAGTTTTTACAGTATATTGCACTTGTGGGAACATAATCAATATCATACATTAGGGATATACAGTAATTCTAGGTAGGTAAATAAGCAAAGTAAAGGGCTTTGCACACAGACATGTTTTTTTTTGCACGAAAAAAACAGACAATTTCATTTTCTTTAAAGAAAACAATGATTCTCTATGACCTCATGCACACCGGCTCCGAATTTGCCATGCGGCAGGTGGCTGCAGCAGTGCATTTTTTTCCCGATCGAACCCAGTTCGATTTGTGCGTCTTGTCGCATGCGGTAAAAACTCATTGACTCCTTTTATGACTCCTTTTTGGGTCCGCAGTGTGGATTCTGCACAGCCAATGCGTTGTAATCATGCAGCAAATGGAAAAACGCAACGGTCCTGTGTGCAAAGCCCTTAAATATTCCACTTTTTAAAATATAACTCTGTTTATTAGTGAATAAAACAGTCCCTTCACCTGGAGACGGTGTACTCGACCACGCGGAGAATGTGGTCGTGGGGTCCGATTGCCCAGCGTTCCTGGTTGGTGGTGTAGGAGACGTAGAGCTTTCCGTTCTTCTTGTAATTGGGGTGGAATGCCAGGCTTAGCAGGCCCCTTTCATCTCCGCCCTGCAGTCAGACGGCAAAAAGAAAAAGAATTACTACCGGCGTACGTCCCCCACTACAGTACTAACATGACCTTGACTCCCACCAGCTCCACCTTCACCATTACTACATGCCCTATGCCCACACCATCATCATCCTCATCATCATCATTCACCACCAACAATCACCTCTGTACTATTGTTTTGGACCATTCCTTATCTGCTGCACATAGAATGCTGCTCTGCAGAGTGTCTGACTGACTACAAGTGCAATCAGAGTAAGCTTCAGTTAGCTTCAGTTTCTAGATCGCCAACCTAAGAGACAAGAGTTAAGTAGAGGATTTCAAGGATTTGTTTTCTTTATCCATATACTTTTCTTAATGCACAGTAAAATAAATAATACATAATCAGTGTGTATTTTTTTTGTTTACATCAGAACTTGTACGTTCCTGCTTCTCCCTCCCTCCCCTTTGTCTCTCTCTCTCTCTCTCTCTCTCTCTCTCTCTCTTTCTCCTCCTTTTTCAAACCCACGCTTTCTCCCATCTCCATTTCTATACCGGCTCTGTGACAACACCATTACCAGCCATTATAAAGTGTTTGACTCTGGGTAGTGCCTTGCAATTCCCTATACCCCCCATACACTCCCCCCAGCCTTGTCTTCTCCTCCAGCCCTGGTTGTGCGTTGCTTGTCCTCAGGGTCGGGGGCCCCTGTGACGCCCCGGGCCCTCACGGTGGCCTCCATTGTGCAGTGATTTGTGTGTGTAATCTTCGGGGGATATCTGTGAATGCTGTGCTGAGTGGCTGAAAGAATTTATTAGCTCACTCACAGTTCATAGAGAGCACAAAAGTGCAGAGTCCTTCAGACCCTTTTTTTGCCCCCTCCCCTCTGTTTCTTTCTTTCTTTCTTTCTTTTTCTTTTTTTTTTTTTTACCTCCAAATCCATCCAGAATTCCAGGGCCAGTAGAAGAAGAAGGAGTGAGGGAGGGAAAGAGGAACGATGATAAAAAAGAAAAGAAAAACAAAAGAATCTTGGGGGGGAAAAGGAAAGTAAAACCTAAACAGGGGGAGAGCTGCCAGCTCCCACTGTCTTGGCAACATGTTTAGAAAACATCTAAATTGCTTGTGTAATATGTAAACCTTTGTCTCACCCCCGGAGGCTGCTACATCAGTTGTCACAACCCCGGTGGTCCTCTCATCATAGTTAGCTGTAATAATCTGCTATAGCGTTTCATTCCCTCGGCAAGGCAAGCCAGGTCGACCCTTTGTGTGTGTGTGTGTGTGTGTGTGTGTGTGTGTGTGTGTAGTGTTATTTTATTCTGACAAAAGAATGAACAGAATGCCAGGCTTTTCAAGGTGTCAAGAATGTTCTTAATGTGGCCCCAACATTTTCTTTGGTGCATGTGTAGTTAAATTAGTCCAAAATGAGATTGGTCCACCCCTGTAATAACTGCACTCCTTGGACCACAGATCTTCTTCAGGACAGGATGCCTACAAGGGCTGGGTCAGTTGTGGGGTGCAGTCATCAGGACATAACGGGGGGAAATAGAGTTTGTACGACAAACCTCTTTTGTGTGTGACGACCCTCTATGGGAGAAGCGAATGCTCTTTGGGAGGCCCCTCAACATGTGATTTCGATTTGGGGTTCATTGGATTTGTGTTCATGATAATTCCCACCCACAATTTGGTGAATCTAATGAACGGTATGGAGTATGAAAACCGGTCATTGTCACATGATGAACGAGAGCAGTTGTGCCTAATTTAGTAGGGGGGGGGGGAATCTGGTTTCTGCAACAAAGTGACATTTGTTTGCGGCTACAACGTGTGATTACATTTGGGGCAGATTGGACGCCGCGTTCATGATTTGTGGCATGATCTTAATGGAATATGAAAGATCTGTCTAATAAATCTGGATCGCATGACTTGAGATATTGGGCCCCATTCACAAAGCTATTCGTAAATGTCCTACTATATTTTAACAGCTTTTTGACAGCTTTTAGACCAGTGTATTATGGCAAACGAGTCCCTTGCCATCAAATGATGCTGTCACACTATGAAATATGACTTAATTGGTTAATTAACTTTGAGTGGGGCGAACAGGCTGAATGCAAACTTAGCATCTCGTCATCGACGGACACAGCTGCCCTTCCACCCGGGTATTCCCTGGCGAAATATATTTAAAGGAAGGAATGCGACATAAAATAGGAAGGGGTCAGAGTTTGGGCTGCAGTGGCAGGGATTTGGAGAGGTATATCCTAGGTTACAGACCAAGGAACACACATCATAAATTGTGTTTGAGTGTCCTGGATCTCCGAAGTCCTGTTTGGATTGCCAGTCTGTGCCGGCTCAGTCAAACACAATGCAATGATACAGGCCGCATACGGAGAAGGAATGACTGCATGATGGAATGCACATGAAGCACCAGCTAGGAACAACAGTGACCGACATTCTGAGCCATCAAGTTGAGTTGTGAAAGTTGACAAATAACTCTTTGCCCCGAAAAGCAACGTTTTTTTTTCTTTTCTTTTCTTTTCTTCATAAAATCAGACGGAGGGGGGAGGGAGGGTGGGGTGCAAGTTTACCCAAGTGACATCACACACATGGAGGCAAAGTCATGCGGAAATGATCACAGCTTGCCAACGAATTAGAACAGATTCTATGTATCTTTTTTTGGAGCTGTGTGCAGCTCCCTATACGTGGCTGTGTGGGTCTGTGTGTGTGTGTGTCTGTCTGTGTCTGTGTGTATGTAGCCTGACTTCGGCGCGTAACTAGTGCCGCACCATTTACGCCACTCGCGCAATATATACATCAAAATGTGCGGCTCGGCCGGGAATGGTGTTCTATTACCTTTCGTTCCGATCCGCCTTACCATGCCGACGTAATCGGCAAAAAACGACGCTTAATTGTCCCCATTGACTTATAATGGGACAATGCAAGAAATCACTTTCAAGTATTTTTCTCTCGTAAACCATAGGAGCTACAGTTTCAAACCTCGGAGAGGAGATTCATAATGATTTTAAGAATGAATCGAAAAATAATTACATCACTCGGCCTCATGGTGGCGCTATAACGGCCCACTTTACGTTTTGCCCCGTAACTCTTGAACCGTAGATCGGAAAATTAAAATTCTTTTTTCCCTGGATTCCTTGGGTCAAGATGCATCTCCCCATATAGGCCACGCCCATTTGCGCCAGGATAGATTTTCCGCCATCTTGAATTTTCTCCAAAACACACTTTTTGCTCCTTTTCCTACATATTTTCTTCAAATGTCACAAAAATCGGTACACATGATCTACACACACACACACACACACACACACACACACACACACACACACACACACACACACAGCTCCACTTCACACGGGTGTGATTTTATATTCTGCAACCTCAGTTTGAAAGGTTTGGGATTCAGAGATGTGTTGACCCGAATCCCCAAAAATAAACACACTTTTGGGGGAAATGGGTCAAAGACCAGAATTGTAGAGGGCTACATCCGGAGCCGGGGAGGGGGGGGGGGACCACCAAGACACTGGTTTAAATGGGCTGAAATATTAGCTCTCTCACTAATGACCATGCAGCTCCTTCATCGGCAGCGGGGTGAACTGGCATCAGCGCCATAGGAAACAAACACTTCATTAGAGAGTCCTTTCTCTAGGAGAGCCAATCTGAGGAACTACTTTGATTAAGATGACACAGGAACACCAACCCCTGGCACTGAATCTGCTGCCAAAGCAGCAGTAAAGGGTGGGTGGGTAGTGCGGACAAACAAGAGCTCTCGTGCAGAGAATTTAAGTTCCAAAGTGTTAGGTCACAGGCTGACAGTAGGATCTTGGTTAAATTAACAAATAATTGTGATTAACAATTTAATTGTGTTTTTGGCATTGAACACTAGAGAGCATGAATAAGGATATTAATACAATCTGGGAATAAATTCTTCACCAATGCGTTTGTAAAATCTAACAAAGTTTGAAATTCAGAATCCCTAGGGGAATTCTTGACTGAATTTCTGCTGAAGGTTAAGGTCCCATTCATGTTTTTCATGATTCTGAATCCATTGCACGCATTTGTTTTGCACGAAAAACAATCGTTTGGCTAAAAACTGACCCACAAAACTGGTTTAGTGATGAGTCATCACTTTTCACAGTTTTGTGGGAGCCGTTTTTAGCCCAAGAAATGTGTTACCCAATGTCTTGGTAAGGAATTTATTCCCAGATGTGGCATTATTCTGATAATATTCCCTGACTAAATAATTACATTTCTGTTTGCCTTTTAGGCATCGTAAACTAAAAAATAAAAGAATGTATGAAAGATGTTTGACATAGAAACAATGACGATTGTGAAAAATAATTGTGATTATCTCAAATAATTGCGATTAGACGATTATGTAATAATTGTGACAGGCCTAGTGGTTGGTTGCTCTGACCTTGTTGCTCTACTATGGCATGGGAGAACAGTGTTGTCTTGACTCAATAGAAGGCAAACACATGATGATGTCATTATAAGACCCCCCCCCTGCACATGCACGTGCCTGTGCACGTGCACACACACACACACACACACACACACACACACACACACACACACACACACACACACACACACGCACAAACGCATGCACGCATTCTCCATCTCTTCATCCCCGCCTCCGTCAAACTCCAACTCCAACAAATCACTTGTGCCATGTCGACCCAAAGCCGATTCACTCCATTTCTCCTCAAACGTCTTTTCTCTCTTTTGTCTTTTCTCATTTTTGTGTGTCTTTATGACCACCATTATTCTTCCACAGTCCGGTAGGGGGTGGGTTTCTGATTGTGTGTCTCCAGGGGTATTAGCGCTTCTTCTTCATACTTCACAAAACACCTGCCTCCACATTCCTCCTTTCCCCTCCAGTTCCTGTTCTCCTGGGTTTGTTCTCTGATTTTGGCAACGTCAAGTTATTGGCAGCATTCCACCATAGCTGGGAGAAAAGAGCTGCCGCGGATGAGGATGAGAGGTTGTACTGTACAAAAACATCTCACTGGATTTGTTTGAGTGACATTTGGACAGTGGTTCGATCCACCTTATTTAACGATCACAATTTATGTTGTGACTTGCATGCTGCTGATACATCTGACATAACATGAGGCGATTGTTATAAATACATAAGTGGTTCAACATTGTCAAATGATAGTCTTTGATATCCTTTCTCTTTTTTTAAAGTAGGCTACCTCAGGTCTCACTTTGACATGATTTTACGACACACTGGTGGTGGTGTTAGTAATGGTGGTGGCACTACTAGGAGGCTATAACGCCACCATTTCCAGTAATACTGGTAGGTGTCTCTCTTCACCCTGCTGCTGTTGGTTAGTACATTAGCAGAATAATGGTGGATTAGCATGACTCAGGGACCCCAGCTCTGCTCTGCCAGCGTGAGTACATAGTAAAGATGAGTAAGGGGCTAATTTGTCATAGGCAGGGTACTTAAGTTGGACAGGATGAGAGATGCTCCGCTGGCGTATGAGAAGACCCAGCAGCTGTTCACGGAGCCAGGACAGAAAAGACTTAACACGCTGTGAGCTATTTGTTTCGCTGTGAAATATTTTATTGCAGGCCCCTTCACCCTTGTCACACACACTAATACACTTCAATGGAGTGTTAACCTCGCCCTGCCGCTTGCAGATGTCTTCATTTATAAAAAGCCAATTCTCTCTCCCCTGTGGACGCAACACTTAGGCTCTGTTCTTTGATTTAGATTTCTTTTTGCTGCGTAATATGTTGCAGTTCAATTGACTAGAAGCTGAAACTTGGCTTTTTTTCCCCTTTTTAAATCAGGCTTGTAGGGTGGAGGGTGGGCCAGCCATAGCAGAATATAAGGGGTGATTTATATCAAAGAGCATCCATGTCAGCATTTATTACGGCATCTGGAAATGGTTGGTCTGAGGACAAATCCAGTCAAGTTAACTGGCAGGGCATCTTTTTTATGCGCTGACTTTGTAGTCCAGTATTATTATGGGATGCCAGGTCAGTAATACATGGCCTGCCGAGCTAAGAGAGATGCAGCACAGCTGGTACTGTTGTTGTACTGTAAAACCCTGAGTGCTCTGTCTTCCACAGGAGTCTGGATGATTCCGTCCAGGCCAGGCTTCAGACAGGAGACTTATAGCTCCGATCTGAACCCATTTTATTTGCCGCTAGGAACCCGCAGCTGCATGCCCTTTCTGACATCGACCCCTGGCAGGGTTTGAACCCACAACCTTCCACATGAAAGGTGTGTGCTCTAACTGCTACACTAGGGCAGATGGGTGTCTCTGACAGGCACGTGCACACATAGACATCAAAGGGGGCTTATGCCCCTGCCCTTTTATCTGTCTGTAAAAACTAAAAAGTGCCCTCTCCAGACTGTGAATGCAGTTTTTACTATGGTGAAAGAAATGCAAATGCCTCCTTTCCATGCCATACCTGAAGGCAGCATTCAAGAGAATTGCCATGTCCAAAGTACTCTCCTGAACTTGAATGCAGCATCTTTTGTTGAAAGAATTGCCCTCTCTGTGTAGAAATCTATGCCGTTACGCCACATCTCCAGTATTTACTTGATAATGCTTAGTTGGATGTGGTATCAAGCATTGAAAATAGCAGACTTCCAAGCTCACAACGCTTCGCAATGCACAAAAAAGGCCCTTTTAGAAATCTCAGCCCCTGCCTCTCAAATGTTCTCTGCACGTCCCTGGTCTCTGAGTATGTAAAAATGGTCAATTACCTACTTGAGTTAAATTAACACTCAACATTTTGCAGTAGTAAGTAGTGGAAAGACGAAGGGAAGTCGTTGAAATCGGAACGACAATTGTGCAATGTGCATGTGTGTGCATGTGTGTGTGTTTGTGTCGAGAATGACAATCACACTGATGATAATCAACACGACTGTGACAGGATGCCAGCAACTGTCACACAGACAACAGACACACGCACACGCGCGCC
>NC_137812.1:50116624-50126624 GCF_963921795.1 Nannobrachium achirus
CCTCCTGTCAAGTCTCTTCCTCCGAGAGACGAACCTCCATGACAGTATAGGGGTGGGCGATATGGTGATAATTATCGTTGAGACGATACAGTGTCTCCACGATATGCATTTTCAGAGGTATCGTATCGTGATACAATTGAGGGAGCCTTGTAAAACATCCTGTTTAATCATTAATACAGATATTCATTGCAGAATTCAATTTAAACCTGCATTTTGGTCTAAATCAGTAGTTCTCAAACTTTAAAATGTCAAGGTCTCCACTTAACTCTGACAGTATACAAATGAAACCAAATGGACCCTTACGGGTCCATTTGGTTTCATTTGTATACTGTCAGAGTTACATACTTGTAAAGTTCAATTTAGACCTCCCAAAAGGAACCCAGAGAGTCTAGTTCTTGTCAAGTACCTTGAAAAATAACCATAAAAACCAACGTGAAAAAGAATCGTGATAAAATCGTGTATCGTGATACAGCTTGGGAAAATATCGTGATATTGTATTTTTCCATATCGCCCACCCCTGGGAGGTCAGAAAGATGGGAAACATGCCGGGAGAGGTGCAAATAAACCCTCATACAGGTTCCTGTCTCAAACAAACCACCCTAGATTATGGAGGCATATCTATCCAGCTCGTATCGTTTTTGCATTTCACCGACTGTTAAGGTCATGTAAAACTGTCAAGACAATAGATATGCCTTCTTCTTATTCAACTTACTTACTATCTCCACTGTCCTATGTTTCTCAAATGGCTAGTTATTTCACACTGGCAGAGAGATACTGAGGTTTGGAATCGGAAGTGGGCGTGTGTGTGGAGGGGGTGGTGGCGTGCAGACAGGAATTCTGAGTGTTAAGGAATGAGATAAGATAAAGACGATTGGTGATCTGTGTGTGTGTGTGTGTGTGTGCGTGCGTGCGTGCGCGCGCGTGTGTGGTGGGCAGTTGTAGTCACTCAATGCTACCATGTGCCATTCTAGTCACCGTATTGGCCACTAAAGAGAAACAGCATTAGAGGCGTTCAATTAAGAAAGCCATTAAGCCATCTTGGGGGAATTAGAAAGCAAATTAGCAGTGAGCGCAATGTGTGCACACAGTTAATTAGCAGATAATGGCACAGTAGCTGACTGTGTTTGCAATTAATGAATGGCTGCTTGTTTGGTGTAATTATATAATTGAGTGTTAGCAGTGAGAAAGGCACCACTTTAGGGGATTTGCGTTGCCATGTGAGATGTTCCATGTTGACTCCATAAAGTAGGTCAGTGCAATGTTGAGAAGACGGTTGTCACGGCAGTTCTAAGAACACATTAATGTGCTTTTCAAAGCTTATCGAAATACAGATACATTATAGTATCAGCCTTATTCTCTTTGTTTCATTCATTCTTTCCATCCGTCCGTCAACATCTTACCCGCTTTTCACCCAAAATTAAACAGTATTTTTAAATCATTAAACCTTTAAATCATTAAACCTGTAATAGTTAGTGCTGTGGGACACACGAGGCTGTGCACAATGTGGGGCACACAATACGTACATACACGGGTGGTAAAGCGTTTTTCCACTCCCAGGGATTAATTAACACTCATAATTCAATTGGCTCTATGCACAGCAGCCATTTTGGAGAGAAATTGGGCATCTTCTTACTTCCTTCACAGGTAATACCAATGATAGCCAATGAAGGCTCTGTTCCATTCAGGTCAAACAGAGTCAGGGTGCTGATATTGTGTAGTGGTGGGCAACCCCTTTTATTTCAGTGAACTAATCATTTTGTTCACGTTCATGGTAATGATCCGTTCAAACGATTCGTTCGCGTGTTCGTCCCGTGAAAAACACCACCGTGGGAGCGTTTTTATTACGTTGCGCGTACAGCCCGCCCTCCCATCCTTTGTGCCGTGGGCTATTAGGGGGAGGGGACGTGGGGTATGAACGAAAGTGTGAACGACACATCACTAATATTGTGCATGTCGGCTCACTGGAAACACTCTGCTACACCAGTAGGTCTCAAAGTGTCCTTGACGGGGTGTGTAACTCTGAGAGTGTACAAATGGAACCAAATGGACCCCACTCTTAGAGTGATGGTAGTCCTTGAAATCAAAATGTTTGACAACTACTGTGCCACACTAAACGGAACAGGCCAGGGCCTTCATTAGAATCATTGGTAACACCCGTGAAGGAAGTAAGGAAGGGGCCCAATTTCTTTCCAATATGGCTGCTGTATGTCGGGCCAATTCTGTTGTGTATAGATGTGTGTTGTCCGTGCCTACCTTGAGGCCGCTCTGCACCAGCTTGTGAATGTCCAGGAAGGGCTCTTTGAGCAGCTCCAGCTGGTGGGTCAGAATCCTGACGAAGCCCTCTCTCTCCAGGACGAAGAGGCGCTGGGAGCCGTCCCCGCAGTGCATCACAGCCACCGGCTGCCTCAGGCCACTCAACACCTCCTGGGCACAGTAGCAGTTGTGCTTGTGTTTCCTGGGCCAACCGGATCGGGCAGGATACAAAAGGTTGGAGGTCAGTCAGTGGTGGCAGGCAGCAGCCAGTTATAATCCGGTTAAGAGAGAGAGGTGTGGAAGGGACGAGGGAAAGAGAAAAAAAGAGAGTCAGATGAGAGAGTAGGATAGAGAGAGAGACAGACAGACAGAGAGAGAGAGAGAGAGATCAAGACTCGAGAGGGAGAGAAAAGGTTGCGTGGGGGAAATCATTAAACAATCAAGCTAACAATTCAGAGCAGAGTTTTTATGTTAGTATTGTATGTTGTGTAATACTGATGCTTTTCCATTCCATCGGGAAGTTAATTGTATTCACCTTAGGTCTAAATAAAACCCTAATTAGATGGCTGATAGGAATCAGCATCAGAGTCCCTTGGACTAGAGTGAGGAGCTAAAGATGGATAACTACTAACTAGACCACTCAAGGCACAGAGCTCAATGGAAAGAGCTTTGTAGCTATCTTCCAAAGAGGTGAAAATGACATACCGTATGCTAAGAAAGGGAATTCCACCGCACCTCAACCATGTGAATGCAGGTCAAAGAAGCAACACAGCTGCAGCAAACGTAAGGAAGACACTGGAGCAATTTAAGCCTCTTTACTGAGGGTGTACTGACTAATGTTTTGATGTTAGTGATTACATACACTAGTCTTGCATTCTCATTGTAGGGGCTAAAACTGGGTGGAAATAATTCAGTTTATTTGTAGTACTCTCTGCGGTTCTAGCTCCTACACTGAAAGTAGATTTCCCCAGACATACCGGTATTGGTAGTCAGAGATGTCCGATTGTCTGGCTACGCGAGACTAGACATACGTGGCCGGGCTGCAGAGCTTCAAATCTTGCCCTCAGGGTAAAACCAGAGATAAAGGACCTCCCCTCATGGACAAAAGGCCCAAACCCTCTGTGATGTACAGACATTTCCAGCGAGTAAGGCGGCCCAAATGATGCATGATAAGCATTTTCATTATGCAGCCAAAGCTGAGCAAATGCGCTCTGAACAAACTCTGGGATCAGAGGACAGAGAGGGAGGGTGTCGAGTATGAGGGTGTATGACAATGGGCTGGTGAACTTGGATCATGTGACAAGTTTGGAGGGGGCAAGGAGCACACCTGTTACCACCAATACCCAAACAATCACAATAGAACCTTGTTTATGGACTGCAACAGTGTTTCATTTTTTGAATGAGCAAACCAAGCATTGTTATTCTATATAATACAACATAAATAATTTCAAATAAATACATTTACAAGTCAAGCTACAAACCTGCTAATATCTTCTATTTTCTCATCTCCTAAGTAGTTGGATTCCTGGCTTCGCGGTGGCTTTCGTTGAAAATCTGGAAAGCACAGGCTGCCGTCCCTTCTCCCATAGTATTGGCAGAACTCATCCACATCGGCTTGGAACAGCTCTAGTAAATAGAAGAGAGACAGACATATAGACAGAGTCTTATGCACATACTGCATACCAAAATGACCTCATGCGCTTCATGCCTCAAATGGTAATGTTATATAGCCCTCTACTTGAGAAAGAGAAACGGGGAGAGAGAAAGGAAATAAGGAGAGAATGTGTAAACGTGCCTGTGTGTTGGGGATGATTGTAGTTACACTGGATGAGCCAAACCAAATCCTGGCTAGACTGAGCTGAACAGAACAAGTGAAGAGAAAACAGGCCAAACCAAACGGATTTCAGATCCAACAGAGAATTCGGCAGAATGCTATTCTTCTCTCCAAGCTGGCTTTCTGGCTTTGTAATGCTAATGTTGATTTGACGATTTCATATTTAAATCTTTAATCTAGCGGACTAGCGGGAACTCCACTGGAGACATTCTTGCAGGGGCGTGGACATTTCAGTATGTTGATCATAGAGGTGTGTCATATTGGCATTTTAATGAGGCCTTGATTCTACAGGTGTGGCAAATTGGCATACAGTAATTAATTGCGACCGAAGGTCGCAGTATACCATGAGAAATGTCACAGCTTGTCTCCGTCTGTCTGTCTGTCTGTCTGTTCAGTCAGTCCATCCTTCTGTATAGGAAGTGATGTCACGTGACATCACGTGACATCACCTCATCAAAGATCAAACCCTGGATATCCATACTGTGTCAGTCAGTCAGTCAGTCAGTCAGTCAGTCAGTCAGTCAGTCAGTACACATTTTTACAGTCCATGGGTTGGTTCCCTTGTCACTGTGACATCACAGATGATATCACAGGTGACATCACCTATGTAAAAGTCCATATATGGATATATATCCCTTTCATGGCCTTATATGAAGATCCCTGATGTCATCGATATATATCACTGGCCAGATGGCAAAGGCATGGCCCATATCTGTGTGGCTGTCCATATACAGTATGGGCATTCCCAGATGATGCCCTGTTAGGGTAACCCCTTATGCCCACATATCCCATATCCCCAGGCATCAAACCCAGGCCCTAACTTGCCAAGGCCCTGCTTGGCTTTACTAATTAACATACGTTTTATGCCCATATATGAAGATCCCTGTCCCAATTACATCAATATTAAGGACATATCTGGGAATGCCCATATTTGGTAATGCCCATATACAGTATGGGCATGTTTTGACATAACATTGTTGACTATCATGCAGGGGTCTCCATATATGGCTAACTGGTCCGATATACATCACCGGCCAGATGGCCAAGAATTGGCGCGACCTCGCCCCTTTAAGGCGAGCTTGCATTTTCCCTGAGGTGTCTTACTTGTAGATTCTGGAATGCTAAATGAGGAGATAGAGATAGAGCAAAGATTGAGGTACTAAATTCCATTATGGATGTTTTTTGGGGGGTGAGAAAAATACTTGACATGAACATTTTTTAATCAGAGATAGATTTTTATGAGGATTTAAAACATAGGATGTGTGAACTGTGACTCAATCATAAATTGATGCTTAGGTTAGCCTCCCATTGAAGTATCTGTTACTGTGGGGGTAGACTTGAGTCAGCTTGCTTTATAAAATAGTTCCCAATGCATGTATGCTGCCTTAAACATTTCTTCAAAGTTGTGTATATAAATAAGAACTTAAAACAGGAGAAAATGCTTACGATTGCTAACTAGCTCCCTGGTTACGACAGGATTTGGCCATAGCCACCAATAAAGCCCAGCTGGAACACATATGTCAATTCTAGATGTTTGGCGTGCAAAACCTCTGCGTTCTTCTAATTTATGGGTGTCAAAAAATCATGTTATGAAAATGGTCTCAATCGGCATAGCGTAACCCACACAGTAACACTTTCACTACTCGCCTTCAAACAAATCCCAAAAGTCACACATGGGACTCTCAAATAACTTCCATGTTTTTTGTGTATCATGGAGCAGCATGTGGGTGCAGTGTGTGAAATGCGAGAGGTTCTAAGGCAACAATCAACCTGTAAAATGGATAACACGATTCCAACCACACGTTTAGTAGCCGGAATTAAATATTATTTGAGGAGAAAAAAAAGCGACTAAAAAGGTAGTAAAAAATGCAAATAAAGAAGCAATGTTTCGCAAATGTAGTACTCCAACACTTGGGCTAGGGGTTAAGTTCAAAGCAAAAATGCCATCAACCTATTTGCTCGCACTTTATTTCTCTAAAACGGGTTTACTTAAAATGGTCCAACAACGCTAGAGTAATCTGAGTAAACGTGATCTGAGTAAACACGGCAATCAGACAGAGCAGCCCGCCCGCCTGGCTGAAGAGCCCCCACTCCCCGCACACAGTCACAACATTATTCCAAGGTTCTAGGAACTACTCCTCTCCTCTCCCCTCCTCTTCTTCTTATTGTGCATGTATGGTAAACCGCAGAGGGTAGAAAGCAGCATGGTGAATCTTAGACAGGGCCCTTTGTGACCTAAAAACAATCTTTGGCAATATTGTTTCCCTTACGCTAGCCCTTGGAGGGCAGAGGAGAGCAAATACACCAGTGATAAAGAACACAAACAGGACTCTCTCTGCCTTCTTTCATCTCCTTCTCTCCCCCGGGTCTCTCTCTCTCTCACACGCACGCATGCACGCACGCATGCACGCACGCACGCACGCACGCACACACACACACACACACACACACACACACACACACACACACACACACACACACACACACACACGACCACAGGGGCTGACCGCTCCAAATACTGGAGGTGATAGGATATCCCCTCAAACATCTAAACACAACATGGAGATCAAACACACACACACACACACACACACACACACACACACACACACACACACACACACACACACACACACACATGCCGTTCGTGCACAGATACTCACGTATAAACATATACAAAGACACAGACAGACAGATACACACACACACATGCACACGCACTCACGTGCACAGACAAACAGACAGCTCTCCCGGGCTATACCACCCACCTACTTGCTGCCTGCAGTTATCTTAACCATGCTGACTGGGGACCTCAGGTGCGGTGAAGAAAGAAAAAAAAAAGAAGAAGAGAGGGGGGTGAGTGAGGGAGGGAGGCCTGTAGGCAGAAGTGAGAGTGGGGCCAGTAAATGTCTTTATGGAGATATGGGGTCTAAGTGTGTAGTGCTAATCAGAGGCAGCAGGACAGTTATGGATGCTGTAAAGAGGCTACTGCTCCACTTTGAGTGCCTCCGTCCGGTCAGCAGTTTGAATTGACTTACCGGTACATTTAAATGGAACCCCATACGGACCTGTACTTTCCAATCAATGTTTGACATGTTGTAGCATATTACAGGTACCGGCTAAAGGTTGTGATACAGAAACCACAACATCCCCCTTTTTGTATATGATTGACTGAGAAATTTCAGTTAATTTAAAAAGAGAGATGGCTCTCTCAATGATCACCTGTAGAGTTATATCCAGTAAGCAGCGTTTGTGGTCAACTGCATTCACATCAACATACAGGAGAGAAAGTACGCAGCACAAACAACATCTACCCAGCAAACAGAAGGAATCGATGGAAAGGCTTGAATAGAGAGAGAGAGAGAGAGAGAGAGAGAGAGAGAGAGAGAAAGAGGGAGGGAGAGAGAGAGAAAGAAAGAAAAGGATGAGAAAGAGAGACTGGGTGACAGAGAAAGGGCAGAAAGAGAAAAATGGTGTGTATCGTCGTTGTTGGGTGGAAACCTTGTATGTCCAAAACCTGCTATTTTCACTACTTATGTGCAACACATCTGGTATGATGAAGTAGGGCTTTCATTTCGAAAAAACGTACACATTTAACATTTGGAGATACGAGGTTTCTGTCTGACAGTGACGATGTGTGTGTGTGTGTGTGTGTGTGTGTGTGTGTGTGTGTGTGTGTGTGTGTGTGTGTGTGTGTGTGTGTGTGTGTGTGTGTGTGTGAGTGAGAGAGAGAGAGAGAGCGAGAGAGAGAGAGAGAGAGAGAGAGAGAGAGAGAGAGAGAGAGAGCTTGGGTCCACATCTCCCAGCTCCCCGGCACTCTAATGTTCTGCTTCCATCTGGTTATCTTCCAAGGCAACCTGGGTGGGCCCACCCAAAGTACTTGACATCTTGATGCACTTCAGCAGTTTTACATACACACAACCTTTGTAGAAAAATAAATGTGTCATTCGTCACCACATATGCTGATCTGCAGAGGCCTCGGGGGTGGGGGAGAGGGGGGGAGAGGAGGATGATGGTGAAAGCAGGGAGGCAGAGAGGGGAGGGTGGAAGCCAGACTGCACTTCTTCTCTTGGCTTCTCCTCTGGAGCTATTGGCTGTGGGCTCTCTATAAGGCAGGTTCTCAACCTGTGGGCCGAGACCCCCAGGGGGGGTCCCCAAATTATTTTTTGGGGGGTCCAATATGTAACATTGTTTTCTCACCCCATAGTAAACAAACCAACATAAAGTATTTAGACGGTATCTGCACATTTCTAAAGTGACAATTTAGGGACTTTTTAATACCTCTAAAATTACAAATTATCATTTCATATTATTTTAACGTTATTTCAACTTCATTTAACAAGGTAGGCATAGTATAAAAGAGGTTCACATATTAAGATGACAATCAATAGCAGTATATAACCGTCCATTAGATACACTTTTGGAAGGAGAAGAATGGTCAGAGATGCAAAATGTCTTGCCCAGCCAAAATAATATAATAATATAATATAATATAATTGATATATTTGATAATATAATATAATGATTTGTATTATTTATTTTATTTTATTCTATTTTAATTTATTGTAACTTTTTTGAGTGAATGAAAAAGAAAGTGGATATCTCAAGCCCTCCACATGGCGTTTGATTTGTCTCCAGAGGGGGTGTACAGTACGGCATGCCATGTGGGTGGGTTGAGGACAAGTGTGTTTGAAACTGTTCCTCTGTTTGGAAATCTTAGCTGATCTAATCAGCCCATGGTGCAGACTAGATAGGAAGAAGTCCTGGCCAAATGGCAGCCGAGGGGAGCGTTTGATCACTTTTGGAATGCACGGAGGCGCAGGTACCTGCGATCTGAAGAGAGCCCTTCAAAGGGAACAACTTCTGAGGAGCGAAACGCCTGCCTGGCAGGCGGGCGAAGCAGTCAGGGGTGTCGCACCAAATTCTGGGCCCTGGGTACTTTTAACTATTGAAAAATAGCAGATATACAAGCTGCGATCTTGTAGATATGCTATTTTTGAAAAATCTTGAAAATTTGTGCAAGTCTTTGAATATTTCAAAAAATCCTTCTAAGGTTTTTTTTTAAACCTATGTTTCTATGTCAGTGGTGCTCAAACTTTTTCATGTGAAGGACCCCCAAAATGATATGTATTTGGCCATGGACCCCATCTCAAAATATTTAGTTCCAGGGACCCCCCAGAAGCAAAATTTTAGTTACAAATGTTTGCTTAAAAATATATATATTCAAAGATTTGCACACATTTTCACGACTTTTCAAAAATAGCAGATCTACAAGCTAGGAGCTTGTAGATCTGCTATTTTTCAATAGCTAAAGCATAAAATAATGAAGGCCCCTCCACCTTGGGCCCTGGTAACTCAGTCCCACTTTCCCCCCTTGTGACGCCCCTGGCAGCAGTAGCAGCAGAAGAGCAACTCTTATCATTCAACAGCACTGTCACATATCCATGAGGGAAAACTGTTGAGTCAATGATGTTTTTCTTTCTTTCTTTTCTTCATTATTCTGTGTATGTGTGTGTGTGTTTGTGGGGGGGGGGGGGGGGGGGGGTGGATTGGACCCAGCCAAGCAAGGCTTTGATTATGTTTACGTTCCATTGAATTTACCAGCCCCAAGGAAAACAAACTAGTGATGTATGAGCGCCGGCATTTTTTGAGACGACAGCTAGTGTCTATGCTAGGCCGGGGATTGTGTGCCCTGCTGGAGGCACTAGGCAAGGCGAGGTGAGGCGATGCGAGCCAGGAGGCGAGGCGAGGTGTCAGGGGCTGTCATGTCTAGACCGTAGCTAGTGCAAGTTTACACATCCTCCAAACATAGTGTGAGCCCTTGGAGTGGGGAGGTGGGTTGGGCAAAATGAAATGAGTGGCTCATTAAATCATTAATTTTTGCTACAGTTTTCTGGCATGTCAGGCAGTTGA
>NC_137812.1:50129124-50161624 GCF_963921795.1 Nannobrachium achirus
CTAGGTTCACAAACAGTTCAAACAAATTTACAACTCTAATGTCTGCCAGACTGACAGACTTGGTCTTGGGGACCTTGAATGGATGAAGCCAAACGGAGGGCTTCAAGATGTTATTTAGGGTCACCAAGCAAAAGTAAGCAAAGGATTAATCCCAGAGAAATTAGCCAGATTATTTACATAGCAAATTAGCTGTAATAAAACACAATGTAATCTTGTCTTGGTTCCAGAGTGTTGCTGCCTGGTTGGGCAGTCAGGCAGCAGGGCGGGCTGGTAGTGCTTTTCTCTGTGTGAGGTCCATGTGTAAACACCAATTTAGAGATAGACAGGCACATCATTCCTGCACTGGTATCAACAAATTAGCAGTCTGTCGAAGTCAATTAGACCAGCAGATCCAAGCCCAACATATGGACACCTTACACTTCCCTCCCACCGCCGTTCTGACTGTCAAACAGAGGGAAAGTGTGAGTAGGCTCCATTTAGTTTCATACAGCGCCTTGTGTTGCCCAACAGGTGGCACATCTTCTGACAAGTCAAGTATAAAACATCTAGATTGATATCCAAAATGTGTACCCCTGGCTACAATAATATTCTCTTTTCACAGCGGGCAGCTATAATGATGCAAATAGTGGTTATTGGTTCATTATAACTACAACCAGTACAAGATCTTTATTCTTTAGTGCCTGTAATGTTGACACAATCTCTCACTGTTTGAATGGATCTATAGAATTGAAATACAGTATATTATAATTTTTTTGTACTAAGGGACGGGGTTGAGATTTTCCTTGAATGCCATGCAGGCTTCATGTTGGTTACAACCCTGTCCCCCTGTCCGTGTGTCCCTCTGTCTGTCTGTCTGCCTCCCCACCCCCTATACTCATCATGCCATGTAGAGGTGCTGTGGACATGCCTGTCCTCGTGCTCTAAATTGCCCATTGATTCTGTGTGCCATGGGCTGGCACCGGGTCTGTGGAGAGTACCATTTGTGTGCTGTCAGCCATGCCCTGTGCCCATATGTTACTGGGATGGCCTCCAATGATGCCATCATCCAAACCAGAACAAGCAGACCTTTGTTTGTTGTGGGCCTTTTTTTCTCTTTTTTTTTTGAATTTCACTGAATAGTTCCTCAAAAGCAGAGGGGAAAATGACAACGCTGCTTGACTGTTACACCTTTACCGGGGGACATGCTAAGTAATGGAAAGCTGGTCAGTTAATGAAAACACCATTGGTAATCAGACAGACATGCCATAGTGTGAGAAACTTAATTTGGCATTTACCCTATATTTCCATGCAATTACAGATGGTTACCATTTCCACAGCCAACTTCATAGCCAGTTGTTAATCATATTGCCAATACATTGCTGCATATATACGCAGAGCTGTTACAGGGTTATCCTACTTATGTCTATGATGGGATCTGCATAATGGCTTTTGTCAGTCAATTTGCCGGAACAAACATATCAATGTACAATCTGAGATTTGACCACAAAAACTGACTTTCCATTCAATTATGAGTCTGCGCAAGGCCGATATGGTAAAACGATGTGTGTGTGTGTGGGGGGGGGGGGGGGACTCCAGGCTGGGACTTAGCTCTGATGTAGGCAACACTAAGCTTTAACAAAACACTTGTCCTCTGGGAATAGGTGTAAGCTGGCTGGCAGTAGGGGTGGGGGTGCAGAAAAGGACATACACCCTCTCAAAGGCATTAACACTTGGACAGGGCCGATGACTGGGGGAGAGTGATGTTCTCCGGCTTCAGCCATTAAGCGAAACTAACAAACACAATGGTGTTGTTGTTATTCTTTTGCTATAAGCAAAAAGGGCTCCGTGTGTGGGCAGTGTAGTGGGGAGGAGGAGAAGTCGACTCTGGCCCATTCAGTTTTACCCTTCCTATTTGCATGACTTGAGCAAATTAAATGATGCAATATGGCTTTTTGTCACAACACAAAGTGAGATACCACCCAGCCACTGAATGATTCGAAGAGTGGTTTACATGAGAATAGTCCGGTAAGATCCCAACAGATTCTGCTGTGGCCCCTGAACATAATGAAGTTTCTCTCTCACACACATATGACCTCACGCACGCACGCGCGCACGCACGCACGCACGCACGCGCGCGCGCACACACACACACACACACACACACACACACACACAGCGCTGATATTATAACATAATATTATAAATCTAGGCATGTAACATTGGAGGTATGCTATTTAGACTATGTCTTGCCTACTGCGGTCCACATGTAGGCTAACAGGCGACGGAGCAGCGTGACACGTGCCATGAATGGAATAAACTAAACCATTATTACACCTCGGAGTAAAAAAAGAACTAAAGAAAAATGCTTCAGGCAAACGACAACAAGAACTGTCGGAGAAATGCGCTGTTTTAGATTATAAAACAACTATAAGACTGTTAACGTCGCTCTACCCAGTGTCAAACAGACCGGCGATAACCATGGTAACACTGAAGGGACACGTTACAGGCTGGCGTCTCTAGCAACCACGCTCTCCTTAATTGTAAAAACAAAACAACGCGCGTTCAAATTGATTCTGGGAACATAATGTTGGGCAGCCAAACAACACAACAGCCAGCGGAAAAAACAAGCCTGCGTCCGTGCGTCGACAACAAGATAGATGGGGGAGCGCTTGCTGAGACAGTTATTATAGGTAAATCAGCGAGCTTTTAATTCCCCTTCCCAAACCATCCCCCCAACATTACACCACAATAAGGGCACATTCAGCTGTCAACAGCGCGTCGGTAGCCTATGACATAAAACGAAGGTTGTAAATATAGCCTACGGCTCCCCAAAGGCAGTTTGGCAGTTGAAGGCAATTCCCCGACCTTTATTTATTTATTATTCTTTTTTTGAACAGTGGTTCTCAACTTCTCAACCAGTGGTCCGGGGACCAAAAGTGGCCCTTGAGGGGGTTCCAGGTGGTCCCCAGCTAAATGAGTGTTTGGACCGTCCGGCAGTAGCCTAGATCTTTAACTCTTGGGAGCATAAAATGAGAGTTCAATTATTGTTAAACACCTGCATTATGCTAGCTTAATTTACGAGGTCTACACAATTAGAGAATGTAGAAGAATTGTTATTTTGATTGACCTGTTATCTTTCCTGTGGTAGGCTACCAACCACTGCCTAGTGGCCAAAATCTTAGGCTACCGTACCCAACACATTCTTAAGTTTTGGTTCCGAGAGGCTAAATGTCATCAAATGGCTGAAATGCCCAATAATGGACCTTGATGTGAAAAGTAGGGTGGGCAAAAATAGTTTTGTGATATATCGCGATTTTAGGTTGGCTATTTATTTGTATTATTTCATGTCGGAAAGACTGACTGACGTTATCTGGCTGCATTCTTGTTGTCATGGGTAAAGTGTTTATAATTGTTTAAATAAAAATATAATATATTTAAGATATAATTAAGAATCGCAATATAAATCGAATTGGCACCCTGGGTATGCTATCGAGATCGTATTCGTATCAAATCTCATCCCACATTCCCACCCCTAGTGAAAATGGTTGTTTTCGAATGAAGGAATGCGGCGTGCAGAACGTACCCTGGCGTCCCGCCGGTGGAGGATCTGATACGCTGCGGCTTTCCTGGTGGGACAGCAGGACACGCGGGGATAGAGCCTGTGACAGACCTCCCCGCCGCTGGTGCTGCTGCCGCCGCCGCCTCCGCCGCTGCTGCTGCCGCTGTCCACTGACAGCTTTCTGTCTCGCTTCTTCAGCCTCCTCGGCACGCTGCCGTCGTAACATCTCCGCCGTCTCGGGCTGAGCATCTCTCCCCTCTCGCCGAACTTCGCGTCGCCGCACTCCCACACGTTGACCGCGATGGCCAGGACGAGCACGAACTGCAGATGCTTCATAGCGGGGGAAGAAGTACGATAAAAAAGAAAAGGAGGAAAAAAAAAAAAAAAAAAAAAAGTTCGAACCAGCAGGCAGAGCGGTCCAATTCAAAGTAGTTTGTAGGCTAAATGCCTGAAATGCTCTGTTTTATTAGGCTATTATCCCGCACGTTAATTATAACAAAATGGCAAAAGGCTGTGTATTTCTTTTATAAGGGCTATGTAAAACCAATTACAGCAGGCAAATCGGTTTGCTGTTTAGAATGTTCTTTAAAATAAATTAGGCTATAATGGCAATGCAGCTTATATATGGAACAAATCTGAAATGACAATAAAAACAGCAGGAAATTTCTCTTGATAAAAACCAACAAATAAAACAAAAAAACAAAACAAAACAAAAAAAAACACCGTGAATTGCAACGAGCTGTGATCCTTCCCTTTTAGAATGTAAATTCCGTTTCCAGCACAGTGGGTTTTTTGTGCGTTGGGGTCAAAAAGTAAGCATAAAGTTTTCTCTCAGTGCGTCCTCAGAGCGCTCACATGTTTTCCCGTGCTCTTTCCTCCTTCTTTTTAACCAGCGCGCGAGAAGAGGAGCGAGCACGGTGACGTAAGAGTCACCGCGAGTGCGCGCATGTATCCCGGCCAGTCAGTCGCGCACGCGTCGGGGGTTGGGGGGCGCTTCTACCTGTCAGAGCAGTGTCCTCCTCCCCTACGGAATCAAACCTGTTGATGTCAGAGTGTACTAACTTCTAAGAAGAATGTGAAAGTGAATCTTTGTTGTTTATCTCTAGTCTAGAGTCTATAGAGCACTGTTTCCCCAAACACTGGGTTACTTGGAACTTGGGACGGTCCTATATTTGTGGGTTACGCCACAGACATATTTTTATGGGTCCTTTTTCATGAATAAATATAATAAAAAAAATCCATGAATTGGAAAATATATGTTTATAGTGAAAATAGCTGATCTACAAGCTCACAACGCGACGACACGTTGTGAGCTATTTTCACTATGTTTGGGTCTCGGGCAAACGTCTAATTTCTCTTTTAGGTAACAGATGATTCTATGATGTTAATCATGGTACATTTGACTCTGAATCTGCTGTGTACACATTTTGATGTGCATCGGAAATTATGAAAACCTCACATCCTCGCTGTTTACATACAGTAATTGACCACTGACTTTTCTCCCATGCACATATGTTTAAGGACCCCATGGCAAACCTAAGAATGGAAAATGGTCATTATTTCAAAAATTGTCTACGCTGACACAAATATAGCTTTTCCGAATTCTTCAAAAGTCAGCAGTCAAGATACAAAGTGATACTTCTGCAGTTGACTTATTCAATATAAAGAGACATAATGTCATATATTATATAAAATAATATTCTAATTTCTTTTGTTTCATATTTGAAAAGTTGACTATTACTCATTCTAGGCTATATATCAGGAAGATATATAGATATTTTCACTGTAAATGTAGAATTTACTATAAACGAGCACTATATATTCTGAAAAAAAGAAAGGAAGAAAGAAAGAAAGAAAGAAAGAAAGAAAGAAAGACAGAAAGAAAGAAAGAAAGCTTAAACCCACTCAAATAGTGACCACAAGCTGAGCACTTTGCTACCCCCTACGTTGACTTCTGAGACATTCTGATTCAACTAAGCTGTCTGTGATAAGACCCAAAGAGCCAAATGTGGGACAAATTCCTCCCTCATTCCCCACTCTTCAGAAGAGAGAGAGAGGGGGGGAAAAAGTACACGATAGCGATCCGAAAGGGAATGTCCAATCGTGGCAATTACAAAAGAAACAACATCCCCCCCCCCCCCCCCCCCTGGATCGACAGAGGATCTGAAAACAGTTACTACATTAGCCGCACCTGTTCTTACTTGGGGGTCTGTCCGGCGCTCACCAGAGCTCCCAGCTCGGCTTATCTGGAGGAATCTGGAGCGTGTGGAATCCAGGAGGGGGTTCATTTGATTGTGGGCAATTATGAAAATGGCTCTGAGTGTGCTATGAAGCCGAGGCAGGACCCCTGCCAGATCTGACCTCCTCAAAACCCCCCCTCCACTACCACCACCACCACCCACACTCCCCAACTACATTCTTTACATTGCCCCCATCCGGAGATATTTCAGGCCCAAGTATAGTAGCCGACCGGCTACTTGTGGCACTTGAATGTGCAAGGACAAGCCGAGACTGGGCGCTGGAGAGAACCAGGTGGAGGAAGAGGAATTTGCTGTCCTCCATGGACTATTGGACCAGCCAGCCAGCTATAGATCTAGATGAGTGCTTACCAAACCATGTGCAGGGAGACCAGGTGTGTCTAGTGACACATTATTGTTACACATCTATCCAAAAAGTCATGAATTTCTTTTTTATATTTACTATATTATATCAGGACTTTATGTGCACTCTCTTCCCAATACAGTCACATTCTTTACCCTAAAGAAATATATATTTCAAGTTCAACCACTCAATACTTTTATTTATAACTGTATTATTAAAAAGAATTCTCACAAAAGATGCATTGCATTGCGAGTTTGCAACACATAGTGGGCTTATAGTTCTTGAGATTTTGACTTGCCCATTGGTGTGGGTACAAAACGTTGGAAAAGCATTGATGTAGATGGGGCAGCGTAAAGGAGCAGTATGGCTGTGTTGTTGAACAGTATGAGAACATGTGGGATGCAGCTGTGGAGCCCAGAGGAGCATGCATACATCTGCTGGGAGAGATAGACCATTAGAGGGAATCACAGTGAGACACACCACAGTCCTGAGTTAACACACAGTCCCTTAAGAGGCACAGGCATGGTTTCTGTATGAAGAAACTCATGCACACATAACACACATGTACTGTACACATGCCATGGACATGCACAAAAGCACTGGTCCTCAAACATTTTCATGGCAAGGACCCCCAAAATTGATATTGATAGGCTATATGGACACCCATCTGAAAAGATGCCAGGGGCCCTATAGGGCCAGAGGCCAAAAAATAGTCGATGACAACACTTCGCATTGTAACACGCTGTGAGCTTGTATTGGTTATTTTCAAAGAAACAAAATAATATATAAATAGTTAAACAGATTTTGATGCTATACTAATTTGGCTGGGGACCCCCTGGAACTCCTTCAAGGATCCCTGGGTTTCATAACCACTGCAAAAAAGCATTCACACATGTATGCACACACTCGCGCGCGCTCACACGCACACAGACACACACGCAGACACACACACGCACACGCACACGCACACACACACACACACACACACACATACACACACACACACACACACACACACACACACACACACACTTGAGTGAGTATATTTACCTGAATGCATACATGCACACATAGCCTCCTCTAGTGACTATACATCCACCCTTGCAAGCTGTGTACAATATTTCCCCTTTGTTAATGAACAGGTTCATTGCGACCATAGATCGCAAGTTTACTATGAAAACCGGCACAACTTGTTCCCGTATCCGTGTATCTCTGAAGGTCACGCCTGATGCTGTGGTTCCCTATGTAAAAGTCCATATACTGTATGGGTATTCCCCTGAATCCCTTTTATGCACATACTGTATCTGAAGATCCCTGATGTCATTGATAAACATCACCGGCCAGATGGCCAGGACATGGCCCATATCTGTGTGGCTGGTTCAGATAGGGATCTCCATGGGCATTAAAGGGATTGGTTGTTGTGATGTCATGGGAACCATTCTAACAGAATCCCTTTTATGCCCATATATGGAGATCCCTGATGTCATCAATATTAAGCCCACATCTAACAGGACTTCATATGGGAATGCCCATATATGGAGGAAGACAGCCCATATCTGTGTGCGAACCTCCAGTACTATATGATAGGGCAAGGTTGCGACACAGTGATGTGGACATCAGGGATGTGGGCATCAGGGATGTGGACATCAGGGATCTCCATATTTGGGCATGAAAGGGATTTGTTCCCCTGGCATCACAGGGATCTCCATATCTCCATATATGGGCATAAAAGGAATTTGTTACCCCTGGCATCACAGGGATCTCTCTAATAGGGCATCATTAATATTGATGACATCAGGGACCTCCATATATGGGCATAAAAAGGATTCCGTTAGTGTGACGTCACAGTGAAGCCAGAGCGTGATGTCAGAGCGGCAAACCCATTCTGTTAGAGTGGTTCCCTACAGGTCTACACAGACGGACACGGACAAGCTGTGACGTTTCTCATAGTAAACTGCGACCTTCGTCGCAATAATGCCACTTGTAATGTGAAGTGTTTTCCATACTTCAGGTTTGTGTACTAGAATAATGCCTTTAATATGATGTGTTTCAACTTCCATTTACATTATTGAAGTCTTCAGAAAAGGGTCCATGCTCAAGCTCCCTCAGCCCTATGTTCCCTCAGCCTTATGTTCCCTCAGCCTTATGTTCCCTCAACCCTATGTTCCCTCAGCCTTATGTTCCCTCAGCCCTATGTTCCCTCAGCCCTATGTTCCCTCATCCCAAAATAGGACCCTATGTTCCCTCAGCCCTATGTTCCCTCAGACCAAAAATCTCAGTCCCCCATGGCATTGTTTCCGACGTCTCATTGTTCTGACGCCCCATTCGTCCGATGCTGGTGAATGCTAACCTGGTGAATGCTAACCTGCCGACGCTGTTGAATGCTAACCTGGTGAATGCTGACCTGCCAACGCTGGTGTATGCTAACGCGTGAATGCGGACCTGCCGACACTGGTGAATGCTAACCTTTTGAATGCTGGCGAATGCTAACCTTGTGAATGCTGACCTGCCGATGCTGGTGAATGCTAACCTGGTGAATGTTAACCTGAAGAATGCTAACTCTTTATATGCCCATATATGGAGATCCCTGATGTCCTCATTATTAAGGCCATATCTGTGAATGCATGGTTAAAAGGGATCTCCATATATAGGTAACTGGTCCGATATATATTAATAAAGGATAACATAAATTAAAAGTTCACATATGGGTATTCCCAGATGATGCCCTGTTAGGGGAACCACACCAACAGAATCCATATGGCCAAGACTGGTGGCCAAGACAGATGGCGTGACCTTGCCCAGTAAGACGCCATTAATGGGACATCGGAACAATGAGATGTCGGACCAATGCCATGGCACTGTCTATTTTGGGCTGAGGGAACATAGGGCTGAGGGAACATAGGGTCTATTTTTGGGTTGAGGGAACATAGGGCTGAGGGAACATAGGGTCTATTTTGGAATTGAGGGAACATAGGGCTGGGGGAAACATAGGGTTGAGGGAACATAGGGTATAATAAATTGTTAGGGAGTGAGGGAACATAGGGCTGAGGGAACATAGGGCTGAGGGAACATAGGGCTGAGGGAACATAGGGCTGAGGGAGCTTGCATGACCCCTTCAGGAAATTAATCAAACTCATTTGGCTCCTGTATTTTACACGCAGATGTAACAGTCTGGTGTTCCTGCTAGTCCGGACTATGCATGTAAATATTTTAAATTTCCATCTTCTTTCTCATTCTTAAGTAAAAGATCTTTGTGCTGTTTTACATAATTTGTACTTTTGCAAGGGCATTGAATGAAAACAACCTGCAAAGTCAAACTCATTGCATTTGTGAAAACCAATAAAGTGCGTCTGAATCTGAAAATAGATTTAACAGTGTTGATAATGATTTATTTATTTATTGCACATTCACCATAAGAAATGTTTTAAACAACAAATATGACCAAGAAATGAGGACAATAATTCACCGTAGAAAATACCACCTGCTTTGTCCCTATTTTTAATTCTGCAGGGTCAGTTGGGGAATTCTAGTGCTCTCGGTGTCTGACCCCTGAGGAGGGATAGCGTAGATCCCAGAGGAGTATGGTTAGGTTTTGCGTGTGACCACACATGGATCAACAACATAAGTCTTGAGTTCTGAAAGCAGCTCGGTCCACTGCGGCCTCCAATGTTTTTGTGAGCCAAGGCAGCAAAAGCCTGATGGTTTATTCTCATTTTGTCTCTCCTTATTCCGTCGCTCAGTTGTTTGCTTTGCAGCGCAGGGTTCTAATCAGGAACATAGGCTTGATGGCAGCACTCCATTTACACTGCCCAAAGGTTTTTTCCCCCTACTCCCAGGCAGACACAAACCACCACCTCACACCTCACAGTTCATTCCCCCACCTAAAGCTGTCTCTGAGTGGCTGTCGTTGGAGGCCAGCGCTTAGCTGTGGGTCCGCCAGGGTTCATCTGTTTGAGTAAATTGGGCCTTTGAGTCATCATGCCATAGAGCACATGGTTATCCTGCAGTGTGAACTACATAAAGAGAATGAGAAACACGTGCAACATGTGAACAGAATCCATGTTACTGTAAATAGCAGTAAATAGTGGTGTCGGTGTGTGTTCATCTCTGGCAACATTGTCGCTTGACTTAAACTTGAGTCATTTAGAGAAGGGCGTGTGTTTTTGGTGCCACATATTACATGCAATATAGGACCAGTGAACCCTATTTAGTACAAGACAGCCCACTGTCACAAATCAGAAGCAAGCACCAGGACACTTCCTCTGCTGTAGAATTGCAATGCATCTGGGAGGGTTGAGAAACCAATGGGGCATGTGCCCATTCTGCCCACATATACCTGCATGTATTGTACACGTAGCTGGCATGGGATCAAATCCTGACAGTGCATTCCTCCTGTGCCTTATCTTTACTGTCTCCCCTATGGCTTTCTGAAAACAGTCTATCATCCTCAAATAAATAGCAATAGAAATTCAGTGACCCCTCCTTGGCCAAGGATATTGGATTCCTCACAGCACACATTTGGGCTACTTTGATACACTGATACCACTGTCTAATGTCTATATATAACAATTAAATCATGGGGTTACAGTACCCCCAGTGTAGTATTTGTTCCATACATACTACATATTATGTACTGTAAATGTATCCAATGCCATGTTATCCATATTCCATATCCCATACATTTTATTGTATTCATACTGTAGCCAGCATGTCATTAGTCCTGCTTTAATTGGATTATACAGTGCATATAACATCCATCTGCACCTACCAGCAGCAGCACAGTTGCTCTTACAGGACAGTATGCCATTTCTATGAAGTCACCGCTGCTGCACCTCTGACTTACATGAAGCCATTAATGTCATGTTGCTGTTCACAGCCATTCCACCATTTGTGGGCTTTCTTTCATCTTGTCCATCCCTCAACTTCCACACAGCAGTCACACACAGCTCACACAGAGCGCCAAACACAGCGCCGTTGTGTGCGACTCTCACACCTTGTTTAATGGCCTTGGCTTTGGCAGCAGTAAGACCCAAAGACACACAGAGCTTGGAAAGTGTTCACGATGTCATTAATTGTCCTGACAACAGCTTAATGAGGCACTGCCATCTGTTTATGAAAGCTTTGGAGGAAAAGAGCGAGCGAGTGTGTGTGTGTGTGTGTGTGTGTGTGTGTGTGTGTGTGTGTGTGTGTGTGTGTGTGTGTGTCTGTGTGTGTGTGTGTGTGCGTGTCCTTGTGCGTGTACGGTGTACGGTGTACGGTGTACGTGTACGTGTACGTGTACGTGTACGTGTACATGTACGTGTCGTGTGCGTGTACGTGTGCGTGTCTGTGTCTGTGTCTGTGCACGAGTCTACGCGTTTGCTTGCACACGTGTGTGTGTGTGAGACTGTGTGTGAGTGAGAGAGCAAAAGAGAAAGAGATGATTTAAAATAGAGAAGAAAAAAATCTGATCCAGTAGCAATTTCCATCTTCAGTCGTGTATGCGTGTGCATTGGGTACGTACGTGCATGTGTGTGTCTCTGGATCTCCACTTGAATGGATCTGAACACACGCGTATGCTTTTTGAAGTGCGGTGACTTACTCAGAGTCATATCCACAGCACAAGTGAGTCAGTGGCTTGGCCCGGGCTGTCTGCCCGACATCAACAGCCTCTAAATCACTGGCTTCAACCATCAGACCACACTACCTCGCCTTTAGTTTCCTCCTCCCTCCCGTCTGCTCTAGCATGATTTATACTTCATTGTACGATAGTGCTGCTGTGCGCAGCAAATCAACAGAAAATAGCTGATCTACAAGCTCATAACACTGTGGATGTGACCCGTTCTGAGCTTGTAGATCGTCAATTTTCAGCCCAAGACACCGTCTTACGACGGAGCATGGATGAGGCTGCTCTCTCCGTCTGTACCACCCCAGAGTGTCCTTAGGCCCTGTTTGGCTAAAGTATACACAGGGCATGAGTAAATGAAGCCACCCAGAGATCCCTCGCCTGGTGGCACGAGATGTGCAGCGGCTCAGTTGCACAAACCCAGAAAGCGGCCTTGCCCTGCAACTGTTTATGTGACACTCAATGCCTGATGTCTGTGCACTTGCATGTTCACGGGCAAGCACCCCCGCCCCCCCCCCCCAACCCACACCCCACACACACACAGGTTCATGCACGTACACAAACACTGACACAGCTCCAGGGTAGGAAATGGAGCGCAGTGGCATTGGATTGCATCGCTCCGAGTCCTTACAGGAAGCTGATCAGTGCTTTGCTTCAGAGATGCCCCTGAGGATATTTCCAAACAAGGACCTTTTTAGGGTATCTTCTGACACATGCATGGGGCCACATGACCTGCCCTTCTAACCTTTCAAAGACTCTCAGATCTCTCACCTTCCCTCACCTTCCCTTCAAGATGTGTGTCTTTTCGTTTTCGCATTGTAATGCAGATGCAAGGGACTGATGCATTATTGCCTGCGACGTTATGTTATATTTGCATCCATCTATGTTTCTAGTTGACTTTGACAATGTTCACAAACAAGATCAAGGAATACGTCAGCAAAAAGGTGACAAACATACAAACATGAGCTGCTTTGATTTCAAGCAGCACCGTGCATTCTGTATGGTAGAGTATGTTAATTGCGACCATAGGTCGCAAATAGTATGTGAATGGTCACAGCTTGTCCGTATGTACAGTATGTACTGTACTGTACTGTATGTATGTATGTATGTACCGGTATCTCTGTTTAACGCCTGACACTGTGGTTCTATGGGTTTGTCGCTCTGACATCATGCTCTGATGTCACTGTGATGTCCGGGGAACCACTCTAACAGAATGGGTTTGCCGCTCTGACATCACGCTCTGGCTTCACTGTGATGTCACACTAACAGAATCCCTTGAATGCCCATATATGGAGTTCCCTGATGTCATCAATATTAAGCCCATATCTATCAGGACTTCATATGGGAATGCCCATATGGAGGCCACATCGACCACATACCACACTAACAGAATCCATATATGGCGAAGGCTGTGTGGCTGGTTCTACAGACAGGGATCTCCATGTATGGGCATAAAAGGGTATGATGTCAGATGTCATAGACATCATAGGACTTTCACATAACGAATAACTAAGCATGTTTGGGCTCTCAAAGCATATCTCCATATACAGTACATGGATCTCCATATATGGGTACCAGGGGTCTCCATATATGGGTAACTGGTCCGATATACATCACTTGCCAGATGGCCAAGAATTGGCGCGACCTCGCGCTTAGTCGCATGTCGCCCTGAGGCGTCTTACTAGTACAATATAACTTATTCAATTGGGGTTGTTGAATTTTGTCTCCCTGCTATTCTACATATTCCTAGATTGTGTCAAAGTTCATGTCTCACCTAGACACAGGATCTGACATGAATTTTGACCTGATGGTCAATTTTGTATTTATCCCCTGAGCCAGCAGGCAGGCTTTATTAGCTCAACGGTAAAACAAGTCAGCACCTGTGCAGGAAACCGGGGTCCAATCTGAGGAAAGTTACATAGTGCGGCTTTGACTTTTTTTCATGTTGTCTATCACACACACAGGGTTGTAAGCATTTACATCTTAGAATCAGGATCATTTTCTTCATCTTTTTTTGGTCCTTCCTGAATCCCATCATAGCAAGTGCATATCCCAGAGGCCAACAAGGGGTTAATCTGCATCAGATGGATGTCTTTTCACGGTCCAGTTGTTTGTAAATGTTTCCAGTGGGGGTTAAACAGACCCCAAAGTAGTACCATGTTCGGCACCACGCATATGTGTGTGCAAATTGCAGATTCATTACAGTTTAGCATCAATGCACTGCAAATGAATTGGAGGGGGAGGAGGAGAGGACTGGGTGGGTGGGTGGGGTTGACGGGCTGGTAAGTGAGGTCTGGTGTGGGTAGCATTGATGGTGGTCCCTCGCTGTTGATGCTCTCTCTCTCTCTCATTCCCCTCTTCTCCCCCCCCCCCCCCCCCCCCCCCCCACCACCACCACCACCACCCATTCACAGTACCCCCACCGCCCTCAGCCCATCTGTTCCTGCTTGCTTGGCCCCTCCATCAGGCTCTCCATCAGGTAGGCTATGGCTGTTGAGTGCTCCCTGTCACCGTATGGCATCTGAAAGATCCAGGCACAGGACAACTCTCTCTCTCTCTCTCTCTCTCTCTCTCTCTCTCTATCTCTCTCTCTCTCTCTCTCTCTCTCTCTCTCTCTCTCTCTCTCTCTCTCTCTCTCTGTGTGTGTGTGTGTGTGTGTGTGTGTGTGTGTGTGTGTGTGTGTGTGTGTGTGTGTGTGTGTGAGAGAGAGAGAGAGAGAGAGAGAGAGAGAGAGAGAGAGAGAGAGAGAGAGAGAGAGAGAGAGAGGGGGGGGAGAGAGACTGGCTTTGCTCAAGTTGCATTTGTTTGGCAAAAGAGAGCCACAGTGCAAGATAATGGGTTAATTCATTTAAATATTTAGCTTAACTATTATTATTAAGGGGCCAGGTAGTTTTATTCTTCTTCTTCTTCATCTTCCACTGTTTTGCCATACGCAAAAACACGAAACTCACAACCATTGGCCAAAGGGTGGCGCTGTAGCAATCCTTTGAAAATGCAAACTTTGAACTGGTATAGCTCATACCCTGTTTGACCTACAGCCATAAAACCTTTATACACATATGCGTCTCCTCATGCCAAACAACTTTGCCACTTTGAATTTTGACCACTAACCTTTCATTTTGAATTATATGAAAAACTGTTCAAATGGATCAACTCCTGGGACATTTTTATCAGTCTGCATGAAATGTTTATCGAATCTTGGACCAAAAGGTGAAAAGTTTCTCTGTGAAGAAAAGCTTTTATGAGCCAATGAATATTGCAGTTTTATGAAAATTGTTATTCTGCCCCTAACACATACACATACAAACGTATTGCAATATCGTAGACGGTTATTCCAAATATCACAAGCCATGCAACTTGCTTACACATGTACCGTGACTCATGGGGAACTCATCTGTCTCTTTGACCAGTAAGCTCGACCCTTAGATTTTTATTTTTTCGGCCTGTCACAGCCCGTCTTGTAGGCCTATTTGGCCTATCACAGCACGTCTTTTGTTTTTTTCCGGACAAAACCAGTGTGTCCTTTTTTGCTGTTGCCAATCACAGCGCATCATTTGCTTTTTTTCTGCAAATCACAGCGCATCTTTTTTTGGGGGGCCAATCACAGCACGTCTTTTTTCCCCGCCTATCACAGCGCGTCTTTTATTTGGCCAATCACTCTGCTCAGCTATTTAAAATGCTCATTTGTTCATTGCATGTTCTTACTCTTAAGTTCATTCTTCTATCTACGGATTATAGTGCATATTGGATATATTTGTTTCTCATTGCTTAGTGCCTGCGGTTGACACGCACTGACATTTTGCATACAAAGGTGGGATTGTCGAGGCAGTTCCATGAAAGCAAAGAGAGGAACAGTAAGCAGAAGAAGTGATGTCACATGAAATGGCATCTCAATCTAAATTCTTTCTTGGTTCTGGTCAGTGAGAGATGCTGTTGACGCAGTTTGAAATCTAAGCAGTGTCACTGCCTCTCCAAGCAATTTGTACCTTTCCTTATTAACTACACCAGCAAGTTTATGCTCCAAATTCTTGTTGGCACTGCAAATATGGTTGGAATCAATTCTCACTTAACACTCTCTAAACATGAGCACATCGTCTGACGGGGACCTGCCTGAAGTGTTGCATTACCTTCAGGCCTATTCAACTTTTACAAGTTAAAACAAAAAAGTCCTGGTAGACATGCACCAGCCATATTAATCAATTCCACGCGTATTTAGATTAAGCAAGTGGAAAGCGTTTTATTTCCCATTATTTGGAAATGGTTTCACTCAAGGTGGTCCTCCATGTGAATGTGAAGAGGTTTGATAGGAGGAGTTGCAGCGTATAGAAGAAGTTCTCCCCAGAATGGACGCTATTTGGCGTTCCCAGGACATTTTGTGGTTGATTGTGAAATTCCGGTTTACACAGACTCCTTTTGCACCGGGGTCGTTTTACAACGGAAAAGGGAAGAGGGGGAACGGGACGGGTCCTCTGGAGAAGGCAGTTAGGTGTGGTGAAGGATTTCGGTTAGAAAACTCTCTCCTTTCATCTCTCCCGCACACAAAGGTCAACGTTTGGGAACCCGCTGTGTTTTATTGTCCCGGGGAATTGTTTTGAGGTCTCATTTCGGAGTAATATTTCCTCGTCTGGCTCTCGTTCTTTTATATCGAGGAGCCAAAGTGAAAACTTCCCCTTTTTGTCTGGGATCTGATTACCAGGAATGAGTCATTTTCATGATGTGCCAGCCTCTCATGTCAGGATGTTTTTGTTCTATCCCTTTCAGTTAGGCCAAGGTTGGTCCGCTAGAAAACACTGCCCAGTTGTTACAGTATAGATTTTCATATTGACTCCCTAAATGTAATTCAAACTGTGGTCTCCTTTGTGTTTTTCAGTTCATACCAGCCACAGAAGGTACTTGGTGTTAGCTTTGATGCAACAGCTCCAAAAATGTGTTATGCTACCGGTACTCACTATAGCTTTTGCTTGAGCTTGTTGTACTAAACTCAGTGGGACGTCAAAATGTCTAGTGCTTTATGTCCAGGTGCATTTCCTTCTGGCCCGCTACTCTTCGTCTTTGTGTATCACCTAACTCTTTAATGACTGTGCAGTCTTCCGATTGGTCACGCACATCTGTGTGTTAGTCAGAGGTGCTCCAACCAATACCCCCCACCCCCAACACAACGCACGCACGCACACATGCACGCACGCACATATACCAGCCTTAAGGTTTTCATTAGCTGCTGGGTGATGGTTCTGTCAGAAGGTGGTCTCGGCATCAGCCTCAGTGACGGCAGGCTTGAGTCAGACAGATGGAGCAGTGCAGCTCTGGGCCTCGGGCCTCTCCCAGGGTCTACCAGAGGAGCTGGGAGGTCACTGCCCTCTCTGCCACCATGTTATACCTCGCTCCCCTGTCTTTCTGATTCTCTCTAGCCCTCTGTCTTGATGACGAGAGAGACAGGCTGACTTGCAAGGGGAAAAAAAGTTTGTCCTCGGGCATATTCACGTGCTCACTCACACGCGAACCACACACACACACACACACACACACACACACACACACACACACACACACACACACACACACACACACACACACACACACACACACACTCACACATACACACACACACACACACACACACACACACACACACACACACACACACACACACACACAAACACAGGCACATGCACACATCAAAGGGGGCTTGAGCCCCTGCCCTTTTACCGTCTGTAAAAAGTGCCCTCTCCAGACCATGAATGTAGTTGCGACCGCCAGGTCGCAGTTACTATCAAAACCCCCACCGGCTGTCCCTCCGTCAGTCAGTCAGTCAGTCCCTCCGTCCATCCGCCACGTCACGTCACGTCACGTCACGTCACGTCACGTCACGTCACACTTTTGGCCCTACTCTTATCTCTCGATTTTTGCAAAACACATTTTTGGACACTGCTCCTAAAGATTTTGGCCTAAAATCACGCAAAGCTCACAAGTCGTCGCAGCGTGCCACGTTGTGAGCTTGGAGGTCTGCTATTTTCAATATTTTCACTCAAAGGCCATTTTAGATATTTCAGCCCCTGCCTCTTTAACATTCTCTGCACGTCCCTGACACACACACACATGCACATGCACATGCACATGCACATGCACATGCACATGCACATGCACACGCACACGCACACACGCACACACACACACACATATGCAGGCCCACTGGCTAAACACGCCCGCTCGAACACTATCTTCTCGCTGCTCTCCTCACAGCCATTAGAAGCAAGACAACAAATTAACCAAAGTCAATGACCATAAACAGAGGCTGTGATTTTCGACTTTCTTGTGGGAAAGCTTATTTGTAAATATTTTAGGGAACAAAGTACAAATCAGGACTGTAAAAAAAACAAGTTTATCTTCCACTAATTGCAAAGATACAGCATGGATTTTTTCCAGAGGGGTTGTGGTCCCAACTGTGCTGTTACAGTCCAGATGGCGATAACACCGCCGGACCACCAAAGATTTGAAGTTCGCTGGAAATGTGCAATATATCCCAGATAAAGCGGTTTCCTCATCCATGCAGTCCATCCATCTTGTCTCTGGATAGACTGACGATATTCATTCTGCAGGAATAGTGTTTTATATGAGTTGACCAGGCCAGTGCTGAGTTTGGAATGTGAGAACAAAGGGTGAATGACATGCACTTCAGGGTTGAATTAGATCTTTTTAATGCATATTTCATACACAAAGACAATTCAAAATGCTTTAACCATTTAAATTAAAACTTGATGATCTGCTACTTTAATTGTTTTTATATAGAACATGTTTGTGTGCGTGTAAGGTGATGTAAAGAGAAAGACAGAATGAATATAAATAAAATATAGGAATATAAATGTTTAGATAAAGATATAAGGGTCTACAAGTAGGGGTATTCTGGTACACAACTTGTGAAGTGAGATGTACACCACAATACTGCAATCGAAGCGTGGTGGCTGGCACAAGTAGGTGTGTGACATTGGTGCTAGTAAATCTGTGGCAATCTGTTGTACAATGGTATGTTCATGCTCCATCTTTGGCAGAGTTGTGTATCTGGGGTGGGAGGGGCAAAGCATGTTGCCAGGACTTGACCGCAAATCTGCTCTATATGCACGGAATCAATAATGCTCTAACATAAAGGTCTTTGATTGTTGGAGTTATTATGATTTTACAAGCCAAGGCAGAGAAGCCACATGGTGTGTTTTATATTAAGATCCTAAACGAACTGGGGCCTTTATATTCTTGCGGTGCATTTGGCCCACCAAAAGAGCTCTGTGAATTTCGATATCCGAGCGAAAGTCGACTTGACCCAACAATGCGTGTGAGATACAGCCGCCAACAAATAAGAGGAGTGGTTGATCATAAATCATTTGCACACAGTGGAATACTTAGAAGGAATTTCAACACTTGTCCTTCTTTGGGAAAGTGGACTCCCCCCAATCTTTCTCAACCTGTGGCTTCCATGCTGTTCTGATGACTGCCAAATATCACCATGTACCGGTACATGTAACAAATATGTGTATGTTAAATTGGACAGAGCTGTTGCAGCTTCCATCCCACCAACAATGTCCAATCTCTCTCCCAGCAAGCACATCAGGACCTGGACCAATCATTGGCGTCTCGATTGGGGCCAGATCACAGCCCATATGGGGATGATCTTGACATCATTACCAGGACGAGGACGTCATATGGACATTTCTATTTGACAGGATTATTGTTATTGTTTGTAATCTTAGTTGAAATATGAGCATATATGGTTATATTCTGGGACATATATAACTAGTTATGATATTTATCTGGCCTAGAATATCACCTGATTTCAACCAACATAAATCCTGTCAAACAAAAAAGTCCATATGACGTCCTGGTAATGAAGTCAAGATCATCCCCATATGGGCTGTGATCTGGACCCAATCGAGACGTCACTGATTGGTCCAGGTACTGACCGTGCTTGCTGGGCTTGAAAGTGCTGCAGGTTGAACTCTGTGCAGTAGAAATGTTAACAAACACAGAAACAACCATTTAAATTCTTAAAAGTTGAGTTGGCTCTGTGGTCCTGCTGTGACCGAACAGAAGAAAGATGTCTAGCAAAAGTAGAGGGGTTTCAGCATCACCTCCTCAGTTCAGAAGAGTGGCAAGAAGCTGAACGTTGAGCGTTAGAGAGAGGCTGCCAAAACAAGAGAGAGGCTATTGTGTTCTTCTGAGATGATTCCAACAACACAACACCAGAGATATAACATCTGCTGTGGTTGAATAAAGCAGTGGTTTTCAACCTTTTCAGGCCGCGACCCCCAAAGTAATCATATTTGAACTGGGGATCCTCCACCCTGACGAGCACTGAGAGCTGAAGCACTGCATTTTGTATAACACGTTCTGCGAGGCGTTGTGAGCATGTAGATGATGTGGTTCCTGTGGAAATAAGCCTCGGCTTTCTAGGATCTCCTTTTAGTTGACCTTGTACCAGTGAGTTTTACTGTCATGAAACTGTACTTTTTTCTATTGCAAACTTCTAATGAATTCTTCAATCAATCAATCAATCGGCTATTTTCAAGATTTCTGCCTCTAATATTTGACAATTAATTTGAGCTATTACAAAGTCCTTAAATTGTCAATTTAGAAATGTGCAGATACCCTCTATACACTTAAACCTTATGTTGGTCTGTTTACTGTTGAGTGAGAAAACAATGTTGCACAATAAGTTAATCATCTGGGTACGCTCCAAAATAATTTGGGGACCCCCCTGGGGGTCCCGACCCACAGGTTGAGAACCACTGGAATAAAGGTATTGTAACAATACAACAGACTTCGATTTTTAGGCAAATAGCTCATGTATTAATTGAGCAGTGACCTGGTAGGGGTTCAGGGCCTGACTGTGTGGCTGTCTGCGTCCACCGTGCTGATGCAGCAGTCTCCTTTGTTTGTGTCAGACTCGGCTTTACTCTGGCGAGGTCGGCTGCCCTGCGCAGCTTCTCGCTAAACACACAATCAAGAGTGAAGTGACGCAGTTTGCTGTTATAGGATCAACCAACATTTTACATTTCAAATAACGAACGCCACACTATATCTGTCATTTGAGAGGGCCTGTGTCTTGTGCAAACACAGCTCAGAAGAGATGATTTGTTTTTAAATAATTTTCTTCTTCTTTCTTTTCAATTTGAAATGTACATTTTTTCCTTCATGTGGTCTCGTTATCATAGCGAGTACACAGAACATAACTCCTGGGACGCCAAACGCACGACATATCACTCAGTGTGCAGAAAACAAAATAGCATATTGACACATGGTTTACATTTTTGTTATACATAAAAGAGGCAGAACCAGTGTACAGATTGTGCCAATGATAATTGTTTAGCTGGTTGTTTGGACTGGCTGTGTGTCACACTATTGGGGCCCTGGCTAAATATTTACCAGTGGAGGGTTGGGTGGGGGTGAGGAGGGGGGCACATCGAAGACATCGACTGCCTAGGCCGTGTGTCAGGAGCGGGGTGGGTGTGTGGGGACGGAGGTTTGAGATGATGAAGTCATCTCACTCTAGTCCAGTGATTCTCAAACCTTTTTAGGCCGTGACCCCCATATTTGAACATATTTGAAATGGGGACCCCCACCTGACAAGCACTTGGAATTGTAGGTATTACATTTAGCGTTACTCGGTTCCATAGATACATATTGTGAAAATAGCCGAACTACAAGCTCACAACGCCTCGCACTGCGAGGCGTTGTGAGCTTGTAGATCGGCTATTTTCACAATGTTCGCCTCTTGCTTACTTAATATTTGACAGTTTGGCCAGTTTGGTATTAAAACGGTCTTGAAAGTCCTTAAATTGTGACTTTATAAATGTGCAGATACCCTGTATACACTTATACACTTATTCTCTGTGTTGGTTTGTTACAGTAACCGTTGAGTGAGAAAAATAAATGACATTAAGCTAATCATCTGGGGACCCCACAAAATAATTTTCGGCACCCCACTTGGGCTCCCGACCCCAAGTTTGAGAACCACTGCTCTAGTCTAAACCTATGACGTCGCTGGAAGGTAGAAGGGGTGGGTGTGGGGTGTGATCTCTTCACTCATGACCCTTTTTACCATTTTAGGGTGGGCCCTGGACCAACGGGGCTGCTGCTGACCTGGAGGCAGTGGCATGGCATGTTTGGGGTCTGCGGAATATATCCCAAGCTTTAACCTATACAACAGGGCCAATTATAGCTGCGAAAGGCCAAACAATACAATCCATCAGTCAAGCTGGGTAAACAGGAATGGGCAGCCATGTCGTGGAATAAACTCCCAACCCCGCGAAAGCGAAGGGTCAGATGAGCTGTTTGATTGTCTAATTGAGGGGGTGGACTCGGTGCGTCTGTGTGTGTGTGTGTGTGTGTGTGTGTGTGTGTGTGTGTGTGTGTGTGTGTGTGTGTGTGTGTGGTGGTTGTGCATGTGTGTGTGTGTGTACATTCATGTCTGAAGCGTAAATAGTAACATATACGTGTGTAAGCATGCATGCGTTTGTATGCATATGCGTATGTGTATAAATGTGTATAAGAGCAAATCTGTCTGCATGTGTATTTTGTGTGTGTGTGTGTGTGTGTGTGTGTGTGTGTGTGTGTGTGTGTGTGTGTGTGTGTGTGTGTGCGCGCGCATGTGCGTGCGTGCGTGCGTGCGTGCGTGCGTGCATGCGTGCGTGCGTGCGTGCGTGCGTGCGTGCGTGTGTGTGTGTGCGTGTGTGCGTGTGTGTGCGCGCGCGTGCGTGTGTGTGCGTGGTGGGGGGGCAATTGTATATGTGTGCATACTGTGAAAGAGAGAGAGAGAGAGACCATGCGTGTGTTTGTGTGCATCACTACCTAAACAGTACCGGGCCGGGGGACCCTGATGTCTAATGAATGTGTGTTTGTTCTTTGGACCCCACACACATCTGTTTATTTGAACATGGGATAGTGTTCCTATAGGCTGTTTTTATCCTCCCTGTGTTTCCCACCTCAACACGTGTGCTGCAGATACACCTTGTTGGGCCTCGCTGGCCAACGCACCTTTTTTCCCCCGACGAACCCAGAGATATATCGTCACTGTTGGGCAGAGACCTCGTATCTCCAAGTTTCAAATGTGCGTGTTTTTTCCGCGGCGTAAATCGCTGCTTCGTCACACAAGGCCGTCGCACAAAAGTAGTGAAAACAGCCGATCTACAAGCACACAACACTAGTCTAAATCATTTTTAAAATGATAAATACAAAATGAACGGTATGAGGTTTCCGCCTGGCAACGACGACATAGCATCAGCGACAGCCAGCCTGTGACAACAGCACGCTATGGCTAAAGAAACGTTATCTCCTCTATAGTCCGATGACATCCAGCTAACGAGCAGACAGTGGTGCTCTTCATTTCCTGCTGGTTGGGATCCAGGTCGTCGTCTGGAGTGTCTTTCCGTTCCGTGGCGCCTGTCGGAGCGGGCGGTGGCCCCCGGGGCCGGAAAGATTGTGCGGTCAGTTTGGTGTCAACGACGTGGCGATGCGGGTCAGGGGGAGCAGCAGAAGTAGCAGCAGCAGTCGTTGCACAGTGGCTAAGAGCCCCAGCCGGACCACCAGCGGAGGAGGCCTTCACCTCTTTTCCTCAGCCATCAATCACTCTCACACACACACACACACATGCACACACGCACACGCACACGCGCACACGCGCGCGCGCGCACACACACAAATACACACACAGTGAGTGATGATAAATACCAGGTAAGACAGACACATATACTCATCCTCCTCCCTCACCATGCATGCGATGGCTCATCCTCCAGGCTATCACACACGGCTAAGTGTTGCTTAAAAAAAACAAAAAAAAAAACATGTATTTTCAAAAATGTCATTTTCGTCAAGCGAAAGGCTCATGCAATGAAGTATCAACGGCTTCCAGCCTCCAGTGTTCCAGACTGAGGGAACAACACCGTATCATTACGGATTTTTAAACTTCAAAATTCCAAGCAGTGATCTTGGATGGTGATTTCTCAATGTGTATCCTTGTATCTGTTCTGTGTCAAAGTATATGCACTGCTTAGGTCATGAAGGTCGCATACTGTAGGTAGGTCAATGGTTCAATCCACACAACTTAGCCATGCTTGTCAAGGTGTCCTTGAGCGAGACACCCTCCCCCTCCCTACCACTATACTGCTGTCACTGGAAAGCTTAATCTATACGCTGTAGTTTGACAAGCTAACAATGTCATTATACTTGTAGATCGGGCAAGTGATAATGGAATGTAAATTATGCTTTAATTACAAATTATTGATGATTTAAGAGAATGAATGTAATGGTGCCCGGCTCGAGCCTGGGAGGCACGGAAAACCACCTCCCGCGGAGGTCGAGGGACCACCCTGTTTTCAGTCATTTGTTTGTGAATTCTTCTTGTTTTATTCAGTTTTCCTTTTTTCTTTGATATTTTATTTGTTATTTTTTTCTATTTTCCTATTGCCCATATCCTGGTTGGCTCTAACTATCGCCAGGAAGAAGTTCTTCCCGAACCTAGACACCTCAAGCGCTTGCCAGTCCGCATCATCTCAGACATTCAGTTTTCAGGGTGTTGCTTCCGTAATGCGCTTTGCCCTCCTCAAGCATCTGCATCAGATAGACAGACAGACAGACAGACAGACAGACAGACAGACAGACAGACAGACAGACAGACAGATATCCAGCAGTGGCATAAGAGGGCTAATATAGTAGCCGAATGCACACCTGAAAAACCTCCTAAATCTCAGGAGTGACTATTCCCGTGCCAAGCAGTGATGCCCCCTGGGTGGTAGCAGAGTAGAAGGACTTCAGGATTTAAGATGGCACAGGTGCTTGCCTTTACCCATCCTAACAACTAGGAGCAGTGAGCAGCCTTTTGATTCAATGGCACTCGGGGAGCAATATAGGGGTTAAGAATCACTTCAACATTGCTTGCCTTGCCTGGAATCGTACCTGGGGCTGGGACTACCAGGAGCTCTGGCTCCCCAGGTGAGCTCACTAAGCACCCAGCTATGGGAAGCTATGGCAGTCCCATAGCTGGGTTTGCCCGTTGTTCTTGGCATTTTATACATATTTTCTCTTTAGCTTCAGCATCCTAGTTATGAATTAGCCCAGGTGCTGTGACCATCCTGTTCAGAGTCATACATGAAGACCTAGAGAAAATCCCTAATAATCACTGACCTCCAGCTTAACGTTCACTGATAAGAATGTTGAGCCTTCTTACGCCACACCAGAACCTCTTTGATGTTCCACAGCTAGCATACGTCAGCAGGGCAGGACACTGGGGTGGCGGTGAGGGTAGGGGGGGTAATTATGAACAAAGTAAAGCAGGTCTCGGGACATTGCCACTGACAGAAAAGGAGCTTTAAAATATGAATCTATTCTTCTACTTTTACCTTATTGTTTTTTTGCAAGCTCAGTTTAACACATTACTCTGGGTTGTTCAGACAATGTAGCAAGATCTGTCCACAAGTATATGGTACTGTATAGCAGCATTATAGTACCATTTCTTCTTTCAGGTCATCATCACGATAGCTGTTGCTGCTGAGATGCTGTTTATTACACAACATGGGGGGAGGAGAAAAAAAAGAATGATAATCAACTTATTATGTCGCACATGATAATCAACTTTATTAGGAAAAACACTCAAAAAGGCTGTGACTAAAGTAAACTATACCTGTGAATTACCATTCAGACATGTATACCTATATACTCACACACACATATGTATGCTCAGGCACTCACACACATGCAAACAGACAGTCACATGCAGACTCGCTCTCTCTTTCGCACGCACGCATGCATGCACACACGCACGCACGCACAGGGGTCTTCCTTGATATAACTCCCCACTCCTACTTCACACCAGTGCTCTGGGTTCATTTCAGGAGGTGTGATAGTATTCACTCCTGTTGTGAGAAACACTTCCTCCTCCTGTGCCTTTCAGATTGTCTCCAACATTCTCCTCCAGCTTGAGGCCTTATTGCCCACCCAGTGAGGTTATGGGGATTCACTACTGCCCTCTCTCTCTCTCTCTCTCTCTCTCTCTCTCTCTCTCTCTCTCTCTCTCTCTCTCTCTCTCTCTCCCCTTCCCTAAGTGGGTGGTCCTCTGGGGTATGGCTGGCTGAGGCACAGGTGGAGCATTGTAGGGGTGCTCACAAAAATACCCCCCCCCCCTCTCTCCCACACACACACACACACACACACACACACACACACACACACACACACACACACACACACACACACACACACACACACACACACACACACACACACACACACACACACCATCACCACCACCACCACCACCACCACCCACCACTACCACCTCCTCACCCCCCACCCACCTCCACTAACAACAACCATCATCATCTCTCCACCCCTTTTTGCCACGCCTGCTCCGCAGAAAGGTGGAGTGGATTTTCCAGAGTGGCCATCGGTCGGAGCAGGTTCTGGTGCCAAGGTGGAATGTTGACATAAACAGAACCCCATGAGATATAGCCCGTGTTTCGGAAACAAGCTATAAAAAAATAAATGCAACAACATAATGCTAAATACATTTCACGCATTGGAAGATTTTTGAAATGTGGCTGTCTTATGCTTACCGGTATGTGAGCAAGAAAAAGCCCCTCTTCGATTCTGAAATCAAATGTGATGAAAAGGCTATTAAAACTACCGTATTTCCTAATAAAAGATATGTGTCATTACCACACATAAGACTAGCAACATAATTGCGTTACATAAAAAAAGGAGAAAAAAGACGAAAGGACCCCCCTGGACACAAAAAAATATTCCCATGCATGGGTTTTTGTAAATAATTACAGTTCTGCTGAATGTGTTGTATAAAGTTTACACGGTAGGTTCACTGCACCCTATCAGTTGTTTGGAACTCTGGGAGCCACCAGTACAATGTTGACATATAGTGGATCTGGTGTAGTGCACAAGACATGGATTACTTGGGACCATAATAAACAGCAGCATAAAGAGGGATCTGTGCGAGAGGGTGCCGTGAGAGGGGTCGATCCTCCTCCTCCTTCTCCCGTGTCCGCCGTATAGGGAGTCAGGGACCCTCCTCATCCAAATGTTGGGGCGATGGTCTTCAGCTCTCCTCTGAGTAGGCAGACTGGAGATGCTGGATGAGGTCACGACTAGGGCTGTCACAATTATTACATAATCGTCTAATGAAGATTGTGAAAAATAATCGCGATTATGTAAAATAATCACGATTATTTTTCACAATCTTCATAATCGTGAATGTTGAAAATGTTTCATATATATTCTTTTTAAAGTAAAAAATAGTGGAAATAGCAGATCTACAAGCTCACAACGCGTCGCATCGCGACGCGTTGTGAGCTTGTAGATCGGCTATTTCCACTATCAATGTTATTTTTTAAGTAGAAAGTTGTCAAATATGTCCATAATTTCTTTGTATATTTAGGTTATGTGTCATATCTACCATGTTCAACTTCAAAGCCTAAAATCCAAACAGAAATGTAATTATCAACGACAAAAACACAATTAAATCGTTAATCGCCAATTATTTGAGTGACAATTAATCGTCATGTAAAATGTCATATCGTGACAGCCCTAGTCACGACTCACGACACAAGCACAAGCATGTGCATGTGCATACAGGGGTGTTGCACCAAATTCTGGGGCCTGCAGGGTACAAGGATTCACTGCGGCCCCTCCGTGAATGTTCTTCATAGGGGGAGGGGGTTTAACCCGTTTAGACTGGGAACGCATTATTACGCATTATTTTGTGCTTTAACTATTGAAAAATAGCAGATCTACAAGCTCGCAGCGCGGCACTCGGTGCCACACTGTGTGCTTGTATATTATTTTTATAATATTTCAAATCCTTCTAAGGTTTCTATGTCAATGGTGCTCAAACCTTTTCATGTGAAGATGAAAATGATATGTATTTGGCCACAGACCCCTATCTCAAAATATTTAGTTCCAGGGACCCCCCAGAAGCAAAGATTTGAGTTACAAAATGTTCGCTTTAAAAATATTCAAAGATTTGCACACATTTTTTCACGACTTTTCAAAAAATAGCAGTGCCGCTCTGCGAGATTGTATATCTGCTATTTTTCAATAGCTAAATAATTAAGGTCCCTCCACCTTGGGCCCTGGTAACTCAGTCCCACTTTTACCCCCCTTGTGACGCCCCTGTGCATGTGCATGTGCATGTGCATATGCATATGCATATGCATGTGAAAGTGAACATGCTCTTGTATGCACGCGAACACACACACACACACACACACACACACACACACACACACTCTCTCTCTCTCTCTGACCGTATGGTTTGCTTTGAGTCAGGTTTGGAAGCTGCCAGCCACCTGCTTGTACGCGTTAACAGAGTGATTTATTGTCTGAGAGAGTGGGTCTGGAGTGATGAAGGTGAGCCTGGACAGGAGTGATGAAGGTTCTTTGGGACAAGAAGCATTTGTCTTGATAACCCTGTTATGGGCGCTTGTCTCCAAAAGGCTTACAAAGTTAACAGAAGTATGCTATAGCCTATATATCTCTGAAATCCTATTTTTGTAGTTTTAGAGGATTAACCCTATTTAACCTTGTCCCTCAGTCAACATACGTAATCAAGAAAAAAGTGAAAGCCATGGTACATCAAGATGCCTGGCTTAAACACTGGTAGCCATGTTATTATTTTGATCATTTGTTTTATTTATTTTACAAGCTCACAACGTGTCGCATCGTGACGCGTTGTGAGCGTGTAGATCGGCTATTTTCAAATAGCCACGGTATAAAATAGGGCTAAAGTGGTTGTCTGTGTCCCTTTTATGCCCATATACTCTATCTGTGTCCATCTTTTATGCCCATATGCCCATATGCCCATATATGGAGATCTCTGTATATGCCCATATGCCCATATATGGAGATCTCTGTATCAGTCTGTGTCCATTGTATGCCCATATACGGAGATATCTGTCTATATGCGCCATTTTTTGTTGACTCATCTGTCCCTTTTATGCCCATATACTCTCTCTGCGTCCATTTTATGCCCATATGCCCATATATGGAGATCTCTGTATCTGCCCATATGCCCATATATGGAGATCTCTGTATCAGTCTGTGTCCCTTTTATGCCCATATACGGAGATATCTGTCTATATATGCCCATATATGGAGATCTCTGTATCTGCCCATATGCCCATATATGGAGATCTCAGTCTGTGTCCCTTTTATGCCCATATATCTGTCTGTGTCCCTTTTATGCCCATATACGGAGATATCTGTCGGGTCGAGGCAAGGCCCGGCACTGCAGTGATGTCACAATGAGTCAGCGATTGCGCCGATTTCCTCCGGAACAGCCTGATGTCAACAATCAGCCCCGCATAATGAGATTCCGAACGTTTCGCGCCGGTTAGGAAAAAACGTGCGTCGGGTCGGGTCGAGGCCCGGCACTGCACTCCGTGCCGCGGCGGGGAACGCGCGTGCCAAATCTGAAGCCGGTGGGACGAACGGTTCTCGAGATACGCGGATTACAGACAGACACACATGCAGACAGACACGCAGAGACTTCTCGCATTTATAGATAGATAACACGGTTGCCAGTGATTATCATCAAAACTCACCCACAATTTTAAGCAAAATATGTTTGGGAACCAAAACCTAGTAGTGGGGTATTGTCATTATTCAACAGAAAACGTTATACTTTATACTGTATTAAGTATAATGAGTTATAACCACATTTATAATGTTGTTATTATAATGCACTCGTTATAAATCTTATGTTATGCATAACAACCTATAACAAGGTTTATCAAATCAAGTTTATTTATAGAGCACATTTAAAAAGTGCTGTACAGACTACAGAGCATTCCATCAGCACAACAGAACAAACAATAGTAAACAACATACAGAGGCATAATAAACACAAACAGTTCATTATAAACCCAACCTTTAAGTAAAGTGTTGCCGAAAATCTCAATCCGTTCCAATGTTCCAGAGTTCCATTTCAACTGCTATAATATTTAATAATAAAATAAAAAATATATAAAGAAATTAGACCTAATTGATCCCGTGGGGGATATTCAGTTTTCAGCTTCACCCAGCAGATTTCTGCCCATTGGTCAGACTTGAGCGCAAGGGGAGCACCTAGGGGTTAAGTGTCTTGCTCTGCACACCTCCACAGGCGGGCTCTCTACCCATTCAGCTGTGTCCGGCCATAATAGGCATTTGGGATAGGATATAACATGTGTTATTCTCTGAATGTTCTCCTTAACCACTTGAACCCAGCTTGCATCCTTATTCTGGGGAAATATATATCAAAAATAACAAATGAAATCTACAAGTTCACAATGCGTCGCAACGCAACAGATTTGTAGTTCTGCTATTTTTGGGGACGAGATTACGGTTCAGAGGGGGGAGAAAGCATACAAGTACAGGGGTTGGCGGCCAAATATAAATAATTTGGGGGGTCCTTGACCTTGACATGAAAGAATTTGAGAAGCACTGAAATTGAGAACGGTTTCGATTTAGAAGACATTTCGAATCGGGCTCGGGTCTTAATGGGTTAAGTGGTTAATCCTCCCAGGGGTTGGGGGGAAAACAACCTACATGTTTTTTAACCGAGTCATTCGACTCACAAACTCATAATGGAGACATACTTGTGATGGAACAGAGCAGGTGTTCCCCGCGGTCAATATTGCGATGCTACTCTGTACAAAGGCTTGGCTGTGCATTCCCTTCCACCTGCACTTTGGTAAAGAGATGCCAGAATTTCGGATTCAATGAACCATTTGTAACAGGGTCGAGTAACACCGCCTGTTTGTATGCCTTCCACCTGCATCCCAACACAGAACAGTGCACAGAAACCATTCAACGCATGATTAATGGATCTCGTTCTGTTTGAGCTTTCCTCTCATCTGCTCTTCCATTCAGCTTTCCGTCCTCGTGCAGGGGAACATATTTCAAAAGACAAGGATTGTAAAGTTTGGAGACCATGGCAGCATCTCCGGCCGTACTGTCAGTTACCCGTCGAGACAATGATGGGAATGCTGAACGGAGGAATTGGCCGTCTCTACGTGAGATGAAATATCCATTATCGAGAGTTCTTATCCAGTGACGTTTCACATAACCCTCCTGCTCAGATCTTTGCGAGGGCCAGATGGTTACGCTGGCCGCCAGGGATAGAGAGAGGGGCCGGGGAGACAGTTTTACAATGTGCAATTATAGGAGAGATAAACTAAACACTCAACAAAGCAAGGCATTTCCAGATCACTGTCTCCGGCTTCTAGACTTTGATAAGGAGCGCCAGCTGCATTCCTTGGCCAATTTACTGCAGGAATCTGTCCTCGGAACTGAAATACCAGCTCTAATGAATGCTCTTGAATGCTCCAGAATGCGAGATTTGGGTCTCTTCATCACTGATGAGGACATGTGCTCAGGCTGCTGAAGAGATACATGCAAACATAGCGTGTTTCATCACTCCAGTCCAGTCCAGTCCAGTCCAATCCAGTCCAGTCCAGCCCAGCCCAGCCAAGTCTGGTCCAGTCCAGTCCGGTCCAGTCCGGTCCGGTCCGGTCTGGTCCGGTCCGGTCCGGTCCAGTCCAGTCCAGTCCAGTCCAGTCCAGTCCAGTCCGGTTAGGTCCGGTCCGGTCCAGTCCAGTCCAGTCCAGTCCAGTCCAGTCCGGTTAGGTCCGGTCCAGTCCGGTCCGGTCCAGTCCAGTCCGGTTAGGTCCGGTCCGGTCCGGTCCGGTCCAGTCCAGTCCAGTCCAGTCCAGTCCAGTCCAGTCCAGTCCGGTTAGGTCCGGTCTAGTCCGGTCCGGTCCGGTCCACTCCAGTCTAGAGGCTAGCACAGGTGCAAGAAATTGGACCCATACTGAAATGGACAAGTGAATAATTGGACCCTGTCCGAAACAGAAAATTCCAATTCATTCAAATACTTCTGAATCTGTGCATGGGGTCTTTCTTTGGTAAATGAATGACCTACTTCAGGTGTGTCCAAACCTTTTTCAAAGGGGGCCACATTAGAAAATATTAAAACACCCAGGGCCGATCGACTATCTCCTGACATAGTGTACTTTCGGTCGGACAACAAGGTCACATATCAATATCAATATTTAATATCAAATAGTCTTTTGTCAGGTGTCTGCTCTGAACAAAACACAAATAACTAAGCCTTATTTCACATCACCAAATGTAACCAGACTCCTATGTAGAAAATACAATAAAATAGCCTTTCTTTGACCCCTTCAGAATAAGACATGGAGCAATCCTGACAAATTATACTATGAGAAAATACCCTTGTTTGACGGTGCTGGCGGGCAGTTTATAATACAATTTAGGAACGAAGCCGCGGACCGTATACAATTTGTCCTCAGCCCGCGTTTGGCCCCCGGGCCGCACTTTGGACACCTCCCTACTTCATCCATGAAAGTCTTGTACAAAAGTATTGAAAATTGCCGATCCACAAGCACAACGCCTTGTGATGCATGGTGTTGCAGTCTGTCTATTTTCAATATATGTTTTTAAAATTATAATAGGAAAGGAATTGTTGTGCGTGTGCGTGTGCGTGCGTGCACGTGTTCATGCGTGTGTGCGTGTGCGTGTGTGTGTGTGTGACTCAACTGCGCCTCTTGGTTACCAGTGTATTGCCGCTCAGGCTACAAAGTAACATGGATAGATAGAAGCATAGACACACACGGACAAAGTCAATCTGAGGAGCGGTTGACCACCGCTCAATAAAATTAAATAAAAATAACCAAATTAATAAAGTTTCAGTTAAATTTAGATAC
>NC_137812.1:50166624-50184124 GCF_963921795.1 Nannobrachium achirus
AAAATGTAGTACAGTGCAAGTACAGTTAAACACCCTGCCTATAAGGAACATCCCAAATAAGTCCTTTTACGGTCTTGTTTACGTTGGAGGTCCTTGGTATTCAATTCATGGACATAAAAAAAAGGGGGGTGGTGGTAAGGTAAGGGGGTGGGGGGGTGGGGGGGTGCAGCTGAGAACTGGGAATAATCCAGTCATGGCAATAATTAAATTGAATAGACTTTACAGTAGATTTTGATTGTACGACCAATGGTTCAAGAGCTGTGTTTGCAAAGTTTTGCAGCAAGCTGCGTTCCTGATTTGTAGCAATTTGTACAAAATGGTCTGCTCCCACACACTTTGGAAGCCAAAGGAGTATGAAAAATCTGACAGATTTGCATGAGGTTTTGAGAATATCTGAGAGTAATATCAAAAAGAGGTTCTTCCTTGGTCTCTGGGTTGTGTAGGCCTACATGAAAAGTCCAATGGTGCCATAGATTACCTGTTCACAGACGGACACATGGACGGACACACGGACGGACACACGGACGTAAGGAAAACATAATCGTCTCCGGCCTTCGGGCCAGACAGCCTGTCTGGCGGAGACAATCTGATCTTGCTCACCCTAAGACCCCGAGTTGGGATGATCATTTCAGTAACTAGACTACTAGAGTATTACCATAACTATTTAAGCCTGATAAAAAAGCAGGCCGACATGCTCATGACGTGTAGCACCGTGACCTGTTATGAACCTTTGTGAAATGCCCCTGTCTGTCTTCCCTGCTGTCCCCCCCTCTCTCTCTCTTTCTCTCTCTCTCTCTCTCTCTCTCTCTCCGTCCCGTGCACTCTCTCATCCTGTTTGTCCCCCCTCCCCCTGCCCCCGTATTTCTCTTTGGCTACAGCACCCTGTGTTACAGGATGATGTCATTCACACGGATTGTGTGAACAGTGTGTGAGCATCACGAAGACAATAATACACTGTTTCTCAACGTCTGTTCCGGGGCCCATCATTGCGGGTCTGTAACTCTGTGTGAACAAATGCAATTTGAGATTTTATATATATATAGTGTTAATCTAACAGAGATTTGGGCTGAGAGTGTGAAAATTTGAACCATTTGCACACATTGGCCAAGCTTCACGTGACGCATAATGAAATTAACTCATGAATTACACTGTTCACATCACACAAGGTGTGATTTTTGTGTGCGTGTGTGTGCCAATTTGGCCAATGTTTATTGTGTCATTTTAGAGGTATTAAAAATCCTTATACATTGTCACTTTAGAAATGTGCAGATACCCTCTATACACTTAAACTGTATGTTTTTGTTTACTGTTGAGTGGGAAAACAATATTGCACATTAAGTTAATCATCTAGGGACCCCCCCAAAATATTTTTTAACCCACAGGTTGTGGGTTACTGCATTACACAGCAGGTCAGCCCTCCTTCTCTTTTCCTGTGTTGACCGGGCAGACACTCAGGTCCTCACACAGTGAGTAATGAGTCCACCCAGCCAGACCTCAGCACACGCCCAAGGCCCCGAGGAAATGTATGTGCTGCTCACCCTGTCTGGTATGACAACTGCCCCCACCCTCCCACCTCCTGTCCTGTGCTGTCCTCTCCCTGTACTCCAAACTCATATCAGCTCTGTCTTTGATCCAGCCAAACCCCCTCCACCCCACACACACTCACACGTCACACAGAACATATTATGTTTTCTTTTGTGTGCGTGCGTGTGTGTGCGTGTGTGTGTGCGTGTGTGTGTGCGTGTGTGTGTGCGTGTGTGTGTGTGTGTGTGTGTGTGTGTGTGTGTTTTATGGGGCCGGTATGTACAGCTTAGTGGGGTTGTTTTGCAGTAGCATTGCATAGGTCCATGTTCAGTCTGTATTTGTGTCCCTCTGTCATTCACATAGAGTAGATACGGTAGATACACATACAAGTACTCTAGAGAGAGTGTGTGTGTGTGTGTGTGTGTGTGTGTGTGTGTGTGTGTGTGTGTGTGTGTGTGTGTGTGTGTGTGTGTGTGTGTGTGTGTATATACTGTATATATATATATATATATGGCGAGAAGCGCCCTCACCCTAAACGCCGAAGTCATGCACATGGGCACGTGCACATGGCTGCTTTGGCATGTATATCCTTCTGTTGAGCTGGTCGAGTAATCACTGTGATGTCAGAACAGGTCAGCTATATCCATATATGGAGTCTGTGAGGTCAGATGTAGAGGTATTGACCAGCTTCATATATGGAGATGTACCGGTATGTGACGATCCAGTTGTCTCCATGTATGGATATCCAGGGTTTGATGAGGTCATCAGTGTCATGATCTTCATATATGGAGATCCAGGTGATGATAGTCATCAGTCTTGATTTGCAAATGAATTCTGTCTTGGCCATATATGGAGTGTCCATATATGGCATTGCCAAATATGGGCATTCCCAGATATGCGCTTAATATTGATGACATCGGGACAGGGATCTCCATATATGGGCATAAAAGGGACAAGGACGGAATTAATTTGCAAGTGTGACTTGTGTCGTGTCAACCACGCTGGTTAGAATGACACAATATGTCCATATGCATGGGCATTCCCAGATATGGGCTTAATATTGAAGGGCATAAAAGGGATTCTATTGTATGGGCATTCCCAGATATGGGCTTAATATTGATGGGCATAAAATGGATTCTATTAGTGTGGTTGCCCTAACAGGGCATCATCTGTGAATCAGATGTATAGGTCAGCTCCATATATGGAGATCTAGGTGATGATCCAGTCGTCTCCATGTATGGATATCCAGGTTTGATGAGGTCAGTGTTGTGGTCTTCATATATGGAGAGCCAGGTGATGGTAGTCATCAGTCTTGATTTGCAAATGAATTCTGTCTTGGTCATATGGAGCGTCCATATATGGGCATTGACAAATATGGGATTAATATTGATGCCATCAGGGATCTCCATATATGATTGCCAGAACAGGCTGTCTTGGTCATTGAGTCAACAATGTGATGTCACAACAGGTCAGCTATTGATATTGAGGCGTTACTGACCCACTGACTCACTGGCATACGGACAGGATCTGCCGGGTTTCATAGTTAACTGCGACCTATGGTCGCAATTATTATAACGTATCACAATCAGCTTTCTTTTAGTTGCTGTCATGTTTAACTATTTCATGACGCCAGTAGTCCCTTGCCTGTCCATACCTACAAAATGCTTTATCCATGTCATTGACAAAGTCTTTGTGCCTACAGGATTATATCCACGTCGGTTCCAAAGTCAGAGGCTTTTAGAGATTGTTGCAACTCACTCATTGCAATAAAATGAATGATGTCATTTTGTGTCATGTCATGACAATAACCTAAAACTACAAACTAAGTAGTAACTAATATTGTCAAATAACTGTAATGGAGTAAAAATACAAGTAAAAATAATGGAGTTGTAGTGGAGTAGAAGTAAAAGTGTTCAAAATTGGAAGTACTTGACTGTAGGTCCTTCCTGTAGGCGTGGTCAAGCAGATGGCTGCCTGAGTCTTCAGCTCTCTCCGATCGATGAAAGAAACCTCTCCAAACTCACCAAATATATGGAAGAACATCACGGAAAACAACAAAAATGGCCGAAGGAACACACACGGGCCAAGAGGAAGATGGCGTCAGCAAGGAAACAACAGGTGGCCTAACCCAGATCCAGAAGGGATTGGAAAGCATTAAAGAAATAAGGGACCTTAAAAGTGAACTGAAGAGTGAGTTAAGTACTTTCAAAGAAGAATTGAAAAAAGATCTGATGGCAGACCTTACAGCTTTCATAAGAAATAATGATGATGATGCCACGAAAGACCAGAACCAAGAATCGGCGAGGTCCCATATAGAGGAGACAGAGCGGTGGAACAGTGCGGTAAAAGACGCTCTGCTCACTTCTCTGGAGCAACAACAATCTTTTTTTTTCTTTTTCTTTTGTATATAGGGTCTTAAAGCAGGTCATCTTGGGCAGCAGAGTTACAGCAAAGAAAAATTACAATGCAAGGTTTCTTAACTCTCATTATGTTACGGTTCATACAGTCCAATGGTGAGAGGTCCTATACCAGTACAACAACAATCTTTTCAAGAAGCTTTAACCGAAATTGCAATTTGGTTGAGGACGCAGAAAAGAACAGCACTGTCCCGGAGTTCATTGAGAAATTGCTGATATCCGCACTTTCCTTACCACCGGACATTGACCTGCAGATCCAACAAGCACACAGATCGTTGGCCCCAAAGCAAGGTCCTGAGTTCCCACACGGTCCACTGTGATAAACTTTCTCCAGCCCAGTATCAAAGAATTAGTCCTCAAAAAAGCATAGCAAACGAAGATTGAATTAGAGAGGGCAATCACCTGGGCTTTGATCATGATTACCCAACCGCAGTAATGCAGAAGAGAAGAGGATATCGTGGAATTAAATCAGGACTATTAAAAAAAGGAATCCCGTTCTAAACACCTGGCTCTAAGATCTTAGATCTTGATCAAGTGGGCAGTAAGGGCAAGTGCACCTATGACAGCGCAGTGGAAGCCACGAGGAAGCTGGTCAACTCGGTGTGTGTCTCATGACCTGGAGGTGTGCGGTGCTGAATGGCAACAGTTTCCGAGAACCGACAAAACCACGAATATCTGTATCTGTCAGACCGCGGTTCTGAGGAGAACGCACAAATCCCTTGTGTGCTCTTCATGTGCACTTATAAACATATAGCCTATCAACATATTACAGTTTTTCACGATTGGTAACACACAAAAATCAAAGATTCTGCACAATTTTCACAACCTTAACTTCATGTACCTACACTCCCTTTTCTGCATTAGACTTGGATTGTCCTCCTTTACACTCTGATGTCAATTACACATCACCTTATTGTCGAAACACTACACACAATGTTAAGTTGTTGCACACACTTCTCAAGTAAAAGCTCAAAGTATCAACCTACAACACACAACTATTCAAAACTCTACACATTCAAGTCTGATGTCAATTACACATCACCTTGTTGTCTAAACACTACACACAATGTTGCACAACTGAACATTGAAACAGGAACCGGCGGCAGAGATGGGCACAAAATACCCAAAAAAATATTTGAAATACAAAGATAATACCAGGATATTGTCACCAGGATATTATCTTGGTGACAGTATCCTGGTCAATATTAGACCAAGTACTGACCAGGTTTTTTCTTTTTTGTATTTGTTCCCATCTCTGACCGGAGGCATGATGCCTAAATCTACAGTAAATCATGTACCCAAAAAAAAAACTTTTTGGATGCATATTTGTGTGCTGTTTTATGTTTCACCATAAAAAAGTAGGCCTACACTGAGTAATTTTACAAAAGGAGAAATAGCTCATTCTCCAGAGTCATTGTAATTCATATGGTGTGTTCCATTTTGACAATTGTGTTTTTAATTTTGCACTGCAGTGTGTTGTAAATGAGACAGGGAGAGAGAGAGAGAGAGAGAGAGGGGAGACAGAGAGTGTGTGTGTCCCCGTCCCAACAAGCACATACTGGATCCTTCATGTGTTCGTGAGATTGTATGCATGGGGTTCTCTGATTGGCCAACCAGAACTGTGGGCTTGGTGGATTGGCGGCGCATCGCATCACGTTTGTGCCGCTTAGCCAATATAAGTCCCTGATTGGACAGCACGACCCATTGGCTGAACTGTTTGGCTGAGCTTCACATAACGATTGTGCTGCATAGCCAATATAAGTAAGCAATTTACCCCGAGTGAGAGGACATTATGCTCTCATAATGTCCGCAGTGAGGGTGTTATCGGACGAGGCGCAGCCGAGTCCGATAACAACCTCACTCAGGACATTATGAGAGCATAATGTCCGACCCCGAGTGGTAAATAGCTTTTCTACCACTTTTTCCCGTATACATGAAAGAAAACACATAGTTGTAACTTGCAAGGATCTTAAGTTACAATCATTATTGCCTATAAAACTTCCGCGAGACAGCAGATAGTTCCACCAACAACATCTTCTACTCACCAACAGATGGCGCCAACTCCATACTAATCCATGCGTCTAGCTTACAGCTAAGCTAACGTCAGTTAAAAGCACCGTTCCGGCCGTAAATAGAGGCTGTTCGCTTCCAGAAAGGCATAGGTTCAGAGAAAAGGGGCTTTAAAGTTGGCGGATTGCATTGGATCCAAATAAATCGGCGACGATAGTACGCACGTTAGTAAACATAGGACCGCTGCGACCTTCATTTGTTGGTTGGGGGAAAGGTGTTCCGACTACCTCCTGAAGTCCCCGGATGTACACTGAGGCGCATTGATCTCGGACACACAACTTTGCGGCAGTTGTCCTCTCATAACCTCCGGAATTTAGCCAATCAGAATCCAGTATTTGAACACGTGACTCGAAAAAGTGGTAGAAGTGACAGCAAATGCAATGGCACAGAAAGTAGACAAAAGCCATTACATGGAAGAATGTGATAGAAGAATGCCAATAATGTTGGGATGGAGGAGAAGGAAGGCATCTTTATCAAATGAAAAAGAAAGTGGGAGAGTACAGAAGGTACATGCATGGGATGTTGGAGAGAGGAGGTCATCATAACATTTATGTTGATCATGTACTGCATTTTATACTTGCAACACTCAAGACATGCATGGCCCCGAGGCCAATGTGGCCAATGATAATACAAATTCAAAAAAGATTTGAATTGGTCAATCGTCAGCATATACCATTCCATAATATAAACCCAGATACACAAATATATCGCATTAATATGCGAAATCTCTGGACGTATGTGCGTGTGAGTGTCACCACTCACCAGCGAATTTCGAGATGTCATGTCAACAGAAAATGTTGCCTGACAACTTTTATGTTCAGCTTTTCACTGAAGGCGGCAATTGCCATTACAATGGCATAATCTGGGCACACCCACCCATGTGGCTCAGGAGGTTGCGCTCAGTGGGAAATGATGATCTCACTCAAAAGTCTGATTCAGAGTCTGATTCGGGAGCCACCCCATTGGTCAGGTCTTTGGAATGATGCAAGGCGGTCCGGTCGTCCAATGATCCGTGGGTCGGTGGTTCGAAACCCGGCTCCTCCTGTCCACGTGTCGAAGTGTCCTTGGGCAAGACACTGAACGCCTCGGTGTCAGCTTGCCACCATTGGTGTGTGAATGTGGGAAGTGAGGACGCTGGCGTCGACTGTTCGCCGCTTCACCTCCCAATGTATGAATGAATGAACCATTGTAAACCGCTTTGAGCACTTGGAAAAGCTCTATAAAAAATGCAATTCATTATGTGACGTGCAAATTTGTGTTGATGTCAGGTATATTGTGCTGACAACACGTGTTGTCCATTCCAGTCCTGTCCAGTCTATGTACGGTAAGGGCATATCTGCCTGCCTGCCACAGACAAACCCACAGACACCGCCGCAACTTGAAATGTATACCACACACACACACACACACACACACACACACACACACACACATGCACGCACGCACGCACACACGCACGCACACATGCACAGCACTTCTGAGCCCAGACGTAAATCAATATGTCTCAAAATGCAAAGAAAACATTGACCCAAAAACATATGGAGATGATGAAGGCATTTATTTGCACAGCGAGGCCTGTGATGATATGTGAATCCACCATTCTGTTTGTGGAGAAAACTGAGGCTTATTAATTGATGTGCGGACAGCATAAATTAATGTCTCGGGGGCCCGGCAGGGGCCCCTGTTATCGTTGACTAGGGACTTCATAACAGCCTGTATATTAGCAGGAGAGGAGAACTCCATCAGCCTGTGCCATAATCAGAAAATACTGCTCTGTGTGTGTGTGTGTGTGTGTGTGTGTGTGTGTGTGTGTGTGTGTGTGTGTGTGTGTGTGTGTGTGTGTTCTTACATTACTCACCTACTTAGGACCGTTAGTAAGAAAACCACCTTCCGTATTAGGACCGTTGACCAAGTTAGGACCAAAATCATGGTCCTAAGTAGGTTTGACCACTATACCAGACAGAGAATGTCATTTTAACATGCCTGGTGTTGAAATTGGCATGGTCCTAAAAAGGAGGCATTTTTACCTATGGTCCTAAAAAGGAGGCATTTTTACATTTGGTGTGTGTTGCATCTGGTGTGGTCCTAAAAAGGAGGCATTTTTACATTAAGTGTGTGTAAGGTGTGTGTAAGGAAGAATTTTTACATTTGGTGTGTGTGGATCTGGAGTGGTCCTAAAAAGGAGGCATTTTTACATTTGGTGTGTGTGCATCTGGTGTGTGTTGAATTTCGAAGAGTGTGTGTCCTACCGGCAAAACCTCCACCGGCTGTCAGTCACATCACGTCACGTCACGTCACGTCACGTCACGTCACGTCATGTCACGTCACACTTTTGCCCTACTCATATCTCCACCACCGTTGCCCCTATCCATGCCACACTTTGCACACACACTCCTTGCCTGCCAATCCACAACCTCCACTCCTCCAGGAACCCCCGGAGCTCCAGGGACCCCCAGGGATGTTCACCCGTTTCGGATGGTCTCATGCCATAGAATGACCGTTTATCAAGTTTTATCAGCCCATTGGACTGGGGACAGTATGACCATGCTGTGCCGACTGACTCTATCAGTAGGCTTTCATCTGTCAGAATTTGGGATGATAAGGGATCGTTCTACATAGTCTGTTATACCACCGTTTTAAACATTCATTCGGTTGTTTATCATGCCATATTTTGTCTGATCAGACTCTTGACGTCACCATGTTATAGCTCTGTAGCATGGCCACCGATTGGATTAAAAAGCTTCTTATAAAACAATATGTAAAATATGGTTCATTCTGCTTGAGCGGTCCATATTCTGACATCCGTGAGCCTTCAGTGAACACTTTATTTTCTAAATCTGGGCGTTAGTTTTGATTTGATAATCATTATTATTATTTATTGTCAATGGAACATGCAATATTTTACCATATTGTCTGCATTATAGTGTGTCATGATAAAGTTTTTAGTGAGAAATTTGTATTTTAACGCCACAATCCTGTTAAGTCGTATGTATTCTCTTTTCTTGCTTTTTTTTGTTCGCTTTTTTCACTTGAATGTGGCTATAACTGTGTTGATTCAAACTGTGATACAGGCCGCTTAGCTCAATTGGTTAGTGACTTGCATGCTAATCTTCCGACCCGGGATCGAATCCCATCCAACTTACACCTCAACTTCAAACCATTATTTATGAAGCAACAAATCGTACTTTTGTGTTAGTTTACGGTTGGTTAATTATAGGTTAGTTAGGCTTAAGGCTTAATAACTTTTATATAGCGCTTTTAATCCAATGCGCTTTACATAGATTGTGCATTACATTCACCCATTCACACACACATTCATACACCGGTGGCGGAGGAAGCCATGCAAGGCACCAACCTACATATAACTCCATATATAGAGACATAGCTGCTGACATCAGTATGACATCACACTGCTGACATCAGTATGACATCACACCGTACACAAATGACCCTTATATAAGACCGGCATTATTTACCGACAGATTGTGGAGAGATTAGGGAGTCTTACTGGTACTGGATAAGTGAGCTTGTAGATCAGCTATTTTTGGCAAATAGATTTTGTAGAGAGTGAAAAAAGTATCAAGTACGTATATTATTGCGACCGTCAGGTCGCAGTTACTATCAAAACCTCCACCGCTGTCATGTCACGTCATGTCACGTCACGTCACGTCACGTCACTTTTGTCCTACTCATATCTCCGGTGGCAGGGACCCCCTGCCACCGCCGCCAAATAGTGCAAACATGACCAAATCGATCAACGATACAGAGAATATTAGAGAAGATGATGAGAACCATGTAGAGTCAATTGTTGTGACCGTCAGGTCACAGTTACTATCAAAACCTCCACCGCCCGCCCGTCCGTCCGTCCGTCCGTCCGTCCCAATAGAATCCACCCACTCCATGTTTTTTGCTACAGTCAGGTCACAGTTACTATCAAAACCTCCTCCAGCTGTCAGTCACGTCACGTCACGTCACGTCACACTTTTGCCCAACTCATATCTCCACCACCGTTGCCCCTATCCATGCCACAATTTGCACACCCACTCCTTACCTGCCAATCCACAAACCCCCGGAGCTCCAGGGACCCCCAGGGACGTTAGGGTTAGGGTTAGGTAATAGGGACTTTTCTAACAACCGGGCAGTGCGCGTCTGCCCGATTATTGATCCGTAAGGCTGATAGAGATGTAAATGAAAGGTAATGAGGAGCTATGAATATAGCCGACAACCGGAACTTTTTTCTTCTTTTTTTTCTTAAGCCTACCCCCCCTAAAACAGGTGCGCAGAGTCCAAATAAAAAGGTTTTATTTCAATTGGTTAACAGGAAGTGCCTCAAACAGCCACTTCCTGGTGTGTTTTAGGTAGTTCCGGGTTACTAGGTGTTACAATATATTTTTTTCTCAAAACTACACTTAATTATAAGCCTCAGGTTGACACTCAGTAAGGCGAATTACCTATTGTGATTTTATAGTAATTAAAAGAAGGCTAAACCTAGCGTCGCACCGGGAATGACGCACAGAAACGAAACACATATCCACGCGTGCATCTCAATGCGCTCTACAACATACTAAAAGATGAGCCCATGAGATGCATCGGTTCGTGAACCAACGCCAAACCTAGTTAGCCTAGGGTTAGACTTTTAGCCTTAATAACTCAAAGACGATAAGACGCCAGAACTCGGCTCTGAGATATGTTGTAGTGCTCTCCGAGACGAACGTTTTGATGTCTCATATCTTCCTCTACGACCTTCTTCCCCCTGGGATATCAAATTTCACAATAGCCCTTAGAGGGCTTTGGCCAGCACGCCAAAGATTTTAATCATGTTCGTGGCGCGCGAATTTCGTGTCTTTTTCGCAAACGGAAAGGGTTAAAACTGTCAGAGAAACACGAAACCAATTCCATTGGATCAGGCATACTTCAAATATGAATAGTGTGGCCTGCCTGAAACAAAGAGTAATTTTTTTATTTTTTTATTGATTTTAAGGTCAAAACTCCCAGTTAGAGTGTCTTTGTCGCAATTTTAAAGGGTTTAAAGTGTCGGAGAGACACGAAACCAATTCCATTGGATCGGGCATCCTTCAAATATGAAAAGTGTGCCCTGCCTGAAACAGAAGGATTTTTTTTTTAATTCTTTATTGATTTTAAGGACAGAAGGCCCGTTTTGAAGCCTAGATTGATCTTTCCTTGACCTTTCGAATTAGGAGTGTCGTAGAGACACAAGATCGGGTTTGTTGGATTCAGCGTCAAAAGGCGAGTCAGAATAAGTGTTAACTTTGATACTTTAATTTACAGCCCCCTTGTGAAATCTTCTAATAAAAATCTTCGATAGGTCACAGTTACTATCAAAACCTCCACCGCCTGTCTGTCTGTCCGTCCGTCCGTCCATCAATCAAGTACTGTGTCTGCTCACTGCCATTAACTCATATGCTGCCAAAAAAATACCCCTTTGTACCCCCTTCTCTGCCATGCCCGTAGAACCCGTAAATGTAATAAAAATTAATAAAAAAATGTTTTTTATCGAAGCGGAACTAAAATTCCGGAACTAATGTTCCGTGATCATCGTTTCTACACGGACACATTATTGAGCGGACCAGTTTAACATTGAACCCCTAAACCGGAAGCCCGGTCCGTCCTCTATTTTGGCCCGTTAGCTTACTGTGTGAACTCCGCGGCTTACAGATGGAGAACGGATTGATCAATTTTCAAAATTTCAACGGATTTGAGAAGCTGATGGAATACGCGAACACACGATGCATAGCAGTGTCCGATCGCGCACGATGGGAATTGGATGAGCGCCCGCGTTAACATGTAGGAGAAGCCAGCAGTGAAAGACATAGAGAAATCTGCGGGATTTACGGGCGAAAACTACGAATGAGTTAAGAAGCTAGACAATAGCAAGGCTTGTGGTTTGGACAGTGTTACTGCTGAACACCTTAGGCAGGGGTGGGCAATTATTTTCTCCAAGGGGCCAAATGAGAAAAAAAAAAAATATTGTGGAGGGCCACTCAATGAAAAAAAACATCACAAGGATGCAACTGGGACGTTTCATCAGTGATGTAGCCTGGGGTCGACGGGTGTATCGGGTCTCGCAACATCATACACCCTCGCCCAGGTGACCCAGCCACGATCAGTCCTATTAGGGAAAGACCAGGGTCACTCAATGTGCTGCATGTAATTTACAGCCCCCTTGTGAAATCTTCTAATAAAAATCTTCGATAGGGGCAACTGTGGTGGAGATATGAGTAGGGCAAAAGTGTGACGTGACGTGACTGACAGCCGGTGGAGGTTTTGATAGTAACTGTGACCTGACTGTCGCAAAAACACGGATTGGGTGGATTCTATTGAGACTATATAATTTATATGAGGTGGAACCATGAGGTAAAGTGGTGCTAAAATGCTGTATCGTTCCAATTTTAGCCCTGGGGGTCCCTGGAGCTGCGGGGGTCCCTGGAAGGGTGGAGGTTGTGGATCGGCAGACAAGGAGTGTGTGTGTAAAATTTCACATGGATAGGGGCAACGATGGCGGAGATATGAGTAGGGCAAAGTGTGACATGATGTGACGTGACGTGACGTGACGTGACGTGACGTGACGTGACGTGATGTGACGGACAGACAGACAGACAGACAGAGAGACGGATTGATGGACGGACGGACGGACGGACAGACAGACAGGCGGTGGAGGTTTTGATAGTAACTGTGACCTGACGGTCACAACAATTGACTCTACATGGTTCTCATCGTCTTCTCTAATATTCTCTGTATCGTTGATCGATTTGGTCATGTTTGCACTATTTGGCGGCGATGGCAGGGGGTCCCTGGGGGTCCGTGGAGGTCCGGGGGTCCTGAAGGTTGTGGTTTGGCAGGCAAGGAGTGTGTGTGTAAAATTTCATGGATAGGGGCAACGATGGCGGAGATATGAGAATGGCAAAAGTGTGACGTGAAGTGACGGCGGTGGAGGTTTTGATAGTAACTGCGACCTGACGGTCGCAATAATATACGTACTTGATGCTTTTTTAACTCTCTACCAAATCTATTTTTCCAAAAATAGCTGATCTACAAGCTCACTTATAGTAGATCAATGCACCATTTAACAATATGGTACATTGAGAATAAAAGTTATTAAGCCTTAAGCCTAACCTATAATTATGACCAACCGTAAACTAACACTAAAGTACGATTTGTTGCTTCATAAATAATGGTTTGGACTGACATTATAAAAATAAAATAAAAGTCGAGGTGTAAGTTGGGTAGAATTCGAACCAGGGTCGGACGATTAGCAGACAAGTCACTTACCAATTGAGCTAAGCGCCCTGTATCGCAGCCTGAATTAACGCAGTTATAGCCAGATTCAAGTGAAAAAAGCGAACAAAAAAAAAAGCAAGAAAAGAGAGTACACACGACTTAACGGGATTGTGGCGTTAAAATACACATTTCTCACTAAAAACGTTATCATGACACACTATAATGCAGACAATATGGTAAAATATTGCATGTTCCATTGACAATAAATAATAATTATCAAATCAAAACTAACGCCCAGATTTAGAAAATAAAGTGTTCACTGAAGGCTCACGGATGTCAGAATATGGACCGCTCAAGCAGAATGAACCATATTTTACGTATTGTTTTATAAGAAGCTTTTTAATCCAATCGGTGGCCATGCTACAGAGCTATATTTAACATTATGGTGACGTCAAGAGTCTGATCAGACAAAATATGGCATGATAAACAACCGAATGAATGTTTAAAACTGTGGTATGGCCAGACTATGTAGAACGATCCCTTATCATCCCAAATTCTGACAGATGAAAGCCTACTGATATGAGTCAGTCGGCACAGCATGGTCATACTGTCCCCAGTCCTATGTGCTGATAAAACGTGATAAACGGTTATTCTATGTCATGATACCATCCGAAACGGGTGCACCTGATCAGACGAAGGCTGGGTGTGCGGAAGTACCCCTCTCATACGGAGTCAAAAGCATATCAGAGAGAGCTGTTGATCTCCACAAATAGGAAAGACCACTGACCCATGTTGTGCCACATATGCAGCCCAGAAACCCAACATAGTTCTTATGTGGATAATTGCCTTTAAAATTCCCATTCATCTCACAAAGCCAAGTCCCTAATTGACGAAAATGAGACCCTTACTTGCTGGTGGTGGGTTTGACATCAGATAATGGGCTAGCAATGACACAGCTGCAATAAACCATCTCTCGCCAGATCCGAAAAGTGAACCGTGGCTATCAGAGAATGGAGGAGACCCCAAAGAGCTAACACTAGGCCTCCAGTGGAACTGCTCTGACATACTGAGTCATAAGCAGTTATAAGTCCATTATTTACCATCAGCCTACAATGAGGAATATTAAAAAAATAGTGTCAAGCCATTAGTGTATGATCCTCTGGGCTATATGACTCCTTTTACATCTAGTGCAATGATCATAGTGCAGGATCTATGGAATCAGGAAAGAGGATGGGATAACTTCATTAAAACATATAGCTTGTTGGAGAAATGGCATGCATGGGAAAGCTGTCCCCCTCTATCAATGCAAACAAATGCAAAAATTAAAAGCTCTTTGTTTTATTAAAACAAAGGAGGACACAATGAGGGCTAACTCACTTAATAGAAAACTGCAAATAAACAGCCATGTTGACTTCTGGAAAGAGGTCAAGGTCATGAATAACAGTAGAACCTCTCTGCCTGCTGACATCGAGGGTGTTTGTGGACAGGACGAGATTGCTAAAGTGTGGCAAGAGAATTATTTTAATCTTTTTAATTGTCCATCCATCCATCCATCTTCAACCGCTTATCCGGAATCGGGTCGCGGGCGTAACAGTTCCAACTGAGACTTCCAGATTTCCTTATCCTGCGCAACTTCCTCCACTCCCTCTGGGAGTATACCGAGGCGTTCCCAGGCCAGTCTGGAGATATAATCCTTCCATCTGGTCTTAGGTTTGCCACGGGGTCTCCTCCCAGTGGGACGTGCATCGAGGACCTTCCTAGGAAGGCGCTCGGGGGCATCCGTAATTGTATCAGAGGTAATGATGTTACAATTGATAATGTCAACTCATCTCCAAATATGGTAGTCAAATCCACTCATGTGTCTGCTCACTGCCATTAAGAAGCTAGACAATAGCAAGGCTTGTGGTTTGGACAGTGTTACTGCTGAACACCTTAGGCAGGGGTGGGCAATTATTTTCTCCAAGGGGCCAAATGAGAAAAAAAAAAAATATTGTGGAGGGCCACTCAATGAAAAAAAACATCACAAGGATGCAACTGGGACGTTTCATCAGTGATGTAGCCTGGGGTCGACGGGTGTATCGGGTCTCGCAACATCATACACCCTCGCCCAGGTGACCCAGCCACGATCAGTCCTATTAGGGAAAGACCAGGGTCACTCAATGTGCTGCACGGGAACTACTCTGCCGGGATTGGGGGCAGCGCAACTCTGGCGCATGGAAGAACTAGGCTCTATGGGTTGACTCCTGGCCGGACTCACAATCATATTGTGGAGATTTAATTTATCGTGATACCATCCTCTGTCATGCACTGGGATCAATTCACCTTTTATTTGCCAAGCTGCATATCCAGTACCATTTAAACCCTCTATAATTGGTAAAAGGTACTTATAATATACTGTATGTACTTGATACTGTCTTTTTTCATTCTCTACGAAATCTCTTTGCCAAAAAATAGCCGATCTACAAGCTCACAACGCGCCGTGCTTGATTTTTGCATGATTGATCCCTCCCCCTAACTGTGAGGATTGGACGACAGCGTAGCAAAACACTTCCACCCAAGGTTCGCTCCCATATAGGCAGGGTATATAGGCAAATTAATATCAAGAACATTTATATTACATTATTACGGCCATGGTGAAATGTTGCTGCTGGGGGACCTGCAACAGTGATTATAGCTAGTACCCAGAACATTTGAAGGGAGCATTTTTCAAATCATTTTCTGAAACCAAAATCTGCCTTGGACTGCAGATTGATGTATTGTAGTATGTTTATCAGGTGCTCAGGTGCTGCAATTTGTATTGTTTGATTACCTTAGGGCAAGGTCGTGCACAGGGACACATGCACGCACCTGCCTGATTGACAGCAGACTGCTGAGCGGGTGCTTTGGCATTTGACTGTTTTGTCCTTGTATGTCCCTAAAGCTATAAATGCACATACATTATTGTTATCATAGATAGATAGATAGATACCTTTATTATCCCAAGGGGAAAAGTCAGTTGCCCAGCGGCAGCACAGCAGTATAAGGTTTTTTACAAAGTTACAGAGTAGTATGAAAAGATAAAAGAAAAAATAGAGTACAGTAAGTACAGTAAGAGCAAGGTGCATTAAGAAAGGGAATGAATAATATATAAAAGTGTCCTACAGCGCAACTATCAATATAATACAGTGCCCAGATCAAAGTTACCATAACAGTCAATGCCAGATAATGCAACAAGTATCTCACTATCAAGTCAAACACAAGAAGAAATACTCAAACTACTAAAACAACCTAATAGTGCAGTGTCCACAGGTCAGAGCGATAAAAACAACTAGCAAAGAAATCACCAACAACACAATTAGAGCTGCTATAAAGATCCTAAATCAATTGATTTACAGTATGTGCCATGATGCTGTTATGGGCTGTATGACATGCATCAAGTATCAAGTAAGGAATGATGGATATTTACCAGCAACCATTATTTTGCTATTACTGCCAAGCTGTTATGTATTAATATTTATATTGTATTATTTTAACAAGTGGTTCTCAAAGTGGATTTCAGGGACTCTGACATTGTACACATGGAACCAAATGAACCCTAAGTCTCATGATGAGAGGTTAAATTAACCCTAACAGGTCCCTTTGTACTTGGAGTGGGGGAGACATTGGAATTCTAAAGTTTGAGAAACACTGCCTTAAAACAGTGTGAAGACAATCCTAAATCAATATGACAGGACACCAGGTGATTTACAATTGTCCTGTTCAGGACAGCACTAGGCATTATCTCTGCCTGCCTACTAGCTCTGGTCCATCGCTTTCACCTCCCGCATTGCTCCCGGTGAAGCTCTGACAGACCCGTCGGGAAACGCATGGACTCGAGATTGTCGGCCCCGCCGAGCGCTCAATACTAGTGAAAATAAACAAAACCGTTTCACTACTCACCAAACCAAAGGTCGTTTTGCGCTTTTGAAAGTCTATTCTCCGCGGTGGTGAACCCCTCAGCACCCCACCTACTCTGTAAAATACATTATTTTTGTCATGAAATAAAGTGCATCCAACTCGACCGCCGCTTATTTCCGGGTTGTGAACCATTGTATCTGCGGTGGCCGCTAGGTGGCCTGAGGTGTGTGCGTTTTATTTCATGACAAAAATAATGTATTTTACAGAGTAGGTGGGGTGCTGAGGGGTTCACCACCGCGGAGAATAGACTTTCAACAGCGCAAAACGACCTTTGGTTTGGTGAGTAGTGAAACGGTTTTGTTTATTTTCACTAG
>NC_137812.1:50189124-50204124 GCF_963921795.1 Nannobrachium achirus
AGTGATTGCGACCATAGGTCGCAAGTTTAGTACTGTATGTGAACGGTCACAGCTTCTGTGTATGTATCTCTGTCACGCCTGACACTGTGGTTCTATTGGTTTGTCGCTCTGACATCATGCTCTGACATCACTGTGATGTCAGGGGAACCACTGTTAACAGAATGGGTTTGCCGCTCTGACATAACGCTCTGGCTTCACTGTGATGTCACACTAACAGAATCCCTTTTATGCCCATATATGGAGTTCCCTGATGTCATAAATATTAAGCCCATATCTAACAGGACTTCATATGGGATTGCCCATATATGGAGGCCACATCGGCCACATACCACACTAACGGCTGGTTCTACAGACAGGGATCTCCATGTATGGGTATAAAAGTGTATGATGTTAGATGTCAGAGCAGTACATGGATCTCCATATATGAATACCAGGGGTCTCCATATATGGGAAACTGATCCGATATACATCACTAGCCAGATGGCCAAGAATTGGCGCAACCTTGCCCCTTTAAGGCGAGGTTGCGGGTCTTACTGCGCGTCTTACTGCGCGTCTTACTGCGCGTCTTACTGCGCGTCTTACTGCGCGTCTTACTAGTCTACATCATACAAACAAGTGATCTAAATAACAGATCTACAAACACACAACGCCACACACCGCGTCATTGTTAAAATCATAAATACAAAACGAATGGTTTTGGACATACTGTACAAGGTTTCCACCCGACAACAACGATTTGTTGAATTATTGTGGCTTGTGGGTTCCATTGTGTGTTTATAATAAGTGACCCATACTTTTAATGATGTTCCGTACTTCTTTATCTGATCTTCCTGACGTAAGGGCTATTGTTTACTCTGATGACGTTCATGTTTGTTGCTTTGTTTCTCTTTCTCTTTCTTTTTTTAATTGAGGTAAATTAGCGTTTCACTACAATGCCCCTGGCGCTCGCGTGTAATTGCATCTCGGACTTCCAGTGTCACAGTGTTGTGCACATCACACGTCAAATAAAATAAACCACAGCCATAAATTGTTCGCCTCTCGCATCTGCAGCTTGTGCATAATTGCACGTTTCACTTCCAAAGTTGCTGTGATGTGCATCGAACGTCAAATAAAATAAACTGCAACTATAAATTGTTTTTTCCTCTAAGAATCCTTTTCCATTGCCTCCGTCTCTCTCTGTCCCTGCATGCCTTCTTCTTCTTCTGCCATGTCTGTCAATACCCCAGCGCGGGACAGCAATTATCAGCAGCAGGCCTATATTTCGTCACTGTCAGGCACAAACCTTGCAAAGTATCTCCAAGTTTCAAATGTGTATGTTTTATTTTTCGTAAATTAAAGCCTTACTTCAAGGGTCTTAAACGTTTTCACCCCTTAGTTGAGCGAGAGATGAAGCAGGTACCCCCAAAACCTTTTCATCGTTTGACTGCACAATCATCAGTGTACCGGTATTTTGGATTCATGTCAATTTGTGCTTTCAGATATTTAACCACTTGAGCCGTCATTACCTAATAAACTTGACCTTTTACTCTGTACTTAGCCTGCTCTTTTTCCCCTCCACCAAAACCTCTTTGCTGAAAATAGCCGATCTACAAGCTCACAACGCCTCACAGCGCGAGGCGTTGTGAGCTTGTAGATCTGCTGGTTACAGTTTTCAGAATATGGACACTAGGGTTCAAGTTGTTCAAAAAGGTTTGGAAGATTTGTAGATTTGTAGCAACTCTGAGGACCCCCTAGGGGTCCCGGACCCCCTGTTGAAGACCTCTTTCTTACTTCAACAAACAAAAGTGTCGCACAAAAGTCTTAGCAGATCTACAATGCGTCACAAGGCCTCGCGATGCTGTTATTAAAAAAGGAAGGTTTTCACCCGACAGCGACGATCTGTTCCCATGTCCAGGGGCCACGTAGCTGTCAGCACCTCCCCTGGGGAGCCCCCTCTATCTGGGATTAGATCAGCTGTTCTCTGAGCTCCGGGCTGCTGACCACTGGCCTGGCCTTCCAGGGTCATTTCAACCATCAGCACGTCCGTCAGCAACCACTTAGTTCTCCACTATTAGAGTAGTTGCCCCCAACACAGGTACACACACGTGCGCGCACACGCATGCACGTACGTATGCACACACACACACACACACACACACACACACACACGCACGCACGCACGCACGCACACACGCACGCACACACACACACACACACACACACACACACACGTGGATCATAGCTGGACCCATATACTGTACAGAAGTGAATGGAACGACATTACACCTGTTAATATTTCAGCCACGCCACATAAGCCATTATGTGCCTTTTGAAACATAATTATATACCGGTACATGTGTGTTTCAAAATGTGGAAAAGGTGTGTTGATTTGTGGAGATAATCTCTTACTGTAAACAACAATTGAACACAATCATAAACCTTTGTTTTGCTAGCCTATTTTCTTAAACGCGTGTGAGGTACATGTGTCGCAATTCTGGGAATGTCATAGCATGTCATAGGCGAACATTCAGCAAAAATAACAAAGCTCCAGCTATTTTGGAATAAGTGATTTGGTGTAGAGAAAAAAAGAGGGAACCATGGGGACCCAGTCAACAAAATACATGGTTTAAATGGTTAATTTATCAAAAGATCTATCCATGAATTCCATTGGAAATCTTTGGTAGAAACCCAAGAAGGGAGTAACTTCCGGGTTGGCTGACAGAAAGACATCCCAGTTACTCAAGCTATTGTCTATTAAAATATTAGGAATTGATGGTTGTATAATAAACCATTGTTTCTTTTTTCAATTCATGACCCATGTGTGCATGTGTTCCCATCTCTATACTATACTATACAACCTGTCTTCCATTTCTTTCTTTCTTTTAAAACAGTATTTTTAGTCAAAGTTAACCTGTCTTCCATTTCTTTCTCTCCACTGCACTGTCCAAATAAGGCAGAGATGACGATGAAATGAAAAAAAGAACCAACATAAATGTAAATCTACCTGATACTCCGCTAGAGTGAACTGACTTGAGTTATTGTGTTACGCTACGCTGCATTTAATATTGTTTCCATTTTATGACATTTTGTGGCGGGGGTTACACCAGCAGGGATTCTTGGGCTCCAAGGCTGGGTTTTTGGGGTTAGACATGCCTCCGTGCTGGAAATCGCTCACTGTTGTGTGGTCTCTCTTCTTCTCCCTCCATTTTTCCATTGTGTGGTCAAGAGAACGGAGCGAGCCTCGCAACACACAGCGCTCTCCCATCCTGCCCAGTCGACGGAACAGAACACAGGAGAGCCCAGCAGAGCCTCTCTAAGGCCTCTTTGAGGCCTCTCTCTGCAGTTATTTGAAGATGGGGTTTGTGGCTAGTTTCCATCCCCAACGCCAAGCTGTCTCTGATTAGACCTGGGCTTTAATTTGAGAGAGGAGGGGAGTTAAGAGCTGGGGGTGAGGGGGAGGGGGGTGAGGTGTGGGTATTGGGGAGGTCGGGGGGGGGGGGAGTACTGTTGGGGAGGTTTGTGTGGTGTAGCCGTCCACCTCTACTAGCCCCCCCCCCCCCCCCCCCCCCCACCCCCCCGACAGCCCCTTCCTCCTTTCAAAGGGCCCTCAACTCAAGGACTTGTGTGCTTGACTTTCTCCACCAAAATGTATCCGAATGATAGCGGAACAAAGTCTGAGAGAACAAAGTGAGTGGAAATGGAGATGAATGGGAGATGCCTGATGACACGTGCACTCTCGCAGGCACGCACACGCGCAGGCACGCACACACACACGCACGCACCCATGCCTGCCTCTTTTCCTGCTGGGACGTAAACTACAGAGGAAGCCCCAGCAAAGCAGGGTCTCCCTGATGTTAGGAGTGCACACACACACACACACACACACACACACACACACACACACACACACACACACACACACACACACACACACACACACACACACACACACGCGCGCGCGCGCACGCACACACACGCTGATGCTGGCTGACCCTATGACCTCGATGATGTATTTCTGAGTTGTGCACTGTGTGTGTGTGTGTGTGTGTGTGTGTGTGTGTATGTGTGTGTGTGTGTGTGTGTTTGTGTGTGTGTGTGTGGGGGGGGGGGGGGAGCAGAGGTGGGGGGGGGGGGACTCTGGCTGTGCTCTGGGTCATGCTTTGCCAAGAATGCTGATGAGAAATGACAGGCCATTATTACACGCCATCGCTGTGCCCCTCCCCCCACCCCTGAAAGCCTGCATGCCTAGCCAATGATAAGGGCCCCACTTTTATGACCAAAATAAACGTAAATAGGTCTGCATCAAATAACCACAACCGCCCCTTCAACACACACACACGCACGCACGCGCGCACGCGCACACACACACACACACACACACACACACACACACGCGCGCACACACACACACACACACACACACACACACACACACACACACACACACACACACACACACACCATTACCCATTCCCTCGCCTCCAGAACCTCCAGATATTGCGCTGACAACGTGTCAAGATCAGCGTATATTCAGCATTTTCTGGCTTATTGGTGAAAACGGTAGGTTCCGTACGGAACCATTGTTTACTTAGATATGGAAGGATGACCTCCCACTTGGGTAATGACGCCCCCTGGCGATCATTCAGAGAAACTACTTCAGCTCCCGTACTAACGTAGGTAGGAAGGGCCTGTCACTCAAACCGGAGTGACCCGCCTCCAGGCTATATAAGCCCCCGGAGGCGGAAGTAACATCCTCTTAATACCACTCTCTGCCACATTCAGTGAAACAGAGGGGCATTACGTGGGAGGTCATCCTTCCATATCTAAGTAAACAATGGTTCCGTACGGAACCTACCGTTTACTGTCAATATTCCAGGATGACCTCCCACTTGGGATTCTTAAACTCCCCTCTAAGCCACAACCTACTCTCATACCCCCACACACCCCTCATACGGGTGAGCACAGCCCAAACGGGCGTGACCCATCACCCAGAAGGTCCCAGGCCCCCCGGACCTGGGTGTGAAGGCATGAGAAAATAAAGAGAGACCCTGACAGACCGAAGTCCGCCTCATTCAACTAAATGAAAAGGACAAGTCCGCCTTATAAGTAAGACACACTATATAAGGAAAACACAGGGTCCCCCCAAAGTACCCCAGGTGGCTACATGCCCACCTGTGGGAGGGGAAGATCCGACTCCTCTATGACGTAGAGGAGGCAACTGCACCCAGAACCGAATGCGCTAGCGAAGAGGATTCGATATCCAGGTGATAGTAGGCTGCAAAGGTAGAAGGCGAAGACCAATTCGCCGAAACACAAATCTCCTGAACGGAGACTCCCTTTGCCAGTGCCCACGAAGTAGCCACACCTCTAGTGCTATGGGCTTTAAGTGCCGCCGGCACTTCCACACCCGCACTAGAGTAAGCCAGCCTAATAGCATCCACAATCCACCTCGAAAGAGTGGGTCTAGACACCGGCTTTCTGACAAGAACATTGCCCATTTCTACAAAGAGCTGAGAAGAAGCTCTAGAACCAGCAGTCCTGTCACAGTAGGCCTTCAATGCCCTGACAGGACAAAGGCAATTCAGCCGTTCATCCTCCACCGAGACAAACGGAGGAGGATGAAAAGCCAGAAGAACAACAGGCTCCTTAGGAACCACCATGTTCTTAGGAACAAACTTAAGATGAGGCTTGAGCAACACCTTGAGATCATTGTTCATAAACTGCATGCACTCCGCAGACACCGAGAGAGCTTGCAGGTCACCAACTCTTTTAGCCGTGGCCAAAGCCAGCAAAAGAGCCGTCTTGAAACTCAAAAGTTTCAAAGGCATCCCTACAAGCGGCTCAAAGGGAGCCCGACATAGGCCCCCTAGAACCACCTGCAGATCCCAAACTGGGAACAAAGACCTAGTCACCGGCCTCAAACGTTCAACTCCTTGCATGAACTTGATGACCTCCGGGACTTTAGAAGGTGCCTTGCCCGCCACCCCCAGGTGACAGGCATTAATAGCCGCCAAATACCCCCTAAGGGTAGAAAATGCTAGACCACTTCTCAAGCGGTTCTGCATAAATTCCAGAATTTCCTGGGCTGACGCCACATGAGCCACCACAGGTGGAACACGCGACTCACACCAGTCCTCAAAGGCATTCCACCTTCCATCATAAGACGCCCTCGTAGAGGGCGCCTTAGCACTCTGAATGGTAGCAACCACTTCAGAAGAAAAACCGGCTGCCAGCAGGTTTAACCTTTCACGTGCCAAACCCACAGGTCTAGGACCTGCAGGTCTTGGTGGAAGATCTCCCCCCTGGCCTGACTCAACAGGTCCCTGCACTGAGGCAGCTGCCAACCCGGTTCGCAAAGGAGAGGGGCGATCGCCGATCTCCACGTGCCCTTGTAGGGAGCCACCAGGAGCATCTCCAGACCGAACCTCCTGACTCTCTCCAGAGTGGGTCGGATTAAGTCGAAGGGGGGAAACGCGTACAGTAGACCTCTCGGCCACGTGTGCGCTAAGGCGTCCAACCCCAAGGGAGGACTGCCCTTCACCGCGAAGAACAACGGACACTTCGTATTCTCCGCTGACGCAAACAGGTCCGCCACTGGCTGACCGAACTTGCGAAAAATCTGGCTCGCCACCCTGGGGTGGAGAGACCAATCCTCGTAGCGAGGACCTCCCCTGGACAGGAGATCTGCTCCGCTGTTGAGGAGACCTGGGACGTGTAAGGCCCTGATCGACTTGAGGCGCGACAAGCACCAAACCGTCAATTCTCGAGCCAGACGGTCCAGTGGCAACGACGACAGGCCCCCCTGTTTGTTGACATAAAACATGGCCGTCGTATTGTCTGTCCTGACCAGGACGTGACAATGCAAAATCCAAGGCTCGAAATGCTTGAGCGCCAGGAGTATAGCCATCAACTCCAAATAGTTGATGTGACGACCCCTCATCTCCAGAGGCCAAAGCCCCTGCGCTGTGCGCTCCTCGAAAGTGGCTCCCCATCCACTGAGACTGGCGTCTGTCGTGATCGACTTGCGGGAAACCACCTCGCCAAACGAGACTCCGCTGGTGAGGAACCCCTCCACCAGCCACGGAGACAGGGCGATAGCGCAGGAAGGGGAAACCGTAACCTTCTTGTACTTCAAGGAGGGCGGGATCCCGAGGGATAACATCCATCTTTGAAAAGGTCTCATATGAAACCTGCCCAAACGCAACAGATGTACTGCGGAAGCCATCATTCCCGTCAGTACCATGCAACTCCTGTAAGTGACCTCCTGGCCCACTTGAAAGGAGTCGAGACATTCCCGAAACCTGTCCACCCTCTCCTCTGAGAGACGGGCCGACATGTCGGATGAGTCCAGAAGGACCCCAATGAATGTAAGACGACTTGCTGGAGTCAGCATGCTCTTGCCGTGGTTGACTAAGAAACCTAAGGCCTTCAGGTGAGCCAAAACCACTTGTGTGTGACGCGCCACTTCGTGGGCGGAGCTCGCTGAAATCATCCAATCGTCGATGTACGTTGCCAACCTGACGCCCTGCTGTCTCAGCGGGGCGATGGCTGCTTCGGTCACTTTCACGAAAACCCTCGGGCTCAGTGACAGACCGAAAGGGAGTACTGTATACTCGTACAGGCGACCCTCGAAGGCGAACCGTAGGAATTTCCTGTGTGGGGGATAAATCTGGACGTGCTGATAAGCATCCTTCAGATCCACTGAACAGTGGAAATCCCCTTGCCTGACCGACCGTAACATGGTGGGTACTGTTAGCATCCTGAAAACGTATTTCTTCAGGTACACGTTTAGTGCCTTTAGGTCCAGGATGGGACGTAGCCCCCCCCCCTTTTTGGGCACCAGGAAATAACGGCTCCAAAATCCCATGCGGGATTGGGTCCTGTCCAGCTCCACTATAGCACCCTTGCTTAGCAATGAGCTGATCTCTTCTCTCAAAAGACTTGCTTTTAAACCACGCGCCCTGGTATGAATAACCCTGCTCGAAAGCGGGGGTATATCTGCGAACTGTAACCTGTAACCCCTGGTTATCGTTCGAAATACCCAATGGCTCGGGTTGCATAACTTCCACTGGCGCGCGCAGCGTGCTAGCGTGTTTTGAGGGAGAGAAACCCCACCACTGTGCTTCCGTGACGGCGGAGCTTTTTGGCGGCCGGACCGGAAGTGGGGAACCTGCGTATCCGTGTCCGGAACGACCGGATGCGGAGCGCAAGGGTTCAATAGGCCGCATGGCGGAAACACCTTCTGGTTGTACCGCTTGACTAGCGGAGCTATTTTGCGGCGGGACCGGAAGTGGGGAACCTGCGTATCCGTATCCGGAACACCCGGATGCGGAGCGCAGGGGTTCAATAGGCCGCAAGGCGGGAACACCTTCTGATTGTACCGCTTGACTAGAGGAGCTTTTTTGCGGCCGGACCGGAAGCGGGTAGCTAGCGAATCCGTATCCGGTGAAACCGGAAGCGTTCGGTTTTCGCTCGATAGAGCGACAGGAAGAGCAAAGCGATTCGACTGATAAACAGACTCGCCCACAACTAAAGCATTCTCCCCTGACAGGAGAGGAACTTTTACGTTTAATACCTGCTCTAAGGCCTTTATGCTTGTCCCTTGACCCGGGCTCATAGTAGGCCGACAGAATTTCTGACTCAAGGTTAAATTCATAGCATCGCTCACGCGAGGGAAAATCCACTCGCGCGCATGAGGAACCATATAATTGTTTGACGTTAACATTACTGGTTGCTGATAAAACCTTTGACTGATTAAAGAGTCCTGACGGGACTCCATCATTCTTACAGGAGGCATGCATAAAGGAGTCATATTGTCGACGCGAGGGATATCCCACTCGCGCGCTTGAGGAACCACATAATTGTTTGACATTAACATTACTGGTTTCCGATAAAACCTGTGATTGATTATCGAGTCCTGACAGGACTTCATCATTACTACAGGAGGCATGCACGATGGGGTCGTCCGTGCTAGTGCGAGAGAGTTGGACAGAGACAGACTTTGCTCTTTCAACATATTTATTGTCGACACAGGAGGCATCAAAATCAACATTTTCATTTCCCCGACACGGGGTACAGAAAAACGCCCTCGTTTGGGGGGAGGGGGACCGAGAGACACCTCGGACCCCCGCCCCAGCACAATCCCCCTCTTCTGAGTGTCATTTGCGCTGTCCCCTACCGCGGCCACCGCGGTATGAAGACTGCTGCCTGCCATCCTTGGACGGGCGGCGCGGCTGAGCGCGCTCGGGAACCACCACCTTGCTGCGGGGCCTGTCAGGCGCCCTGGCTGCAGAGGCTCCCCTGGAGGAAGACGAGTGCTTCTTAAAAGAAGCAGAGCGGCCCCTTTCCTTGACGCGGGAGGAGCGGGACGCCCTCCTAGCTTGCTGCGGTTCTTCCTGTGGCACTGTGGTGGACTCGACGATGTCCTTAGCCGCCTTGAAGAAGGTAACTCTACCCTGCAGCAGCTCCAAGCCCCCACCCATGAGGGTGGTGGGACTGTTCTCCATGTTTATGAGAGACTTGTACATCTCCCCGCGAGGACCTAGAGGCTTCTCGCCCACGTCCCTCTTAGGCTCGAGGTCGACATAATCGAGCCAGCGGGCTCTCTCAGACTGGAGGTTGTAGTCCATGGACCTGCCCATCCACTTAACCGCATGCCAATTGACCTTTAGCATGATGTCAAATAGAGTGTTCAGTTCAGCTGTGTGCTCCCCCGTGGGCAGACCTTTGACCAGGTCCTTGGTGGAAGCGAGCAAGAGCTGGATCAGATTCAGGTCCTTAGCGGCCAGAGCAGCGGACCGGTAGGCGTTACGAGCCCTGTCCGACTGCAGCTTGTCCTCCAGGACAGTGAACCCCGGCGGGTTGGTGCCGACGGGGCCGACAAACGGCCCGTTTTTAGCCGTGCCTACATCCTTGTACTGGGGTCTGACGGAACCCAGAAAAGATTGTGCCAACAGGTGGTCCAGGTTAGGGCAGGTGGACATGCCTGCCTCCGCACCGCCCACCAAATCCAACACAGAAAAAGGCAGCTTCCTGGGGTCTTTATGTGTCTTCCATGAGGAATGGAGGGCCTTGGTGAAACCTTTCACCAGCGGCAGCCTGGAGAGGACATACGGGGCGGGAACCGAAGGCTCCTGCCCGGGCATTTCGTCATCATCCTCGGCCTCTTCAGAGGGGAGAGGAGGTGGCAACTCCTCTCCAACTCTGGCCAGAGCTCTCATGTAGACTGTGAGATGATCCAGCATTTCTGCTGCAGAATCGACGTCCTCTGCTCCCGCTTCACTCGCTTGACTGGCGGGTGGAGGGGCAGTGGTGCCTGAGGAGGCCTGGGAGCTCCCTGCGGCGTCCAGTTGACGTGCTGGAGCCGCAGGGGCATTACCTTTCACAGTGACCGTGAGTCGAGAACCCTCGTCCTCGACGGAGTCCTCCTCCTCCTCGGCCGTGTATCCAGAGTATTCAGAACCAGAACCCTCGCTCTGACAGGAGCTCAGGTCCGACTCTCGCCTGAAAGTCTGGACTGTTTTGGTGATGCTCACGTCGAGGGGGACGTCCCCGACGGTCACATCCGAGCGTTTCTTTTTGGGCACCGCGCCCGAAGGGGAAAAGGCTACCGGAGGGATGTTAGCCTTCTTGGTCGCCTTCTTAGCGGCGACTTCACCAGACCCGCCAGCTCCAGTGACAGTGGAGCTAGCTGCGGTCGGTTGCGCGGCAGGCGGTGTCTCATGTAGCACGGCGCCATCTTGACTTGGAATGGCGCGCTGTTTGCCAAGCGGATCTCCGGAAGGCAGCGCCGCACCTTGACCAACGGTGCGGGCCGCCTGGGGAAGGAAAGACTGGGCTGTGGGGTTGAGAGCAGTGGACCCACCTGGTGGAGCGCAGGCCCCGAGGCCTGCCCTGGCTAGGTAGAACCGGTGTATCAGTACATCGTGGTCGTAGGCCACGCAGAAGTCACAGAAAGGTCCTGCTCTCCCCTGAGGACTCAGTGCAGAGAAGGCGTGTGCAACGCCCATGCAGCCGACACAGAGAGGGTGAAGATCCTGTCCGTCGATGAGTCCTGGACAGCCTGGACATTGCCTCGGCAGGAAGGCCAGAGGATCCATGGCGAAGCACTGTAGATAGAGTTAACCAGAAGCAGACGAGCTAACAAGCTAACGGCTAAGGCTAGGCCACGCTTGATTCGGGCAGGGCCTGAACAAGCGGTAAGCAGTGTAGCTAACGTTAACAAATAGCAGACGAGCTAACAAGCTAACGGCTAATGCTATGCCACGCTTGCTTCGGCGGAGGCCTGAACAAGCAGTAATAATCCTTTGTTATAAAAGGAAATAACCGTCGATTTAGGACGGAACAAGAATAAGTATTCTTAAGTACGGGTTAATTCAACACTCGCCGGTGGGCGACTCCAATGCCACCGCTTTAGGCTAATGCGCGAAGAATAATAATACAAAGGCTGAGTTTCAACTTATCTGAATGTGATATCGCAGAGAGTGAAAAGAGGATGTTACTTCCGCCTCCGGGGGCTTATATAGCCTGGAGGCGGGTCACTCCGGTTTGAGTGACAGGCCCTTCCTACCTACGTTAGTACGGGAGCTGAAGTAGTTTCTCTGAATGATCGCCAGGGGGCGTCATTACCCAAGTGGGAGGTCATCCTGGAATATTGACAGTAAACAGGCTCTCTCTCTCCTCCTCTCCTTTTACAGTATCTCTCCCTCCCTTCCTCCCTCCCCCTCTCACTCCCAGATATGGGCTTAATATTGATGACATCAGGGATCTCCATATATGGGCATAAAAGGGATTGTATTAGTGTGGTTGCCCTAACAGGGCATCATCTGGGAATGCCGATATATGGACTTAATATTGACGATTTCAGGCTGGGTAGGGCGTAAAATGTATGCTAATTAGTAAGGCCAGACGCGGCCTCAGGCCGGCCCAGTTAGGGCCCAGTTAGGGCCCAGTTAGGGACCAGTTAGAGCCCAGTTAGGGCCCAGTTAGGGCCGGGCCTTAATTTTCAGGCCCGTTGAGAAAGCTGAGCTGGTCAAGTCATCATTGTGATGTCAGAACAGGTCAGTGCAAATGAATTCTGTCTTGGCCATTCATTTGCATCATTGTGATGTCAGAAGCGCGTGAGGTGTGACAGACAGACCGACAGACAGACAAGAGCTGGAGGTTTTCATACCTACGGTCACAATTATACTCACTTAATATTGACATGGCAACAATCTGAAGTGTTGAGCATTCTAGTCAGTTATTTAAGTAACAACATGCGAGCCAAGTTATTGTGGAACATCTTAATCCCATAGGCTAATACATTTTTGGTTTGAAGTTGCTATAACATGCCTGTAAAGGCTCCCATAAAATATAAAATAGGCCATCACAAAAAGGCCTTGATTAGCCCTATTCACGGCCCGCCCACTCAGCAAATTTCTCAGCAACTTCCTGATGCTGACGTCAGCTTTGAAGGGTAAAATAATACAGAAATTGCTGGACTTAAAGCCAACAAATCATTATTTCGAACGGTAAAGTAAATTATAACGCTTTGTGCCTTTTACAATCTTGTGTTCTTGATCATGCTAGCCGTATTTTATACTTCACTATTCGGAAATTGCATTAAATTTGCGATTTCTGTGTTAACTCTAGGGCTTTTAGCAGGGTTATACCCTTCAAAACGTGACTTCAGCACCAGGAAGTTGCTGAGTGCGCAGGCCGTGAATAGGGCTAATTGGAACCCAAAAATGCCCCCCTTGGGGAACTGCAGACTCTAGGATCGCCCCGGCTAACAACCCCAATTTGTGTGGTTGTGAGAACAGAGCGAGCATCACAACACAGCGCTCCCATCCTGGATGGGAGCGCTGTGTCTTATTGTGGCTTATTGTGTCTAAAAATACTTATTTAGCCACTTGTACTTATCCCTCCATACGCCCCAATGCGTACGCATGCCCCACATTTTAGCACAGTAAACGCGATAAAACAATAGAACGAAGCAAATGAAAACATTTTAACACTCACTTTTTCTTTTCTCTTATTACAACCTAAAATATGAACCCTTGTTGTAAAAAAACAAAGTTGTCCTTTAACCGCTCCACTATCTCTTTCTGGGGGGGTGAGAGGTGTTAACTGGGATAGCCATCAGCTTCCTTCTCATTCTCAATTGAACTTTAAGTTTGAACACACACAGGATCAGTCATCCTCTCATTGCACCCTACAGGCCTACACAGTCATTTAACCTGTAGGACGGGTCCAGGTTACAACATTTTGTACACTCAGGATTTCACATAGGAATTCATTCGGAAATGCAGTGAAAAGTAAGCAGTAAATCAGATCAAAGTACATTGGACAAAGTTTAACTGAGCAACGATTATTCAGCTCTGCCCTTCACCCGAGACGCACATGCACATGCCTACGCACACGCGCAAGTGCGTGCGCACACACATGCACATGCACATGCACATGCACACACACACACACACACACACACACACACACACACACACACACACACACACATCGTGTGACATTGCACGTAGGTCTGTGCCTATACGCAGTATCCTTACAAGCCGTATGAGCCACATGGACACGTAGACAATGTAAATGCATGAACTTTGTAAAACATGATAAAATATAATTATTTACTTACTCTCCTCAACTCAATGATCATGTTTAAAGTGCCTCTCTGCTGGGTAATGTTTAAAGTAATGTGCAGTTGTGTGGCCAAAAACACAACCTAATAGTTGGTTGTACTGTAATTAAGAACAGAATAGGAAAAATGAATGGAGTGGAACTGAGAACCACAGAAGTGGCACCTGCCCACACCGTTTACAGAAATAGCACATGTTGTACACAGGAGTTATTTTATTTCACCCATCATAATTTCCATGCTTAAAAGGAGAGTGAACAGATTAAATAAGTATTCGTAGTAAGCTTAGAATAGCCCTCGCCTGGGTGTCTGGAAGTATTTAAGCGTCATTGCCTTTTGTTGAACAAACACTTCAGAGTGGAAACAGTCCTGCGGTTGACCTTGCAGGAACAAATACGGTTTCTGATCAGCGAGCTAATTATCTTCTACATGGTAAACACGAACTTTGGACAAATATGGTGTAAATTTGTATAAACGCCTGCTGTTGTTGGCGCTCCTTTGCAGATTTCACCAGATTTCCCTTGGTGGTCTCGAGTACAACAGCATACTGTAAGTGACGGGAACATCGCTGAGATAAAAGACCAAGCAGGAAACAACACAACACTGTCACAGAGACCCAGGATAGCTTAAGTAGTTACAATGAATTCACACCAGCAGCGGCGAGAGAATTTCCGCTATGCGGGATAGTGACGTACGTATGAGTGACACTTTCGTAAATAAGCGAATTGTTAATGGTGTGATGTCATCACATTGTACTTTACAATACAAACCCCAAAATCAATCATCCAGTTAGGCAACACAGAAGGGGGGGAACTTTTTTTCTATTTCCACACAACTCCTCTAAGGTACATTAATTACATAGTTCAATATTGAAAATGGGTGGTCTTCCCCTTTAAGAAAGCAGTTAGGAGAGTTCACAAGCACAGAGAAGTAGCCTCTCCCTATCTCTAACCCTTAACGCACGCGTAGCCACGTAGTCAGAGTAATGAGACGTCAGACTTTCATAATCCTCCGCAGACACCCGATGCCTGTTTTTGACATCTTGCCTGTAAACAATAAACGTTTAGCTATATAAATCAACTCAATCAATTTCACATCTGTAACTGCTAGTTTAAAACTTTGTTTTCAATATTTCAATACGGCTACTCCACGCCTATTTCAGATCACAATTCTGGTCGGCTGCTGCTCTGGCAAAGTTGGACGTTGCTGCTGAACTTTCTGTTGGCGCTGCCCTGCCTCCTACTGCAGCAGTGAAAGCAGCGTTAAGATTGAGAGCTGTAATGTTGCAACGAATCGGCGTAGAATACTTAGATTGAATACTTTATTGACAGTTTGAAACAGCACGGCAGTACAGTAAAAACTATGTTAAAAGGATAAGGATAACACAAAAA